>NC_135331.1:139529974-139865413 GCF_023851605.1 Tamandua tetradactyla | reverse complement strand
ACTACAATGAAATACCATTTCACATCTACAAAAATGGCTGCTGCTAAACAAACAGGAAACTATAAGTGTTGGAGAGGATGTGGAGAAACTGGGACACTTATGCACTACTGGTGGGAATGTATAATGGTGTAGTCACTATGGAAGACTGTTTGGCAGTTCCTTAGGAAACTAAATATTGAGTTGCCCTATGACCCAGCAATAGCACTACTTGGTATATACCCAGAAGAGCTGAAAGTAATGACACAGACATTTACACAGACATCAATGAATGTAATATAGCACATCAACTGGATATCAATAGCCAAAAGAATGAAAGAGGACTCCTATCTTACATCCTATACAAAAATTAACTCAAAAATGATCAAACACCTAAATAAAAGAACTAGCATCATAAAGCTTCTAGAATAAAATGTAGGAAAATATCTTCAAGACCTCATAATAGGAGGCAGCTTTCTAAATTTTAGGCCCAAAGGATAAGCAACAAAAGAAAAAAATAGGTAAATGGGAACTCCTCAAAATATATACACAAAGAAATCATAGCAGCATTATTCATAATTGCCAAATGATAGAAACAAACAAATGCTCACCAATAACCCAGTGGATCAACAAAATGTGGTATATACATATGATGGAATATTATGCAGCAGTAAGATGAAATGACATCTTGAAGTACGTGACAAGATGGATAAGCCTTGAAGACATAATGCTGAGAGAAATAAGCCAGACACAAAAGGATAGATACTGTATGAGTTCAATATTATGACCATCATAAAAGTATAATCAGAGGCTTTTAATACAGAATATAGGGGACTTAGAGATACACAGAATCTAGAGACAGGTAAACAGTTATCTAATGAGGTTGAACTCCAATGTAAGGGAATAGATAGAAGTGAAGGTGGTTCTCTAGTGGGTCTCTAAGTAATATTACCATATCATAGATGAACAAGATTGAAAGGGGCTGTATAGACCTACATGTCCCACTGATTAACACTAGAAATATAAATTAGTTCTTGCAGAATTACTTCAAAAGTATGATTCATGTATAGAGTGTTTAAGTCCAGGGTACAGGTGGGGAAACTGCTATTGCATGCTATGGGCTATGTTCAAAAGGAAAACATCAGCACTACCAGAGCAACAACAGAGGTAAACAATGGGGGGAGGGACAAAAATTAAGAGGAGGTTTAGATTTCCTACTTGGCAAGGGTGTGCTAATTGGTTTTCTTTCTCTTGGGAACAATGAAATGATCTAAAATTGAGAAAGTTGATGAACTGTGGACTTTGCACACTATACATGATGCCTGATGAATATAGGTGAGTGAAGGATGTACTAAAATAGAAGGAGACGGGCAAACAATGGTGTGTACTAATGAATGAAGGCTGTGCTGCTACAAAAATGAACAAAGTCTTGAGGCATGCAATGATGTGACTGAACATGTGGGACATTTGGTGAGGCAAAATAAGCCAGAAACAAAAGAACAACAATGTTGTGTTTCCTTTAGAAAACGCTTATAAGAAAACAGGGGCCTAGACTATAAGCTTTTATAGCAGACACGTTAAGTCTGGAGTGGTAATTATTATTTCTGGATTTCGAGAGACTGTATTTTTTATATAGATATATAAATAACCTGAACATTTAGACATATGAATAAAGCCGATCAGGTCCCAACCTGGGGTTAAAGTAATTCAGAATACTGGCATGAGGAAGACCCTGTCTATATTTTAGAACCATACATACTCTTTGAGATCATAGGAAGAAAGGTTTATTTGATCTGGAACTGAAATTTTGTGTAGCGCATAATCTAACTTAACCTATTTGTACATCTCATTTGAACAACTGAACACAGGGAGCCCAGAATAAGACAGAGGTCCTTTAGTTCTGTATAGATTAATGTAATGCCTGGATATACTCTAGAGTATATTAAACAGATAATCAAAAAGTATTGGCAGGGCAGGCCACAGTGGCTCAATGGCAGAGTTCTCGCCTGCCATGCCGGAGATGTGGGTTTGATTCCCAGTGTCTGCCCATGCCAAAAAAAGTATCGGCAAAGTCCCTTGAGGGATGGGAGAAAAAAAGGGGAACTATTAAACCTCACCATCAGGGAATCCCCTGATACTGTTCAAACTTTAAGGACACCCAAATCAATAGACCATGCCCTTGATCCTGGGGATTACTCTTATGAAGCTTATGTAGGTAGCAGAGAAGCTTTACTACCTTTAAGTATGCCTAAGATTTACTTCTGGAGGACTTCTTTTGTTGCTCAGATGTGGCATCATTCTCTGTAAGCCCAACTCTGCAAGTGAAATCATTGCTTATCCTCCTACGTGGGACATGACATCCAGGGGTGAAAGTCTCCCTGGTGACGTGGGAGATGACTACCAGGGATGAATTCGGCCCGGTACCATGTGATCAACAATTCCATCCTGATCAAAAGGGAGGAAAAAAGTGTAACTAATAAAGTATCTATGCAGAGAGCGTTCAAATAGAGTCAAGAGGCTACTCTGGAGGTTACTCTTACACAAGCTTCAATGAAACATTACAACCTATCCTAACCTGCCAAACCCCAATCAGGACCATTCCAGCCAATCCTAAAGAACATGCAGGGCAATATATAAGATTTCACAAGGGTTCCACGCACTAGAGAAACTTTCCAGAAACCTACAACTCCCGGTCTCTCCAGGACATCAGATAGTTTCATCTTCCTACCTCGTATTAGTGACAGACCCTTCCAACACGGATAAAAAGTTAGAATGACCATAGCCCAAACACCTCTAAAGAGAGGGATGGAGAGATCAAAGGTGACAGTGGAGTTATACAGAGAAGATAGGATTAACACATGATTATGAATGCTGAATAATTAAATTGATCTCTTTTAGTCTTCAGTATCTTAGAGTAACTAGAAGTAAAAAATGATAAATTGTGGAATCATAACTTATGTGAAACTCTGAAATATGTTCTACAACTATTTGTGGTGCTGTGATTTGAAATTTATTGCTTTTTTGTATACATGTTATTTTTCACAAAAAAATGAAAGAAAAAAGTTTATTGTGATGATAAAAAAAGTTCAAGCTTTCTAGCCTCCTATATTCTGGAGCAACTAGAAGCAAAATGTGGGAGGATCGTATGGTGGCCCAGGACAAATTCTGGGATCTGTACTGTAACTACTTGTTGAAGAGTGCTTTGAAAACTATTGCTTTTTTATTTCTTTGCTTTGTATATATGCTATACTATACAATAAAAAAAGTTAAAAAAAAAAAAAAAGAGTAGTGCTAACTTCAGAATAACTACATAAAAACACAGTTTGGCTTACTGGTGTGCATACCACTTGCTGCTTTCTCCCACATCCTTTCCTCCTTTTCCATGAAAGGTACAAGGAGGGCTGAAGACAGAGAAAAATAAATTTTTAGTTACCCAATTCTAAAGATATTAAAATTTAAATTTACCCAATTCTAAAGATATATTTGAGGACTGCTCAGGTTTTATATACCAAGGTTATAAATGAATCAGTAATTGCAAGCACCATGTAATAGGAGTGAGGGAGGTAGGATGGGGAAGGACTACTTCTTGATTATGAAAGAGAATGTACCTAAACAGACTTTGTGATAATTACTTGGATTTTTTTTTTTAAATATGCCTATGGATAAGCTAACAGACAACCATTCTAGGTGATTCAGATTTCCATACTACTTGTAAAAATATTTGTATCTTCAAATTTTCCTGAAATCAGAAAAACATTTAATGATATAGGTCATTACTATAGCAATGCAGATATGTGTAAGAACTTTCTACTTGATATTTTGAGAATATTCAGTTTTGACAACTGATCAAATGGTATCTAAGTTAGTGTTTAATATTTAAAATTTAAGAACTTTGCTATCTGAATTTGTGGATTTTTTTCCTTGCTGCCTTAATTTTAAATTAGTTTATGAAACTTACTGTGCAAACACAGGTTTTACAATGATTATATGGATACTTTATTTAAATATGCCTATGGTTAAACTAATTGCTTTCTCTTTGCATGGGCAGGCACCGAGAATTGAACCCAGGTCTCTGGCATGGCAGGCGAGAACGCTGCCTGCTGAGCCACCGTGGCCCGCCCAGGTTAAACTAATTAAGATATCCATTTTGGGTGGCTCTAAATAAAAAAGAGAAAAATAGAAAGAAACAAACAAAAATAATGATATCAGAAAATTTGGGTGTTATCTATGTTCCTGAAAAAGGAACAGTTCACACAGGCTGAAGAATAGGATCTAAGAGCCGTCCAGCTATGGAAACAAGATGCCAGACCTATTTGTGATATTTTAAAGAGGAAATGAAATTAATCCGTTGAAAATAAAAAAAAAAAGAGAGAATGTACCTAGAAAAAAATGCTACATATACTCATTCCAAACTTTTTTGACTAAGTAAAAAATTACCATTTAGTAACTGATGTTACCTAAGAAATGAACAGACAATTATTAACAAATTGACTTCATTTTGGTAAAAAATTTTAGGGTTTCAACATTAGCACTGTCACTAAATAATCCTTAACAAATCATTTATTTAACCAACTTATAAAGCTAATTACTCTAGAAAACCAGGAACTTTCCCAGAAGGCTAAAAATATATGTAGAAGATAACATCTACCAGGTATTTCACAAATACGTTAAGATTACCAACTATAACCCTGATTTTTGAACTGTTCTGTTTTTCCCGTTCTGACCTAACCCCCTTTACTGCTTTCCATTCTATGAAAATAAAGATACGTGATTAACACGTCTTCAACATTTTTTTCTGCATGTCCTGTCACCTCCCAGTTTGATGCAGCAACAGCAGTAGCAGTATCTTAACTATTCTTATTTCATCCTTTCTAAATAAAGCACTGTGTAAGCACCATTTTTTCTTTTTATTTATTTATTTTTTTTTGGGGGGGTGCATGGTCTGGGAATCGAACTCAGGTCTCCCACATGGAAGGCGGACATTCTAACCACTAAACTACCCATGCACCCCTCTTCTTAACTTTTTATTTTGAAATAATTTCAGACTTACAGAAAAGGTGCTAAAGAGATTTCCATATGCCTTTTACATACTGATAAACTTTTTAAAAATTCATTTTAAAATGAATGCTTTACAGAGATCAAAAAATAAATAAATGCTTTAAACTGAAAATTAAAAAAGGCTTAAAAAAAACAAAAAAGGAACGCTTTACATTTTTAAATTCATTTAATCTTTTGATGACTATGAAATACGTGCTATCTCATTATAATCCACATTTACAAATCAGAAAATTGAGTGATAGAGCTAAGCCAGGGACTCAAACTTGAGTACTCTGGCGTTCCAATTTTAATTTTTAACCACTACTCTTCACTCACAGAGGAATTTTTCCTTTTTATACCTATCCGAAACTCAAGGACAGATAGTGAATTTAAGTATCTTCCTTATTCCCTCTGTCATATTTACCTGGTAAAGCCCTAATCTAGGATGAGCTCGATTATCTACTTTCTCCATACTTGATATTCAAGCAACTGAACACTGGTGGAGAAAAATCATACAACCAGGCTGACTGGTTGCACTTTAAATTCAGAATCATAACCTCAAGTAGGCACACAGCACCTTCTTATACACTGTTTCCTTCACAGACTCACATTCCTGACACCAGTATTTGATACCTTTTCTTACCTCCTCAAAATTCTAAAACCACCTTCCCTCTACTGCTTCTAAAGATCCAGTGTCATATTTCATTTAAAAGACAGAAACCAAAGGGATGTTATTACTTTCTTTACAATGAAGCTACAGATTTATCTTCACCTATACACATGTTCTCTACTTTCCCTCTTGTCATAAGAAACAAAGGATCCTGCTTCCATCAAAGGCCAGCATCTTTGCTGTGTTCTAGAGACCATCTCCTCTTGCCTTCTCAAGATTTTGCCTGGGTAGTTTATTGACTCACTCTCCTTCAGCACCCACTTTTTCTCTCTACTGAATCATCGGTCTACAGAGAAGCACTGCAATCTCTCATGGTGAAAAACTAAAATATAAAGCCTCCCCCATCCCCATACCCCAACATGCTCTCTGACTTCCAACCCATTTCTCTCCTCTCACAGCAAAACTTCCTGACAAAATTCTCTAAACTCACTAATTTCTTATCTCCTATTCACTCTTCCATCCACTCAAAATGCTTTACAACATTATCCTTCCACAGAAATCACTCATATAAAAGTTACCAGTAACATTTCTTAGCCAAGGTCAATCAATCACCACTTCTCTACCTCCACATCTTGCATAATTTCTCAGCAGTGTTCCTTTCTTCTTAGCTTTCACAACTCTGCACTCTCAAGGTGTGTTCATATCTCTATCTTCTTAGTCTCTTCTGCAGACTCTTCTTCTGTATTCAATTTTAAATGCTGAAGTGCTTCAAGGCTCTCTTTTCTTCTTTCCCCCTAGATTATCTCCTCTAGTCCTATAGCTTTAAGTAGCATCTGTTAACTGATGTGTCCTAAATTTATAGCTGTACCACATCTGGTTAAGCCACCACTTTCTGCTTCTATTTTTCTAACCAGTTAGCGCCAACTACAGCACAACATTAAATTCAGATTCTACTCTTGAACCACTGTAATCCAGTCTCCATAGAAAAGCCAGGGATCTTTTAAAATCGACTGTCACTCTTCTGCTTAAAATCTGTCAATGGCTTTCCTGTGCTGAGGGTAATACCCAAACTCAAATACACTGAATTATTCTACATTGCAGGGCGTTTTGAATTTGTAATCCTTTATATGTGAAAGCTCTTAGGCCAACTCTGTGTGGCTAGCTGCTTCTGTCCCACAGGTAATGTCAAACTCTCAGGGAAGTCTTTTCTGAGCAGACTATCTCAAGGGGCCTGCCTACAGGTTCACACTCTTATCATCTACTCTATAACATTTCATTATTATCTTCCTAGCACTTACTACAGTCTAAAATTGTCTTATTTACTGTCTATCTTCCTCACTGTAATGAAAATGCCATGAGCTTAAGACCCTTATCTGGCTTACTCATTCTTTTATCAACAGTGTGCCTGATACATAGAAAACTCTAAAATATGCTTACAATAAATGAATTAATGTATCAATGTGAACTGACAGTTAACCCACGATCTTGCTTTGTTTTCTTTCAGAAAGGCATAGGAAAAAAGCAGTAGGACGTCAGTTCTATTTCTTACAGTGTAGCCACATTTGGCCTTACCCCCTTGAATAAAGGGCAAAGAAAGGTTACGGAGTGCTTTAAAAAAAACAACAACAAAGATTTCCCTTGAGAACATCTATAAAAAATGTGCTATATTCAGTTACATTTTAAAAAATATATGACTGTTTACTCATCTTTATTCAGCATAGTTACTTAAATTAGAGGCTGTCATTTAGCCCTTGTGAAAATAAATAAGGAAAGTATGATATGCCCAAAAGTCAAATCTTTTAAAATTAATTAGTTAGATGAAAATCTCTATTTCGAGAAAATTTTGACAAAGAGTTTCACTGTATTTTATGTATATATTTACTTATATTTTCACTTTTCGTCTCAGTAACGGCAATAAAAATAACTTATGACAAAATGAGAAAAATTACAAGCCTATAGTTCTGTCAAGGTGACAATTTACTACCTCTCTCTCTTTTTTTAAAGTAAATAGATGGTTAAGCCTCATTATTCATGGATTCTGTAGTTAAGAGTTTGCCTACTAAATTTATTTATAAGCCCCAAATCATTACACTTTCATAGATTTAAGACCTGCACAGAGTGGTGAAAATTTTGAGTCACTCAATGTGCATAGTCTCAGCTGAGGTTGAACAAGGTGACACTGTCTTCTTGCTTAAGCTTTCATACTATAGGCAAGATTCCTTTTTGTGATATATTTAGTGTCATGTTTTTTTGTGTTTTATTGGCGATTTCACTGTTCAAAATAGCTCCTACTGTAATGCTTTGAAGTGCTCTCCAGTGTTCCAAAATACAAGAAGTCTGTAATGTGCCTCATGAAGAAAATACTTCCATAGACTTCATCTCCAATGATTTTGATGTCAATGAATTAACAATATATATTAAATGAGATGTCTTAAAGCAGAAACACACATAAAACAAGGTTATATATTCATCAGTAAATGAAAATGTTGTGACAGAAGTTTGTAGGAACCTAAACCTGTATTCCTCCTAGGAGCAATATTCAGTATCACTAATTCCAGTATTTGTAGTGACTTTAGTACAAATAATGAGATTTACTGCAAATAATGAAATTCAAGTGTATATTTAAGATTGTATATTTGACTAGAAGTAGTCTTCGAACTCTATAAAAATGAAGATTTCAAATCCCTTCTAGCTTTTTCTTATGATTTTTGGTACATATAAGTATTATGAAAAAAGTGCTTAGAAAATTGTGAGCACATATTACAACCTAAAACGACCCATTAATCATTTAGGTAGAAATCTACTGCAAGCATCAAATAATAAATAGCTATAATAATGAATACTAAACATATACCCTCAAATTAGAAATAATCATCCTGCCCCTAGGGCACACCAGCCAAACAGACATTGTCCATATATTATTCAAGATGATGATGATGATGATAACAGCTGACACTGACTGATTTAGTACCTACTTTGCAAAAGTCCTTTCATGTGAATTACCACAAGTAACCTTCACAACAGTTCCAAGTGGCAGGTATACTGGCAGAGCCCCTGTATATATGAAGAAACTGGTCTTCTAGATTTCAGAGAGCTAAGAAGAAGAACCAGAAAGAATTCTGGCAGGCTGACTCCTGGGTTTGGTTCTTAATTACTATCTTCCTGAATTGCTTCTTACCACAGCTTTTAATCTTTGTACCTGGCATACCATACTTTCCTTCTGTTATTCATTTTTAAAAAGCCTGTTCAGGGTGGTACAAGGGTAGCTCAGTGGTAGAATTCTTGCCTGCCATGTGGGACACCCAGGTTCAATTCTCGGACCCTGCACTTACCCCAAAAAACAAAAAAACCTCCTTTGTTCTCATTCTCTCCGAGTCCAACTCTGTAAGTGAAATCATTGTCCTCCCCCTCGACATGGGACATGACATCCAGCGGTGAAAGTCTCCCTGGTGACGTGGGAGATGACTCTCAGAGATGAATCTGGCCCTGGCACCATGGGATCAACAATTCCATCCAGACCAAAAGGGGGATATGAAGTATAAACTAATAAAGTATCAGAGGCTGAGAGAGTCCAAATAAAGTCGAAAGGCTTCTCTGGAAGTCATTCTTATGCAAGCTTCAGTTAGACATTGCTACCTATCATAATTTATCAAACTCTAACTGAAACCATTCTAGCCAATCCTAAAGAACACCTACGGCAATATACAGATTCGACAAAGGTTCCTGCACTAGGGAAACTTTCCAGAAATCTACAACTTTTAGATGGGTCCCTGGACAAGATCAGTCCTGAAACCTACAGGGGTCAGCCTCTCCAGAGCATCAGTTACTTCCATCACCCTACCCCATATTACTGACAGCCCCTTCCAACATGAAAAAGTTAGAATGGCTATAGCCCAAATACCCCTAAAGAGTGGGATAGAATGATCAAAGGTGATGGTGGAGTTATGCATAGAAGGCAGGGTTTAACAAACGAATATTAATCATTAAACTGATATTTCTTTTGGTCTTTCACCTTAGAGGTGGTAGAAGAAAAAACCTAAAATTGTGGAATTGTACCCATACCAAATTCTGAAACCTGGTCTACAATTAATTGTTGTGCTGTGCTTTGAAATTTATTGCTTTTTTGTATTTTTGTATATATGTTGTTTTTCACAAAAAAAGGAAATAAAGATCCATTGTGATGATAAAAAAGTATTTATTCCTTCTAGCCTTCTATATTATGGAGCAGCTAGAAGGAGAAATCTGTGATGATGGTATGGTAGCCCATGGCAAACTCTGGGATCTGTCCTGTAATTACCTGTTGAGGAGTGCTTTGAGAACTATTTCATTTTTCCTTTCTTTGATTTGTATATCTGTTATAGCATACAATTTAAAAAGTTTAAAAAGCAAAAAAAAGCCTGTTCAGCCTATATAGCCTTTCTCGACTCCTAGCTAGCCTTTTCTAGAAATTGTAATTGTATTTCCTATCACACATTAAAAAAAAAAAAAGTACAATTTATGTAAGTACATCACCTTTCTGTCATTCTTTCTATATCTTTACTTAAGAGCAGGGGATGAAAGCTCAACACTAAAATACCCCAAACCTAGCTTCTTACTTAATATTTAAAGTGTTTAGGTGTAGAAGTTTTAAAATTTGGGTTTTTTTTTTTTTTTGTACATTATCTGTAAAATGGTGATTTAAATCCAATAAACGGTCATGGTGGAAAAGTTCTAGTTTTACAAGTGCTGTAAGTACCCAAGGAATGCTTGACAAGATCTAATAAAGATATTAGATAAGTATTGCTTTGGTTTTCCCTTGGCAAAAGTAAGAAGTAATTCATGAAGGCTGTTAGATATATAGGGACAAAACAGTTTAGCAAAAAAATATTGCAAAGACATTTCCCACATTTTAATGAAAGCTTTGAACATCACAGATAGTTCACTTGCAAATTCTGGATTAGTCATAGCATTTATATTAACATATCTATTGAAAGAAGTTGTTGTGTGTATCATACTTTATTCAAACATAACTTTATAGCATTTAGTATTTAATAATATTAAAATCTGTTTTTATCTCCTTAGGTATACACTGATTGGGTAGGGAGAAATAAACCAAAAACTTCTGATGTTAACCTGAAAGCAAATATTACTATCATACACTTAAAATGAAAATGATCTAAAACTAAGTACATTCTGTTTTATTTTTAATTAGAAAGAAGTAAAAATACTGCTTGTTTTAAATACATAGTAGAAGGTAAAACATGAGAATGATAATGACAAAAATGAATGCATGGTTCAGAGAGGTAACTGTTATTTCTAGATTTTGAGAGACCGTGCTGTATATATATATATATATATATATATAAAACCTGGTATTTCCCTGGAACTTTGAATCCCTGTGTGACACCTTAGACTCAGAATAGGAGTTCTGCAGTTCTGAAGGTCAGCATTGTCACATATAACAACTGTTAAAGAAACTGAAAACAAGATCAGGCTTCAATTAGAGATAAGAACAAAGCAGATCAGGTCAGGATGAAAGTAAATCAGCATACAGGGGTAAAGAAGACATATTTTAAGACCAGAAAAAGAGAGACTTATTTTGTTCAGAATCTAAATTTTCTGTCGCACATAATCTAACTCAACCAGTCTGAATAGATCATTTAAATAATCCAAACACAGGGAGCACTGAAAGGGAATGAAGGCTGGTAACGCTATATAGTTTAATGTAATGCCCAGATACATCCCAGAGTATGTTCAGCAGATAATTACAAATTGGCAAAGTCCCTTGAAGGACAGGAGAAAAAAATACAGAAGAATTAAACTTTACCACCAGGCAAACTCCTGAAACTGTCTCAAACATTATGACTCCCAAGTCAACAGGCCAAGTCCTTAATCTTGAGACTTGCTCTTGTGAAATTTATGTAGTGAAGAAACTTACTTAGCCTACCTATAATTATGCCTAAGAGTTACTTCCAGAGGACCTCTTTTGTTGCTCAGATATGGCCTCTCTGTCTTTAAGTCCAACTCTGCAAGTGAAATCATTTCCCTCCCTCCTACATGGGACATGACACCCAGGGGTGAAAGTCTCGCTGGCAACATGGGACATGATTCCCAGGGATGGACCTGGCCCTGGCACAATATTACTGACAATGCCATCCTGACTAAAAGTGGGAAAAGAATTATTATAAATAGGGCATCAGTGGGTGAGAGAGTTCAAATGAGTCAAGAGGCGACTCTTGACTCTGGACTCTTCCACAAGCTTCTGGTAGTTACAGCTACTTATCATTGTTTGCCAAATCCCAAATGAAAACCATTTCTGCCAACCCTAAAGAACCTTTAGGGCTTATCAGATTCTACAAAGGTTCCAAGTGCTATGATTACTTTCCAGAAACCTACAACTTCCAGATGGGTTCCTATTCCAGATAAGCCCTGAAACCCAGAGCCTGTCCAAGAACATCAACTAGTTTCATCCCACTATCCCCTATTATCGACAGCCTTTTCCAATATGAAAAAGTTAGAATGGGTATAACCCAAATAACCCTAAAGACTGGGAGAAAGATCAAGGAGAAGGTGGAGTTAAACAGAGAAGATAGGATTTAACAAATGAGTATGATGGCTGAATCATTATATCAATATTTGTTTTAGTCTCCATTGTCTTGGAAGCATCTATAAGTAAAAACCTAAAAGTGTGGAACTGTAACCCATACCAAACTCTGAAATCTGTTCTATAACTAATTGTTGCAATATGCTTGGAAATTTATTGCTTTTTTGTATATATTTTATTTTTCACAATAAAAATGTGTGCATGGCTATTTAGCATGATTAAAAAGGAAGAGAGATGTGAAATACAAGTGAGGGATGACTCAAACTTTTAGTTACCTTACTAGGTATTTTTCCAGTTTATTTAAAACATCATTTTTCAGAAAACATTTTTCTCAAAATAAATATGGTCATTTGTAGCTAACCATTGTTCTTTGTTTAACAATGACAAATCATAATCTTAACATTTGTTCAAAAGAAATAAGCTATCTCACCTAAAACATATTACTAGAAATAAAGTAAAAGAATCAAAAACAATCTTTGGAGTGCAACCAAACAACATCATTATGCTAATCAAATTATTATTTTCAATAAAATAAAATTCAACCAAATTTTTTTTTAATTAGAAATTTAGCAATAATCAATTTTATCAATATTTAAATTAATAAAGAGTAACCATGAACCAATTATAATATTCAATTTAAAAATAAAGATTGGTTTACACAAGAAATAAAACCTGTTGAACACTGCTATTATTGTTCTCTGAATTTCTTTTACTTCATTATTGTCAACAGCACCATCATCTTTCTGATCATACAGGCTTATGCTTTGGCTTTATATCTTATTCTCATATTCAATCTATCAATAAGTTCTTTTTTCCACTCCTACCAGAATGGTCCTTTATCCATGGCTTCTGAATATTTTATATCTGAAAGAGCCTCCTATTTTTCACTACCTTCAGCTTTGCAAGAGCCACTTAATTTCACATGGTAAAAAAATAATTTGAGCATGTAACTCCCTGCTGGAAGCTCAGAAAAGTAAATTTGATAATCCATGAAAAAGATTTTAACCCATGGTTTACTTAACACATAAGAAGCATTCTTATCATTGCTATAATTTTAATATTCAGTTCCTTATAAATGAAATTCAAACTCTTAACCATATGATTAGTCTTAAAGTGGATCCATTCATTCTATCTTATTCACATTTCTGTTCCAGCTAACCAAAACTTAGTCACAGTCAACTGTTCAAGATTTGCTCCCTCCCATCTCAGTGCCTTTATAAATACTATTCCTTCTCTGGCGAAGCCCCTTCTCCTTTCTATTATCTGAAATTCTTCTATCAAAATTAAACTCAAAATGAGTTTTAATTCCATGAAATATTCTCTGATTCAACCCCTCTGACTAGGCTCATTCTTTAATCAGTATAACCCACCTGACTTGACTCATTCTTTAATCAGTACATTTATCAATATTCAGAAACATGGCTTATATTACAGTATAGTTCATATTTCTAAACATATGAAGTAATTTCTTAGACCCAACCATTTACTTCCTTTGCCTAAAACACAAAATCCCAATTTGACTTAGCTAGTACCAATTCATTCTTCAGGTCTCAGATTTTTAACCCCTTTGGGAAGACTCACTTGTCTCCTCTATCATCCCCCAAACTCATATTCACACCTCCTTCCTGGGGACTTTCTACTATGCACTGCACAATTAAATGCAACTTAAAAGCATAAGACTATTTATCTGTATTACTCAAAGGACTAAAACTGCTGTGCTTTTAAAGTTTTTCTTACTACAGTCAGTTGTCACTTCTATATAATGACAATTTATCTGATGTGCTTCTATACTACTGCTTTATTTTATAGTGAAGATACAATCTGATGTCTGATGTGTCAATTTCTTTATACCAAGAAGAAAGCCTCAGTTTGATGCCAGAATGTTATCAAAACGTGGATAATTCTTTGTAATACCTTTTAAAAAAAAAAGAGTAACAAGTTCTAGGCTTAGAGTCTTTAGCAGGCAATAATGAAGACCATTTGTTTTCATTATTTTATTTTTATGCCAACCTTTTATTTATGAAAAGTGATAACTGCTTTTTATTTATAGTGGTTATTTCACGTTTCTCTTAAAAATACTTTAAAGAAAACAGTCACATTGATTTAAGGAAATATTTAGAAAATAAGTATGCAGACATGGTCAAATTTTGAAGAGGATATAAGAATGACAGAAATTTGAGAAATATTGCACTAATTCATGTGGTCAACAAATAAATACGAATGCCTACTATGCGCATGCCAGTGGTTTAGGCATTGTGTAAGACAGAGAAGGATGTTCAAAAAATGTTACTGGGATAATCAAAAGAAAAGGAAATTACTTCAGAATGAGGTCATCTAGAAGGGATTCACAGACAGTGGCATTTGAGACAGCATTTGAAAGACAGGTATAATTCAGACAGAGACAGGGAGAGCATTCTAAAAAAGCAAAAGCATAACAATATATGCCTGAGTAATGAACATGTTCCATATCTTTTTTTTTTTTTTACATGGGCAGGCACCGGGAATCGAACCCAGGTCCTCTGGCATGGCAGGCAAGCATTCCTGCCTGCTAAGCCACCGTGGCCCGCCCTACATACCTTAACTGAGGTGGTGGCTACATGAATGTGTATATATGTGTTAAAATTCACTGAAAAGTAACTTAAAGTAGGTGCACATTATTGCATATAACTTTTACCTTAATAAGTTGATACAATATCTGACTTAAGCAAGAATAGATCAAAGATCATTGAGGTTTCAGGCCTGGATAGCTTGGTGGGGGTGGTGGTAGCTGCAGAATGAGTACAATAAAGAGAAAAAGGGAAACATAAGTATTTATTTTCATGTAATGAATTTTCATTACAAACTGTTAACTATAACAGAAAAAATACTAGTTCTATACTTGTACTAAACAGTTTTATTTCAGGGAGAGAACCTACCTGAATTAAGGCTTATTTATTTAAATGAAATGTTCTGTTTCTCCCTATCTCCCCACAACTGCATTAATAGCATTCATATCTAACAAAGTAACAAGAGCTCATTAATAACACTCACCATTAAGAAAGCAATAAAGAATAGACAGAAGCATCAACACTGGTTGTATGAAAGTGACACATCACCAAATTTAGCAAAACAAATGCATGACTACTAGATCATATTCAATACTTGGATTTGTTTGTAATCAATGAAGAAATAACTATTTCAGAATTTATATTTTACCTTGACCATTTCCATTATCTAAGCTGTTAAAAAATTTGGTTCTTAAGTACATATCAGGTGGTTTCTGTCACATTTCATACTTGTAAGAATTCATGACTAGAAGGGCAAACCATTCATAGTAAAATAATACCATTATCAACAACTTTCTACTTATTGGAACCTTAAAATGCCATCCTGAATAAAATCAGTAACTTGACCGTAAAATCAGTAACTTGACTGTAAAATCAAGTTCAAACATGAATAAAAAGAAAACATGTTAAAGAAAAGCACTGGGACACCAAAAAAGAAGATACTCTTCTGTCATAAAGCATAAAGACCTATGAACATCCTTAGTATTAATATTTAGTAAGAAAAATATAAACCCTTGGCTTATTCCAGTGAGGATTATCACTCTATCACCATGCTCCAGAAAGCTTAAACTGAAAACTAAAATCAATAACTTTTTGTATTTAATACACAATGCATGGAAAAACAAAACAATAATAAACAGAATTCATGGGATTTTAGAGCTGAAAGGGGACTCAAGTATAGCAATTTTCAACTTGATGAAATTTTCAAATTTCAAGTTAATTTCTACATAATTACCTTCTAGGGGACAGTAACAGGCTGCCCATGAGAAATAGGCTCTCTTTGGCCAGGAAATGCTGTGATAACCTTCTCCTGGAAATTTACATTGCATATAAGCATAGTAAAGGCTCTGAGGAGTAGGACAGTTAAAAGAAAATCAAAAGTTAAGCTTGGTTTAACCCAGTGTGCTTCCACATTATTTGCCATGGAACACTGTTTGGGGGCAGTAAATCTATTAATAGCTTGAGAACAACATTCAGGGGAATATAGGTTAGAAAACTTTGATCTTGTCAAACTTCCTTAAAGAGACAAACTGAGGCCTAGAGAGACCACACCTGATTAACTGCAGAACAACGAACCTGACCCTAAGTCTCATTCCCAGCCCAAAGTTCTTTCCACTATTATAACTACAAAATAGGACTCCTTTGATTGTTCAATGACAACATTTAATTTCCATTTAACATATTGGTTATGGTGTCAGATGTTTTGTGTGATCTATCTACCAGACTTAGGTCTCTCAAAATCACGTCCATCTGGAGATTTGCTTATTGTTTAGTAATTCTGGGGAATGATTTAGAGTGGTTGCTGAAAGTAATAAATTAAAGCATTTGTACTGCATGTGGTTTAATTAACTCATGTTATAACTTTCGTGAGTGCAACTAAATCACTGTTCAATGACTTTACTTGGCACAAAATGTTGACATGTTATCCACAGACTGACCTCAAAAGTAAGCCACATTAATATCTATATATAAAATTAAAATACAAGAGCTTATATTTGCATAGAAGATAGGCAACAGTATTAAAATTGAGAGATCTGTCTATAGTTCAAGGCTTGTAAGGCAAACATTTAATTTTCTTTATTTTTGTGATGAAAAAAATTGTTTTAACTGCAGTTTCTAAGTCAGATTTTCTCAACCTTTTTATTTCCCAAACTCCATGGAATTCTAAGAGTTAAGAATAATCAAAACACGACTTAGTTTTTAAAAAGTACAGTTGATGGCAACTTTTCTCTTCAGGGTAGGAGAAAAGAATGCGGGAAACCGAACAAATAACTATTGTTATGTTGCAACTTTTAAAAGGTTGGGAATCAAAAGTGATTAACTTCCGTCTGAATAAAATAACTTCCTCTTAATAAACTTCGGCACTCCTTTCTAACCTGCACACGTGAACATCAACCATGGCTGGCATTCCTGTCTCCTCAATACTAAGAAAACCCACCAGATGAATGAGATGACACGATACCCTGATTTCGCCAACAAAGACGCTACTCTGCACGCCTTTACTGTACAGGTGCGACCCACACCCCAACCCCGCATCCTGCCCAGCCCCAGCGCCTGAGGTTTCGGTCAAGCCACGGGACACCTCGGCCACGCCTCCCGCAAACCTTGCCCAGACTGCCCGCGCGCCTCCGCCAGGTGCCACAACGACGGTCCCCCAGCAATTCTCGCCTCCCCGAAACCCAGAGTGCGGCCGGCTTCGCCGCTACAGGCGAAGCTGGGGCCGCGATACCCGCGCCGCCACAAAAGCACAGGCGGCGCATCCCCGCAGCTCCGGAGCGAGCAGGGCTGAGGAGGCCGCCCAGGGCCGCCAACCAGCCTCGCGACCGCTTTGGGGGCGGGGACGCTGTTACCTGCTGTGGGGTCTGCCGTTCCCCGCCGGGGCCGCTCTCCTGGCAACCGCGCCAGCGACACCAGGGCCGAAAGCCGAAGGGCCTGGTGACAGCTCCCAAAGTGCACCGCGCTCACGCCGGCGTCGACGTCGAAGGCTCTACATCCCCACCCCCTGGTCGCTCCTCGCCTCCCAGCTGTGATTGTCTCCACAGTGCCCTCTAGCGGACTCTTGGTGACCAACAGCGGAAGTGATAGGGTTGAGGGGTTTATAGTAGGTGTTCTCAGCCTGCCATCACCAGAGCCGTCTTGATGGAGAGTTTGAAGGGCTACTAGGAAATGAATACGTTTCTTACGAGGAACTTGAGGCCCAGAGGGATTAGGGAACTTATGAAATCAGGAGACAAATAATTATCAGATTTGGAACTATTTTGAGTCTAGAACTCTCTCAATCATATCACGTTACGTCAAGGATATTCCACAGTTTTGCCTAAACTTTAGGGTAAAAAAAATGATGAAAAGGTTTTACGGATACGTGACTATGCATAAAATAGAAAATTATTTAACAATATTCAAAGATCGATTATGAGGAACATGCTGTGCTACAATTGTTATATATTTCAATATAAAATGCCAATTTTTAAGAGCCTAATATCCTTGGAACTTAAATGTGGATGATGTTAGGGGTTGAAATGATCAGTAAATTCAATTGTTTTGAGGTTTATCTCGATCCATGATTTTAAAATACTGTAAAGGATACACAAATCTGTGCAGCAGCAGAATAACTTTAAAACTCCCAAATACTGATTTTAGAAAAACGTTCTCAGGCGAGTATCTTTAGAGAAGTGGATTTATTTACTTATTTGAAAATGGTTCAAATTAATATTTTTGGTATGTGGTAATTACCCTTGGAATAGGAAAGAACAGGAGCAAGCATAGGATTTTTTTGTGTGCTGGCCACGGTTGCTTTTATTTTTTTAAACTAATAGCCTCTAGTTTTAAAAGAAGTCCTATTCTAATTCTACTGTGAACTTATACTTTCATATTTCCCTGTTATACTAGACACTTCGTTGTGTCAAAATTTCCAAAATTATCTTCTAATATAATAATGTAGTATTTATGACTTGAGTCAGTTTTAACTTCTGAAAAAATGGATAGTGGAGAAGCACATATGAGATCACCCCCACCTTTCTCTTTTTCAAGGTTTAAATGATTCAACATACTGGACTTGAACCACAGTCTCTTTTGCATAGATAACAGATAAGCTATTTACCCTGCAAAAAGATTAAAAAAAAAAAAAAAAACCAGAAACGGCTTCAGTTTTGCAGAGATCATTTCTAAGTTGAGAAGAAATGTTAGTCCTTGATATTTGTTGCCTCAGACAGAGGGAAGCTACCGAACGACCCTAGATCATAAACAAGAAATCACGATAAAGCGGGTTTGGCGTGGGGAATTCTGCTGTCGGGCCTCCCGGATTCGGCGTCCTCCTGTATCGCCCACTTCTATCATCCCCTTTTAGTGCCCCATCCCTTATCCTAGCTAGCCAAAGGAGTGTACCCCCAGTCTAATTTTTGTCGTAATTTCCAAGGAGGCTGACGAGGCAGGGCACGTGGGACGAGAAGCGATGCCAGAGGACAGCCTGCTTCTGCGCGTCTACCTTTCTCAGCACACCAGGTCAAAGCCGTGTTTTTAAAACACGCACGCGCGAGTGGTGCAGGGCCCCCACGGCCGCGCGCTCTCCGTCCAGCAGGTGGCGCTGTGGGCCGTGCCGGCCTCGGTCTCTGGCCGGGCTGCTCCTCCTACGCCTGCTTTTGCACCAGCCGCACGTGCGTGGTTCCTGTGCTGCAGGTTTGTCAGAGGCTCCGCCTGGATCCTACCGGGAAGTGGGCGCCCGCCATGGAGGGGGCGGCGAAGACGCGCACGTTCCTCGAGGTGCGGAGAAGACTGCAGAGCGCGCTGCTGATCCTAGGGTAAGCAAGGGGCGGAGCGTGGGCATGCGGGCGCGGCGCCCAGGCAGCTTTTTTTCTGCTACTCGCTGGGGGGTCGTCCTCCTCCCTAGGATTTTGAGTTTCTTCCCATTTGTGAGCCTGTGGTTACTCAAAGTGGAGTAGCTTTTCACAGTGCGGTCCCGGAACTGGCAGCCTCGGGACATCACCAGGGAGCGTTTTTTAGAAGTGTAGAGTCTCAGCCACACACCAGACCTCCAGAATCAGAGTCCTCGTTTCAACAGTATTCTACGGATTGGTATGCGCATTAAAGTTTGAGGAGCAGTTACACAAAATACTCCTGGCAATGACCGACGTTTCCAACAAAACAAGGCAAAAAAATTGCCTTGTCTAACTCTATCCTGGTTATAGGACCAACTTCGATGAGTGAGCTTCCTGTTTTGTAAACACTTCGTCTTTCTAAAAAAATTTTTTCCAAAACCGATTGCAGAGAAGTTCACATAAATGTGTGTTCAGTGAACGACTAACAAAAGTTGCAGTCTTCTTATTGGAACTCATTCTTTTATTCATATTCATAAGAAGTCGTTATTTACTACACAAATAAGAAACTTTTAGGAAAAATATTCTTTGTTTGGAAGCAGTTTTGATAGTAAGTGGTGCCCTCGCCTATTCTTTTGTGACCGCAGTTTTAGAAACAGTAAGTTAGATGGAAAATTCTGAAAATTTCATTTTATTACACAGCGCCACTCAGAGGCAGATGGATCCTTAGCTCTTCCACATATTCTTACCTCTGGCGTGGCAGCTTTGGATTTGGCATGAGAACGTGGTTCAAATCTTAGCTTTCTCACAAGGGTAGAATCATTTACTCTTAATTTCTTAAGTTGTAAAATGGGGATATTTATTTATTACTGTACCGAAAATCATGAGTTCACACAAATTTCTTCAATTCCAGTCTACCTTGTAGCGATGATGGAAACCTCAAAAAAGATAATGTAAAATTTAAGCCGCCATAGAAATGTAGATGGCTTTATATTTCAGATCACTTTAAGTCCTGAGTTTCAGCTACAGAAAAGGAAATTCTGTGTAAATTTGCTGACTTCCAGATCCCTCCCAACCAGGTACTGGAAGCAGTGACTGTGCCCAATATCTACAGGTTAATTGAGGTGTGCCTTAATACTTGCTATAATGGAATGCAATAAATATTATCACTTATTATCCAGCCACCAACATCCTAGACAGTATTACAGAGTACTACACACTTCCTCTTTTTCCATCTCTTTTCCTCCTCTGTAAGTCTGAGTTCACTTGCCCCAAACCATACCCTTCTGAAGCCTAGGGATCCTCTGAGCTGTATGTATTTTCACATACGTTACACACTTTTATTATTAAGAGGTTCTTATTTTTGCAGGTGGTGATTTTTGTTGTTGTTGTGTCAATTTATATACAATAAAACACACAGATTTTAAATATTCAGTTTGATGAGTTTTTTGTAATGCAGAGAGCTATACAAGCACAACCCTAACAAGACAATAACTCTTTCACTTCAAAAAGTTTTCTGGTGTCCCTTTTCAGTGAGTGTAAAAAACCCTGCTAACCATACTGTGATAACTGATAAGACCAGCTGCAGGGTTAATAATAAACGATGCTTCTACCAAGGTGAAACCTCAGCTGTCAAATGTCATAACAACCTCTTCTTTTGACTTGTTACTTACCAGTGAACTCCGAACCATCCTTTTCTTGTTCTCGACTCTGAAACAGTGATTACTGATGACAGTGATTACTTTCCAGAGAGCAGTGAATCCAGTGCTGATCCCAGTTTGTCTTATTCACACTCACATTAATCAGCCTGAGCCGAAATCTTAACAAAAATCACTCCCTACTTCCTCTTATTAGGAACCTTCATGGTTTCGCTGAAATACTTTCCCTTGTTTAAACAAGTTAATAAATTTAACTTTGCTGGACTACTGGTTTGTCTCTGGTGGTCTTTGGCTTTTGGTATTTATTACCAGTCAGTTCCCCCCACACCAGAAGCAACCAGTGTTCTGATTCTGCAAACACAAATTTTGCCTGTCCTTGTACATAAGTGGATTCATGTAGTATGTTGTGTGTGTGTCTGACTTCTTTCCTTCAACGTAATGTATTTGAAATTCATGTTTCCTGTGTGTTGCATTTATCAGTAGTTCATTCTTTTTTCTTACTGAGTAAGAAAAATGTTGTGTGTATATAACACAGTTTATCCATTCTCCTGTTGCTGGATATTTTCACTGTTTCCAGTTTGCTTAATAAACAAAGCTGCCATAAACTTTCTTGTCAAGTCTTTTTGTGGACATACATTTTCATTTCCCAGGTAGATACATAAGAATAGAATTGCCATGCTATAAGACAGATGTGGATTTTACTTTATAAGAAATTGCCAGTTAGTGCTTGAAAGTGGTACACTGAAGAAATGAAAATTCTCATCAGAAAAAAATTAGTTCCACTTAGTTCACATTCTTGCCTACATTTAATTTTGTCAGTCTTTTATTTTAGCCATTCTAGTGGATATAAAATCATATTTTGTGGTTTTAATTTGCATTTTCCTGATGCTTAGTAATGTTGAGTACCTTTTCATTTGTTTTTGGCCTTTTGTATATGTTCTTTTGTAAAGGGTTTGTTCACATTTTTTTTTTGCCATTAAAAAATATTTTTATTGAATTGAAAGAGTTTTATATATAATCTGTAAATAAAATCCTTCTCAGATATATACCTTGTATTTTCTCCAATCTCTAGCTTGCCTTTTAATTTTCTTAATATTGCTTTTGATGAATAGAAAATTTCAGTTTTAGTTAAATGTGCTTTATCTTTTTTTTTTTTAATTTTCTGGTTAGTGTCTTTTTGTGTTCTAAAAAATCTTTGAAGGTTATGATGATTTTTTTTTCCATTTTTTTTCTCACTAGGAGTTATATAGTTTTAACTTTGACATTTAGGATTGTAATCCATATTAAATTAACTTTTATGTTTGAAATGAGGTAGACATCATAAAGTTTTTTTTTATAAGTATACCCAGCTGTTTCATGACCTTTAGTTAAAGAAATTTTTGAAAAATTTAGTGTTTTAATCAGAAATCAGTTGACTACGTGTGGGTCTATTTCTTGATTTTCTTAGTCTGTTCCCTTGATCTTTTGTTTTAAACATTTTTTTATTGTATAGTATAACATATATACAAAGCAAAGAAATAAAAAAGCAATGGTTTTCAAAGCACTCTTCAACAAGTGGTTACAGGACTGATCCCAGAGTTTGTCATGGGCTACCATATGATCCTCTCATTTTTCCTTCTAGCCGCTCCAGAATATAGGAGGCTAGAGGGCTTAAATTTTTTTTTATCATCACAATCGACTTTTTTTTGTGAAAAATAACATATATATATATACAAAAAACTATAAATTTCAAAGTACAGCACCCCAATTAGTTGTGGAACATATTTCAAACTGTGACATGGATTACAATTTCAGAATTTTAGGTTTTTACTTCTAGCTGCTCTAAAATACCAGAGACCAAAAGAGATGTCAATTTAATGATTCAGCATTCATATTTATTTGCTAAATCCTGTCTTCTATGTATAACTCCACCATCACCTTTGATCTTTCCATCCCTCTCTTTAGGGTTGTTTGGGCTAGGCAATTCTAAAGTTTTCATATTGGAAGGGTCTGTCATTAATAGGGGACAGGGAAATGGAACTATCTGATGTTCTGGAGAGGCTGGGCCAGGTTCAGGGACCCATCTGGAGGTTGTAGGTTTCTGGAAACTTACTCTAGTGCCTGGAACACTTAGGAAATCTTATATATTGCCCTAGGTGTTCTTTAGGATTGGCTGGAATGGTCCTAGTTGGGGGTTGGCAGGTTATGATAGGCAGCAAAGTCTAGCTGAAGCTTATGTAAAAGCAACCTCCAGAGTAGCCTCTCAACTCTATTTGAACTCTCTCTGCCACTGATACTTTATTAATTACACTTCTTTTCCCCCTTTTGGTCAGGATGGAATTGTTGGTCCCACAGTGCCAGTTGTTCCTTTGATCTTTTGTCTATCCTTAAGCCAGGATAACGCTGTCTTGATTAATGTAACTTTGAGGAAGGCTTGAAATCAGGTAGTATGAGTATTCTAACTTTGTTCTTTGTTAAGATTATTTTTAACTATTTTAGATCCTTTGCATTTCCATATAGATTTAAGAATCAGCTTGTCAGTGTCTACCAAAAAAAAATGCTTGCTAGAATTTTGACTGGGATGGTATTGATTCTATACAAACATTCTAGAATAATCACCTTGTCAACAACATTGAGTTTTCTAATCCATGAACATGGTAAAACTCTGCATTTATTTAGGTCTTCAGTTTCTCTCTGCAGGTTTTCAGTGTAGAGAAATTGTACATTTTTCATTAGATTGATTTCGAGTATGTGACTTTTTATGCCATTGTAAATGGTTTTCTTTTAATTTCATTTTCCATTTACCCTTTGCTGCTGTTTAGAAACACAGTTAATTTTTGCATATTGACATGTATCCTGCCAACTTGCTAAAGACTTATTATTAATTTTAGTATTTTGTACGTTTTTAAAAATGAGCCCAGTCACATTTTCTATTAAAAAAAAAAAAACATTTTACTTCTTTCCAGTCCACATAACTGTTATTTTTCTTTTCCTTGTTACACTGGGGCTTGGAGTTAAGAGTTCAGTGGAAGTTGTAAGATCATACATGCTGATCTGAGGAAAACACTTTCAGTGTTTCACCATTAAGTCTGATGTTAGCTGTAGGTGTTTTTGTTTTTGTTTTTAGTTGCCTTTTTGATGGTAGAGAAAGTTCTTCATTCCTAATTGTCTGAGAATTTTTATCATAAATAGGTGTTGACTTTGGTCAAAGTTTTTACCGTGCCTGTTGAGACGATGGCATGGTTTTTCTACTTTTTTCTCTTAGTATGGTGTTCCTACCTAGATCCAGTTTATGGAGAGCATGGAGTGGGGGCTGCTTCGAAACTGAAAAACACAGTAGGCACAGAGCACAGACACCCCACATAGGTTTACTGGGGCTTAGGAACAGGAGTTCTCCACTGGCGGCCCTCTGGACATTTAGCCTTCCGTAAGGTACGGGGGAGTACAAGGAGAATATTTATTAGAACCAAATCATTCCATATAGTGTAAGGACTTTTGGTTTCTAGTGTAGTCGTCAAAGGGGCCCATAACCTGATGTTTTACCAAGATTACTGTTTAAAACTAAGGTGCAGTCAATGCCGTTTTACATCCGTGGTTACATTCTTCTCCCTTGTTTACTTTTTGACCTTTGTCCTTGGCCGAAGCAGATTTGTTAAGGGCCATTTAGGAGAGGGCCCAAGCCCTGGACTGCTGCATATGGTGAATTATACTGTTTGATATTTGAATGTTAAATTAATTTTGCTTTTCTGAAATAGACCTCACTTGATCATGGCATGCTATCCTAAATATTTATATGTTTTATATCTTGTTAGAATTTTTGTATCTATATTCATGAGAGATATTGGTCTGTAGTTTTAGTTCTTGTTATATCTTTTATCAGGTTTTAGTTTCAGGGTTCTGTTGTCCTCATGAGACAAAATTGGGATGTGTTTCCTTCTATATTATTTTTTTCCTAGATATTTGATAGAATTTACAAGAGAAACCATCTGGGACTGTGGTTGTCTTTGTAGGATGGCTTCATTTGTTTATTTTTTTCTTATGATCTCATTAGAGGCATATGTTTATATTTTTATTGCAATTTTAAGCACTTTACCACAAATAGTCCCATAAACATTAAAACTCTACCTTTTTGTATAAGTGCCCCAAATTACCTCCAGATCTGTTCATGTGCATGTTATATTTTTTAAATACCAATCATTATTCATGCACACTATTTTCAATTTTTATTTGATGTCACTTAAACATTTTTCTGCCTTAAGATAGTCATAATGGTTTTTATGAGTGCTGAGAGTGTATTATCGTAATCAACCCAATTTACTAGGCCATTCCACTCTTGATTGTCTTTGTGGGGTTTTTTTTGAGAATTTTATTTTATTTTGTTTAGTTTTCTTTTTTGTGAAAAATAACACATATACAAAAAAAGCAAGAAATTTCAAAACAAATGGTATGGCTTTTAACAGTAAATTCTTCTTCACTGATATGAGGCTAATTAAGGTTTTCTATTTCATCTTGTTTCAATTTTGGCTAATTGTATTTATCAATATTTTTGTTCATTTCATCTTACTTGTCAGATTTACTGGTATAAAGTTGTTCATGATATCCCCTTATTGTACTTTTAATTTCTCTAGTATCTGTGGTCATTTCCCCTTTTTTATTATAATGCTAATTTGTTTTCCCCTCTCATTTTATCTTAATTGGTTTCATTAGGAGTTTAATTTTATAAATCTTACAAAGAAGCAACTTCTGGCTTTAGCACTTTTTCTCTGTTGTGTCTTTGTTTGCTATTTATTGGTTTCTCCTCTTATTTTCATTCTTCTATTTTTCTTTCAGTTCAGTTGACTCTTTTTATAGTTTCTTCGAGTGGAAGCTAATACCTTTCTACTTTTCTAATATAGTCACTTAAAAGGCTTTCTGTCTAGATGCTATACCATCCTCTTATACATTCTGAAATGTTGTATTTTCATTTTTATTCAATTAGAAAGATTTTCCGTTTTCTTTGTGTTTATTTCCAAATATTTAAGAGGAAAATGACTAATTCTTGTTATTAATTTCTAATTTAAAACCATTGTGGTCAAGGAGCAAGCATATTGTGGTCAAGGAGCATATGATTTGGGCCTTTGAATTTTGAGATTTGTTTTATGTCCCTATCTTGGTGAGTGATCTGTACACACTTAAAAAGAGTATGTATTTTGCTGTTGTTGGTATAGTTTTCTATAAATGTCAATTAGATTAAATTGATTTATGGTGTTGTTTAAATATTCTGTATTCTTACTGATTGTCTGCTTGTTATATCAGTGACTTAGAGGGGAATATGAAAATCTTCAACTTTGATTGTGGATTGTTTACTTCTCTCTTTAGTTCAATAAATTGTGGCTGCATTTATTTGAAGCTGTTATTACATACATACTGATTTAGAGTTTTTGTGTCTTAATTATGAAATATGTTTCTTTGTCTTGAGTCTACTTTGCCTGATGTCAGTATAGACAAACCAGCTTTCTTACGCTTACTGTTTGCATGGCACATCTTTTTCTACCTTTTTGCTTTAAGCTGTCTATGTCTTTATAAAGTTTTTATTTTTTTCAAATGGCATATAGTTGGTGTTTTTTAAAAACCCATTCTGATAATTTCTGCATTTTATGCAGAATTCTTAATCTATTTCATTCAGTGTAAATGTTAATATGGTTAGGTTTTATTCTTCCTTATTTTAAAGAAGTGCATCTAGTGTTTCATTATTTGGTATGGTTTAATTAGGGTTTTGGCAATTTCTGACCCATAGTTCCCTTCTATTCCTAGTATACTAAAGGTTTTGATCATGAATAAATATTGTTCATATTTTTAATTTTTACATCTGTGAATTGACTAGAAAATGAAACAAATATATAAAACAACAGTTTTTCAAACATTAGGCAAAAGACAGCACAAGGCTAAGAGAAGAGAAACAAACAAGGTGATTTTTATAACTGCACCAGCTTTTTTTTGAGGGCAGTTTCCCTGGTAGTTTCCAAGGAAGTAAAACCCAGAAAA
The DNA here is from genome assembly GCF_023851605.1 of Tamandua tetradactyla. Lineage (NCBI taxonomy): Eukaryota > Metazoa > Chordata > Mammalia > Pilosa > Myrmecophagidae > Tamandua > Tamandua tetradactyla. The sequence goes on along the minus strand of NC_135331.1, from coordinate 139,838,189 downwards.
ACAATCTCAAACTTTTGAAAGTAAGTTCCAATAAGAAGATTCTCCTATATAACCACTATGCAACCCTCAAAATTAAGAAATATTTTACTATCATCTAATGCTCAGACTCTCATTCAAGTCCCTCCAGTTGTCTACCCAATATTCTTAGTAGCCATAGGATCGAGTTCAGAATTACATGTCACATTTACCTGTCATGTCTATTTCAGTCTGGGAGATCCTCAGTTAACCTTGAATTTCATGATCTTGACACTTTTGAAGATAGCTCAGTTGTTTTGTAGAATCCTGCTCCATTTGTGTTCATATCCTATTCGTTCAAGATTAGATTCAGATTGGGCATCTTTGGCAGGAAATCCCAGAAATGATAGAATCTCATTGCATTCTATCAGGTGCACATGATTTTGAATTGTTCTATTTAGGTCTTGTTAACTGATCATTTAAGTAAGGTGGTGTCAGCCAGAATTCTCCTCTGTGGAGTAATTTTTTTTCTCAGTGTAGTTAACAAGTATTTTGTGGAGAGGCAGTTTGAAATTATATAAATACTCTGTTCCTCATTAGACATTATTTTACTCATTCATTTATTTGTATCAGTATGAACACACAACCTTGTTTAATTCAGTGGTTTACTTTTTGTGCATATTGTTCCATATTTGACTCATGAGAGTGTCTTCAAGCTAGTTTCTGCATCTTTTTTGACATGTGCGTGCCTTTCTTTGAGTGCTTCCTTACTTTCTTTCCTAACAAGATAATCTAGGCTGATTTTATTGTTTTCCTTCTGCAGCTCCAGATTAGTCATTTCTTCAAGGAACCCTGTTTTGTTTGTTTGTTTTTGCTGTTGTTGTCATGGGGGTGCATGGTGTTGTCATCAAACCTGGGTCTCCCACGTGGAAGGCGAGCATTCTACTACTGAACCTCCCGTGCACCCCTTTTGTTGTTTTTTTAAAAGGTGGAAATAGCCTTTAAAAGATCTGGGCATATGCTATTGGGGTTTCGCTTCTCCTAGGCCCTGTCAGTGGACAGAGCCAGAGTGTGTGTGCATCTGTGTGTGTGTATGTGTGTGATATCACACATATATTTACATCTTTTTTACCTCAGTACTCTGATTTACTGTACCTGTTTATATACATTGAAAACTGTAATGTCGCACATATCAATTCCCATCCATCACCATAGGGTTCATTCTAGTTTTCTCCCTTTCTCTGACATTTATTCACTTGATCTACTGCCGTGTATGTAACTGGTCAACTGCTGTGGCATCCTGTGCCACCTCCCACCCAACCTCATGTTGACACTCTCCTCACCTGCTTGGACTCTGAAATACTGGGCTGCTTCCCACCTCTTGTTCAGATTTCCTCCTCATCCCTCTTGGGTTCTGTCATTCCATGCTAAGCTACTGTGGTCCCCACGGCTTGAGGACTTGCAAACACAAAGCAAGCTTACAAATGCTTTAACATATTCTCCCCACATATGTTATTTTTCACAAAAAAGAAAAAAAGTCAATTGTGGTGATAAAAAAATATTTATGCCTTCTAGACTCTTACATTCTGGAGCAGCTAGAAGGAAAAACCTGAGAGGATCATATGGTAGCCCATGACAAACTCAGGGATCTTCCTATAACCACTTTTTAAAGTATTGCTTTTTTATTTCTTTGCTTTGTGTATGTGTTATACTATACAATAAACGAGTTAAAAAAGACCTTTTTTTTCAGGGCTTAGGAATCCTTATTTTCAGAGAAACTGTACATGGAAGACAGTATATAAAATAAAAATAAAAACCAGAGATTATAGGGGTGGAAGGACAACTTGTGAGCATAGTAGTATCTCTTGGGGACACTTCTAAGTGCCAATTGCACAATCCAGTAGAAAAATGGGCAATTTGATAGTATTAAGAGCCTAGAAAAAAATGCTCACATCTGTATTCAATTGATTTTTGACAGGGGTGCCAGGACCATTCAATGGAGAAAGAATAATCTCTTCAGCAAATGGTACTGGGAAAATTGGATATCCACATACAAAAGAATGAAGTAGGACCTTTACTTTACTCCATATGCAAAAATAGAACCTAAATGGATTAAAGACTTAATGCTATAAATCTCTTAGAGGAAAATAGGGGCAATCTTCATGACCTTGGGTTTGGTAATGGTTTTTTAAGTATGATACCAAAAGCACAGGCAGCAATAGAAGAATTCAACCTTATTAAAATTAAAGCTTTGAGCGTCACAGGAGACTATCAAGAGAATGAAAAGACAACTTACAGGATGGGAGAAAATATTTGCAAATCGTGTATCTGATAAGGATTTAATATCCAGAATATATAAATAATTGTTGCAACGCAACACAATTTAAAAATGAGCAAAAGACTTGAGTAAACATTTCTCCAAAGATAGTTATACATATGGGCATGCTGTATAACTCCAAAGAAGTTATGCAGATGTTGAGGAGATGCTCAACATTACTATTCATAAGGGAAATGCAGATCAACACCAAAATGAGATACTATTTCACAGCTACTAGAATGGTTATAATTAAAACAACAACAACAACAAAACAACCAGAAAATAAATATTGACACAGATGTGGAGAAATTGGAACCCTAGTACATTGCTGGTAGGAATGTAAAGTGCTGTAGCCACTGTAGTAAACAGTTTGACAGTTCTTCAAAAAGTTAAACACCTGAGCACATGTCCTGTCCTCTGCACTTAGGTGACACTCAAGTCGATGGTGTTCTGTTTGTACCTAGGTGACAACTGAGTGGATGACCCACTTAGGCCAAGTGAAAGGTGTACTTTGTACCTCTGTTACCATAATAAGCATATTTCAGCTTCATGTTAAGGTCATATCTATTTATGACTTTATCCCCTTCTATACTTTTGACACCTGGTGGACAGGGACTATGTTTTTTTTCAAACTTTGTATTTTGAAATACTTTCAAACGTATAGGACAGTTACAAAAATAATACAAAAGCCCATACAGAGAATTCCAACATATTCCTATTCCTCAGATACACAGATCCACCAGTTTTAACATTTTGCCACATTTGCTGTGCCATTTTTTTTCTGTACATTAATCTGCCAGTTCATCTGTCTTACCTGTCTGTGTGTCTATTCATCAGCCCATTTTCTGAACACTTGAGTGTAATTTATATGTTCATATTCAAGAAATTTAACATTGATATAAACCTTACAGTCTCTATTCTGTTTTTTTCATGTGTCCCAGTAATGTCATTTTGAGCCTTCTCTCCTTCCTTGTTAGATCTCATCCCATATCATGTATTGCTTTTGTCATTTGTCTTCAGTTTCTTGTGTTTTACTTTTTATCACCTACACTGAGTAATTTATGTTTATATCGATTTAGATTAGTGAGTTTCTTTCAAGCTTGGTATACATATATCATGGTTTTCTTCATTAATTTTGTTTTTTATTTTTTAAAATCGCCAAGAAAGTTTCTATACCTTTTGCCTCACATAATCCTGGCCTCTTTGTCAGAATTCTGCATATCAAATGATAATATTTAGCTCCAGTTTACTGTGAGTAAAATATCACTCTCAGAAAAAAGAATAAAAAACATGGCCCAGGACTTTCACATTACCATGATAGTGAACGGTACTTTTTGACCTGATCGAAATACAGTAAAGATTGGTTTCCTTTATGATGGGTTTGCTGCTGGTTTTCTGGGTCAGTGACTTTAGGGCCCATATTGCAGAGGCACAGAGAGATCCTTGGTCATCTTTATCTTTTTCATCATTATTTTTTTTCATCAGTGAGAAATAATTTGATCGGATTTTATTTTTAATGACCAGAGAGCCAAAAGAAGGAGGTATGCCCATGGAGATTTCTATAATGCCGTCCTCACTCCAGGTGAAAACCCCTGCGGGCTGCACAGAGATTGGGCTTCCAGCAGAGGTCAGGCTTGAGCCTTCCTCCTGTGGTGGGCTGCAGTACTTGCCTGCGGATGGATTACACCTGCGGTTGCAGGCACGGGCAGAATTAAGCACAAGTGAGTAATATTAGCACTTCTGTTTTTTTTTTTTTTTTTTTTTTTTTTTTTTTTTTTTTTTTTTTAAAGGAAAGACAGAGAGAAGGAAGGAAGGATAGAAGGAAGGAAGGAAGGAAGAAAGGGAAACATCTTTAAACATTTTCTTGTTTTATTGTATTCTGTTTCTCCGTATTTGTTACATGGGCTGGGGCCGGGAATCGAACCGAGGTCCTCCGGCATAGCAGGCAAGCACTTTGCCCGCTGAGCCACCGCGGCCCGCCCAGCACTTCTGTTTTTGCATTTACTTTTTCATTATAAATTGAAGGTGATGTTTCCTCTGAAAAGTTGAACTTTGCCCAGATGAAAATAACTGCTCATCAGTGGCATGAAAAGAACTAGGGGATCTAGAAGGTCTAGGTTCTTTGCCAGCTTTGCCAGTTATTAGCCGTGTGCAGCTGAACATGCCATGCTTAAGCTTTCTGAGGCTTTGTTTCTTTAATTGTAAAATTACCTGATTCACAGGGAATTCTACCTGAAATTTACCTGTAAAAATTAAATAAGATGGCAACTGTGTGAAACTAGGTTGATTTAAAAGCCTTAGAAAATTCATTCATTCAGCAACTATTTAGCCCTTACTGTATGCCCTTCAGGTGCTGGGAATACAGAAGTGACAGATTCAGGCAAGGTTTCTGCTGTCATGGAGCTTTCTGAGGAAGAATGGGGCCCTCCAAAGTCATAGAATTGGGTCATGGCTCACCCATATTCTGTAACAGTGAATATACATGTTAAATAAGCAAAACAAGAATTATCTTTAAAAATTGAAATCCGTTAAAGAACTAAACATTATTTAGTTTTAACTGAGGACATAATAATTTGACTGCTAGGTGTTGGTTTGCATTCACTGCTCTCCTGTTTCTTTACATTTTTAAAAACGTTTTATTCAAATATATGAAAAGGAAATCTCTCAAAGTCTGTTCCATAGTGCATGAAAAGGCTTGCAAAATAGATTCCACAAAACTTAATTGCTTTAGTACCTGCCACATAATAGGTAGTGAGTAAATGTTTGCTGAATGAATAAATATCAGATAGATGCATATTGATGCAAGCTTTAATCAAAATATCTTGTAGGAGATGAGTTTTGAGAATTTTAACATTCTTCGGTACTTCAGTATTTTTAAAAAGTTGAGTTTTCAATGATAAGAAAATTGTTTTAAGGGCAACTATAGGAAATACCATGCTGTTATGCTAATTTAAATGTAAGGCGGTCAAATCTTGACTCCTTAAATGAAACTGAGTATAGTAAAATCTGTTAAAACCACAAGCATTAGAGTCATTCCCCAGCAGCAGCGCTCTCCTAGGGTTCCATTGTCACAAAAAGTTCTGACTTTTAGTCAGAACTTAAAGTTCTGAACCTATGTATCTGCTGTTTGGCCAGCAGAGGGTAGTGTTTCCCTGAAAATTTGTTTATTGGGTCTAGAAAGACTTTAATGTCTCCTATTTTAGCTGCTCAGCGTTAGAAAATGCAGTTTATTTTACTTTAGTGTTGTAGTCATTTGTGAGTACCCCCAAGAAGCTAAACTGCAAAACTTTTCATTGCCAGGCTTAAACTTTCTCACCTCAGTTATTTTTATCCTTAGAATGTGTACAGTGTCATATATCAAATTCAAATTGCTTAATTGTAATAGGTCTGACCTCATTTCTTTTTCTTTTTTTCTTTTGTATCTGGAAGATACATTTTATTATTCTTTTATTGGTATTCCTTCACAAGTAAATTATTTTTTGTGTTTCCATTTTCAATGCAAATTTGTATTTATTAAGAGAAAGACTCATAGAATTTTAGACAGGAAGAAGTAGTCCTTAGAATTCATTTTTGATACTTTCCTGTTTTTTTTTTTATTTCTTTGCAGACATGACTCTCCATTTCTTTCTTATTCTCATTTCCTTACCTTAGTCGAGATCCATATTATCTCTTTCCTATATTACTTGAATTCAAGGCCAAAAACTTTGTCTTTTTAGTAGGTTTAATCTGAGGGAAGGAAAAGGAACTAAAATGTAAGGTGTCTCCCTTGTGCTTGCTACTATGCTGGATACTTTACATATAACCCCATGTTTCTTTTCACCTCATGTTGATCCGTGAGACTGAGAGAGTTCCATTTTGCAGTAGAGGGAGTGGTCTTAGAGAGAAAAGAGAATGTACTCAAGGTCCCACAGTTAAATGGTGGCCTTTTAATCTGGCTGACCTCATTTCTTTAATTCAATTTTGCATCAATGAATATTTTCATTTTCTTTGGAAATGGAAGTTTCCTTTCTGCCTGAATGAAATAAGGGAAACCAAGGGAATGTGCTATCTATTCTGCCATTGTACTTAGTGTAGAAAATACAGCCTTCATCAGAAATTGTGTTTTGCTCTTGGAAAATCAGACTCTTAGGAGGCATTCCATTTGAAAGGATATGCCCAATAAGAACTAGCTCCATGATCCATTTTGTTTGTATGTACTGGTAACACGCCAGGGTGGATGTAAACCTTGTTCAAATCAAATTAAACTTAAACTTAGTTCTGTTTACTAGTAGTCACACTGATTAAAAACTGTACCTTAAAACATAACAGAGGAAGGCTGAGGATGTTGAAGTTGTTTAGTTAGCTTGATATGAAGGAAATAGCTCATTTTCTCTCATTCTTAATATTGATGTTTATAAAATAAGCAGAGTAACACAATTGTATGTTACGTGGACGGTCTGGGGGAATATGTAGCTCTGAAATACAGTAAAATCTGTTGTTTTTGAAAATACTTCACAATATTTGCTTCTGGTTGTCATCAGATAGTATTAATTACATGTATACTTTTGGATAGATCATAATCAGAATTTATTGTAGCTATTAAAACTCTTTAAGCACATTAATGTATTTATTCCAAACTACTTAGATTTGCTATTTCATTGACTTCCTTTAGAACCGAGTTCAATGTTTAATCAAAGCTCACAAGCCCAAGACTGTTGCACATTTTACTGCCAATCCTGTGGTGAAGTCATAATAAGAGACAGGTAAGATATGCATTTAATGCTGATTAATTTTGTACCTGGTAGTGATTTTCCTTTTTCTTTATAATTTTTGAAGTAATTGCTAAGGGAGCAATATATGGCCTTAAAAGAAGAGCCAGCTTAAGGTCGCTTTAAACAAAATCAACCACAAAACTCTCCAGCACTCACAGAGTGGTGAGTTCTTCTCAAAGTGGAAAGGGAAAAATAGGATGCTGGTTTTCAGGAAGCAAGGCTTTACTTGGCAGAAGAGCCTGTGCTGATGATCACCGAAGCACTTCTCTTCTGAAGAAAGACCTGGAATCTATTGCATGTTTTAACCATCACATCCGTTAATGTGGTTTTCCATGTTAAGTGAATTTCCTGAGTAACAATTTTGTTGTATGCAGCAAAACTTTTTATTTGAGCCATTTCTATTGGTGTCTTTCTAAAATCCATTTTCTATTTCCCTGCTTATTAAAACAGTATACAGAGCACAAATTAATCTTTTCTTGATGATTAGGTTAATCTCATAAGAAGTTCTTGTAATATGCTGTGATTACTCTATTGAAATGGGTAGGATGCTTTGCTGTTTTCTATGCATTCCCAAATCTGCTCTTTTAATTTTTTTTATCCTGTCTTCTCCTTCCTGGTTTCAGCCTCCTTGTTTCTTGGGCACAAACCTTTCCCTTGAATTTTCAGCTTCATATCACTCATACGCTGGTAAAACAGTTCAAAACCTTATTAGCAATATGTAAAGTAAAAGTTCAGAACTGTCCATTAGATGAGTTTTCTCTGAGTCATATGCCTGGAGCTTTGCTTGTGAATGGATAGTTTTCCATATTTAGGGGCTGTTGTCCTCCAGCATTCTTTGTCTGAGTGAATGCTAAATGTTCTACCCACACCCGCGAGGTAGAAACCTGTGCCTCATCACCATGTGTTCCTTTCTGACCTTCACTGTCCACATGGAGTCAGTTGTTAGATATTTTTTGCTCCTACTATGTATTATTTTGTAAAAGCTGCTAGAAATGCAATATATCAGAAATAGAACAGCTTTTTAAAAAAGGAATTTATTAAGTAACAAGTTTACAGTTCTGAGGCCATAAAAACATCTAAACTAAAGCATCCAGAGAAAGAGACCTTGACTCAAGAAAGGCCAATGACTGTACATGGGAAGGCATGTGGCTGGCGACTGCTGGTCCTTGTTCCCAGTTCTGTTGCTTCTAGCTTCTGATGCCAGTGATTTTCCTCTCTAAGCATCTGTGGGCCTTCACTAAGCTCCTCTGGGTTTTGGCTTGCTTAACGTCTTATGGGAAGGCACATGGCAATGTCTGCTAGGCTCTGCATCTCCAAACATCTGTGTCTAGGCATCTCTCTCTTTCTCTCTCTCGGCATTGTAAGCATCTCCAAATGCCTGCATCTCTGTCAGTTTTGAAGCAACTGTTCTCCAAGCATCTGAGCTTCCTGCAAAATATCTCCCCTTTTGAAGGACTCGGGTAAACTAATCAAGACCCATCTTGAATGGGCGGAGTCACATTTCCATCTAATCTAAAGGTCACACCCACAATTGAGTGGGTCAGTCTCCATGGAAACAATCTAATCAAAGGTTTCCACCATACAGTATTGAATCAGAATTAAAGAACATGGCTTTTCTGGGGTACACAACACTTTCAAACCAACAAATAACTGTATCAGCATTTCTTACATAAGGCCATTTTCCTCTACCCCCAGTGCCACTACCTTCGTTCAGGCTGCTGTTACACTTCTTGCCAGCTCCTTAGCTTCCCTCTAGTTTTACCAGCTCTCCTTTGCTTCCCTCTAGTTTTGCCAGCTCCTTAGCTTCCCTTTAGTTTTCCTTCATTTTATCATTTTTCTACTACTGAGTAATCATTCTAAAATGCAAATGACTCTCCAGTTCAAATCTTTCTGTGGCCCCCAATTTCATTCAGGATGAATTGTAAAAGTCTTTAGCATACCAACATAGGCCCTTTATGAGTTTGCCTCTCCACCCTCATATTTCAGGCCTCCTTTCCCAACATTTTCCCTTCCTCCCTCAAAACACGCCTGTATCTGTGTACACTCTGTACGGTCTCTGTGCTTTTCCTCCTATGTGGCCTTTATCAGTGTTAATCCTTCTCCTGAAATGCACCCAACCCCCCTCTTTCCCTATGATTATTCCTACCTGAACTTTGGAACTCAGCTGAGTTCACGTACTACTGGAAGCCTTTCTTGAACTCCGAGTTAGTTTAGGAACTCCTCCAAGGTTTATTTGCCTATCTTCTCAATTTAGCTGTAAGCTCTGGGGGTGGGGATGATCTTATTGACCCCTGTATCCCTCATTCCCCCTCATAGTAAAAGTGTAGTAGAGGGTAGTGGTTAGTAGTGGAGACTGAGAAGCCAGATTGCTTGGGTTTGAATCTACCACTTACTAGCTTTGTGACCCTGGGAAAGTTACTTAACCACTCTCTGCCTTTATTTCCTCATTATGAAAATGCCAATAGCAATACATCCTACCTCATAGGGTTGTTGTGAGGATTGAATGTGTTAAAGTGCTTGTGTATGTTCCTGGCACATGGTAAGCATGCAGTATGTGCTAGCTGCTGCTATAATTATTATTATTATCTTTACCATCAAAATCATCATCCCTAGCATCAGGCACAGTGCCTGGTGAATAGTGCGTTCTCAGTAAATTCTTGCTGGGTTGAATTGAATAAACTTTGGTGTGTTTATTTTGGCTTTTCAGTAGCCTTGTTTGCTTCCTAATTCCTTGCAGTGTACCAGGTAGATGAGAGTGCAGAAAGTTACATGGTATTAAGTGGGGAATTATGAAAGCAGTATTCTCAGCATGACCATCTTGGGTAAGGAAAGAGCTGACTCTAAATCTACAGAGAAGAGGAGAGCATTGTTGGTCAGATTACCTAAGGGTTGAAGTTGCTGCAGAGTACCCCCTCTATGACAGCACTGCGTTATCCTGAAAGGATGGGGGATGGTGGTTTAACCAAAAATTTTTCCTTCCCTCAGTCTATTTCATGTTTTGAATTAATTCTCAGATGAAACTTCTATACAGTTCATGCTTATACAACAAACACGGTGACATAGAAGTTTCAGTAGGAACAAATTAAATTCAGTCTAGCTGGTGTTACATACAGTAAAGGCCATATTAATTCATTATTGGCTGATATTTATGTTTCTTTGAAAAAGGGTGATATGAAAAATCTTTACTTGTTGCCCCATTTTACCTATTCAGGAATTATATGTTCTATTTAGTGTCATTCCTTTTCAGGATCATAGAAGTGAGAACTAGGCGGGCTTAGAGGCTAGCATTGAAGGACAGTGTTCATCTGACCATTAGGAGACTGTATAGCATAGAGGCAAGAGTTAGAGAATTGGGACCTAGGTTCAAATTCCAGCCATACCACTTAGTAGCTGGGGAACCTTGTCTGTGTCACTTCTAGAGATTAGTTTTCTTCTTAAATAGACATAAGAGGGTCTATTTTTCAAACTTCAGCAAGGATGTAATTTATGTATAGTAAATACTCAAGTTCTTTTTAATTGGTTTTATAAACTCCTACCTCCTTTTCCACATTGTTCTTATTAGCAAACTAGCAAATTATTTATTGTTTCAGATGTTTTTTATTCTGCTGATGCTACAGAAATGAACTACTTTTCTCTTTCTCTCTGAGCAGATAAACAGTGGACTTGAGTTAGCCCTTGTCTCACTTAAGCAAGGCTTACCTGAAAGCCTTTTCATAGCACACCTGTGTGTTATTCATGTGTATGCCTTGTGGGCAACTCGGAGAAATCCTTAAGTGAGTGTAAGTGATTCATTCAGTGCTTTGCTTACATTTCAGTCTTAGACAGCATGCTCCAGGAGTCTTTGATTTATGAAAAAACATGCTTCCTCTAGTATTTGCACATGGATTTTATATTGACTGTTTATATTAAAGCCAGTGTTCTTCTCTCCTTCAGTTACTTTTTTTTGTGAGTGCTAAGGACAACTTCTCTGCTTGTGAAATAAAAAATAAACAGCAGGTATTTGAAATGATGCTTGTATGTACTGTAATCAGAATCAACTAACTGTAACCATCTTTCTTAGGAAGCCACTGAAATATGTTCAGTTGTCAGTGTTGGGAGCTACTTTAATAGGAGCAATAGAGTCACGTTAAGATCCACTTACTGGTTAGCATTATTATTTGGGAATAAGTCACTTTTCCCTAGGCCTTAGAATCCTCATTTGTAAAAAGAGGTTGGATTAGATAACTCTCATTTATAAATGAGGTTGAATTAGGTAAATCTATAAGATTCCTTATAGATTTGAAGAATTCCTTATAGGTCATGAACAGTCTCTTGATTGGTGATCATGAAAGTTGTACCTGGAGTTTCTGTGATTGAGGATTATTTGGATAGTGCAAGACAAGTGCTTGTTTCTTTTTTGCTTGTTTCAGTGAAAAAGTTTCTTGTAAAGAAAATTAATAGAAATAAAATGCAGGGGACTGCCAAATTTATTAAGACTCATTAATGTGTTTTAATCACTTGTTAGCATTAGGGCACTCACAATCCACTAATTATAGCTGACTTTTTCCTTAGTTTAAGATTACATGTTCTTAAGCCATTTTTTTTGTTATTTAAATAAATGCCTTGTTTCTTTATAGTAACTTTCTCCAATTTACATTTTTAACAGTTCAGATTATTTTTTCTATAAAATTTGTCTGCATATGCACAATTTTTTGTTATGCTATTGTTGACACCATATGAAGGCCTGTACATATTTTACTAATACTGATAGAATACTAGTGTCTCTCTTGAAATGTAACATTTCATTACTTTTTGAGGCCTGGTAATCTGCAGATGCATTTAGTCTTTGGTTTAACAGAACTGTATAAAATGGGATATTACCAGTTGTAGCCTGAGAATCATTCATAAATTGATCACCCTAACAGACCCTAATTTCAAGCAACAGTAATAATACAGTGTACTTCATAAATGGTCTCAAAAACAGCCAAATGGCCATTGTTTGGAATTTGTTATGTCTTCTGGAAATACATTCATGGCAGACTTGAATTAAATTAGTTGGCCACACAGACTTTCAAACATAAGCCTTCTGATTTTCTATTTAAGAGTAAAATGCCTTCCTGAGGGTTTCATGAGGGTATCAATACTTAAAAGAAAACAAGCAGAATGGACTTTATGGAAACATAAAAGATGTCAGAATAGGCAGTCGGTTGTTTGGTCCACTTGGCAGAACAGCTATAATTATAGTCTGAAAATAACTGCTTCTACAAATGCAGTCACTTTTCTGTGAAGAAAACAAAAATGGTAAAAGAATGCAGACATAAACTGGAATATTGATTACATTATATGTGATTTTAGAATAAAATTAATATACTTTTATGGGTGTAATATAATCATACTATGTACATGATAATATTAAAATGCAAACCTAATTTTATAGGATTTGCGAGTGGCCAGTTAGATAATGTCACCTGAATTTGTCTAAATTCCAGCAGCCATATTTTGAGCTTTAGATATTTAATGTTATTCTTAAGATTCATGCTGTTCACTTGGTTATAATCCAATCTGTAAAAGCTTGATTGTTACCATTGCTATTATCACTGATTAATGGTTGACTTTGAAGTTAAGGGGGATTTCACTTTCTCTGCTTAAGTAATAAATAAAACATCATCAATCAATAGCATTTAATAAAGCTGTATTTTAAGTTAATTTTCTCAAAATATTGCTATCCTCAAAATGCATTAAAAATAATCAGCAAATTTTAATTCATTATAAATATGTTACTGTGCATCATAGAATATTAAGATGGAAGGAAATTCAAGAAATCATTTCACTCTTTTTCTGAGTGATTCTGCTTCTTTTTTTTTTTTTTTTACTTAAAAGCCATATCTGGGCAGGCCATGGTGATTCAGCAGGCAGAGTTCTCGCCTACCATGCCGCAGACCCGGGTTCAATTCCCGGTGCCTGCTCATGCAGAAAAAAAAAAAGTATCTGTTTTATTTTGAAAGTTCTCTTGGGAAGTAGCTATATCAAATTATACTTTTCAGGGTTTTAGATATGTATACTTTCAGTAGAGCTGTGATTAAAATACATCTTCTATTACTAAAAGTTTTATGGGTTTTTTTGAGAATACCAGAAAAGTTTCTTTTTTGCTGTAAAGTCACTTTTATTTGCAGTAACTTGTGAATTAGGCACTTTCTTGCTCCCGGTGTCTTACATTATAGATGGCTAGAGGATATATTATATCTCTTATTCACCATCATGTGGGACGAAGTTAAATTTGAAATAACATGTTCTGGGTTAATGGGCATCAAGTGTCCCAGATCTATATAAATCTCAATGCAGTTTTAGTTCTTTGGTCGTGTATGGAGTTTCTCTATTCCTGTGCTTTGCACTGTATTGAGGGTCAGTTTATTGTTGGCACATGTAGAATGTTAAGAGACAGAGAATCTTAGTGATGGAGATCTGGGGGCTCATTTAGGCCTAATTCTCACCCTAAATCCAGACGCCTTTGTGTGTCCTCTTCCTTTTCTTTATAAAAACTCAAACCTCGCCTGTTCACGTCCCTGCTTAAAATTCTGTAATGATCCCCACTGATTTATAGGACCAAGTTCCTCACCCTTAACGTGGCATGTAATATCCCACACAATTTGCCACTGTCCTACCTTCTTAGTCTCTTTACTGCCAGGAAAGGGGACATATTCTAGGGTTAAAAAAAGTTTAGTTTTGGATCCAGAAAGATATGAGTTATGATCCTAACACCACTCATAACCTCTGACTCTGAGAACTTGTGCAATTATTTAACGTTCCTTTCCTCCTCTGTAAAATGAGAATGATCATTGCTAGCTCACAAAGTTTTTGTGGGCATTAAATGGTATTAGGGGTGTGCAATACCCAGCAGGTGATATTCTTAAGTTCAACTAAACATGTCAACTTATGAGACTACACAAGCCACCTGCTAGCTTGCCAGTGGGGCTGCATCAGGCGTTCCTCTCAGCACATACTTGTCTGGGAGCTCTAGTCTCTCCACATGACACAGTTCTAGGTGCAAAGCCCAAATTCCACATAGGCAGGTGTGGGAACTGCTCTGGCTTCGAAGTCTCATGCCTTACGGCAGCCAGAATCTCTGTAACCATCTTTGGTATAGTTTCTACAGTTCCTCACAAGAGGCTCACTCAGAAGCCCAAAGCATCCTCCTCAGATATTTACTGCTCATTCAGAGTTTCTCCTCATCCACATGGCGTTTACCAGCCAGGTTATTTTTACCACAAGCAATTTTATCTAGCAATATGGTTGACACCTACCATCTTACCTGATTTCCAGGGTAACAGGGCTAAGTGGTTTGACCAAAGGTCAGTTTCTCAAGCAGCTGTGGAAAAGGTCTTAGTGGTAAGTAAAACACATGTGATGCCCCCTTCACACTGCTTCCTCCACCCATGATGTCTTTAATTCCTTTATTTGCCTGGAGAGCTACTTATCCTTTAAAGGCCAGCTCAGATGTTACCTCTTCCCTAACATCCATCTGCATCTTTTCCCCTAGCGCTTTGTATGCGTTGCCCTGAATTCATGGATTAGTTTTAGGGATCCATGAGGATCCCCTAAAATAACATGCAGATATTATGTGCTTGTGGGAATGCATGTTTGGGGAGAGGGGCTAAACCTTCATACAAGTTTCAAAGGGATCTGTGCTCCCCCCTTTCCAAAGGGTTTACAACTATTACTCTGTTATAAGCATGTCACATTGTGGTTTTGTTATTTGTTTATGGGTCTGTATCTTGTACTAGATTGTGAGTACCTTGAAAGAAGAGACCATATGTATGAATATTTTGTACCAGCAGAATGGGACTACTTATTCATAGTTCTTAGGAAATGTAGTTTGAAAAAATTTCTTCTCAATATCCTTAATAGGCTCACTAGATTGAATGATGCCGGTAGTGCAGCAACATTTAATTTGAAAGGGAACATTCTTTCTATAAACTAAAATCAGCCTTTCTTATTCCCAACTCTGTCCTCTAGAGTTATAACTTGTCTACCTGCTCCTATATTATAATTGCCCTTTTGTTAGACTCATAGTTAATTGGGGAATTTAAAAAATGTTAACATGGGGAATCATTAAAAAATGATACATTCATATCTTAAATATTCTAGCTTAAAATATGTAAATGTAGGTTAATTTGTTACTGTGTTATTTATGGGGGCAATGTCTTTTCATTGAATATGAATCCACTTCTGTATGTAGCATTTTTTCACATAAGCCATCCTAAATTCATTATCTGAGGTTTCCAGTTTGGGTTTCTTTGAAGTGGAATGACAGGTTAGAAACCATTCTCATTGCAGAATTTTCTAGATTTTACTTTTTCTCCCTTCCCCGCCAGTGATCTACAGTTGTCTCTCCCAAATTTAAATCACAGTGATGTTTTGAACAACTTGCTTTAATCAAGAGTGAAATCTTCATTTCTTTGAGAAATAGCAACTCATATTTCATTGTTTTACATAATATTTAATTAAATTATGTAACAAAAATAGCATGTGTAGCTAACATAAACAACCCTGTGATCAGGCACTATTGACTCTTTAGTAAGCAAACAATCCAACTGATAGGAGCAAAACTAAACAAGCATTCAGGGTGCTTAAATGTTCACAATGATCACAGGCATTGTTGAGACAATGAACACATTTTTCTTCTCTCAATTTTAGCTCCGGGATAAATATAGCCATTTATTTTTATATTTCCTCATGTAAGCAATTTAAAACACCTCATCATCCTGCCCACTTTTCTTCTCCCCTTAGGCTTCTGGTCCTTTCTAGTTTAGAGTAGAAAAGAGGTAAGCCATGTTGGGCTTTCCTTTTATTAAAGTCTCTTCTATCTATTGTTTAGAAAAAAAAAACATTAAAAAAAACTGGTAGTAAATAATGAGGGGTTATTTAATTATACTAATGTTCTAAGCCTAAAAAAGTAGTGGAAAAGAAAAGTATAATTTCTCTTCCTTTAAATGTGGGTTCGGCTTAGTGACTTGCTTCCAAAGAAAAGAGTATAGAAAGGGAGAAGTAGTTACTTCACAGTGGAGAAACCTGGCAGCTACTACATCAACCAGGTGATCAGGGTTAACATCTCCACCGATGTCATGTGGACAAAATATACTCTCTGATATGATGTAATGAGAAAAGCATCTCATTTCTGTGGTATTTGTTGCTACAGCTCATAATCCGAATCAGATCATGAGAAAATCTCAAACTCAAATTGGGAAACAATTTATAAAATACCTGACCCATACTTCTACAAACTGTAAAGATCATGAAAAATAAGGAAAGACCGAGAAACTGTCTCAGACCAGAGGAGACTAGGGAGTCATAATTACTAAATGCAATGTCTATCATGGAGTGGATCCTGGAACAGTAAAAGAAGGACATCATGGGAAAACTGGTGAAATGCAGAGAAAGTCTGAAGTTTTGATAAAGACACCATGCTTATATAAGATGTTAACGTAAGGAGAACTAGGTGAAGTATATACAGGAACTTTCTGTACTTTTCTGTTAATCTAAAATTATTCCAAATTGAAAAATTTTTTTGAAGAGATGAAAAAAGGGTTAAATGATTTGAGATTTAAAACACGTAAACAAAGTTAAAAGGTAATGACACTGAAAAAATATTTGCAACAGATGATAGAGGGCTGATATTCTTAAAATAGAATATATTTTTTCAAATTAATGAGCACACAATACCTAGTTCATTGCAAAATAGTTATTGATCACAATTCACAGAAGCAACAGTGGTCAATAAGCATAATAACTGTCAATCTCACTAGGAATTAAATACTTGTCAATTAAAACGGCATTGAGACATTTTCACCCATTAAATTTGCAAAGATGGAAAATGATAGTATTTAATTCTGAGGAAGGTATATGGAAGAATTATTAATTTGTACAGCCTTTCTGAAAATACACAAGTATTGGGTTTAAATATGTTCCTATTATGTATCCTTGCTATCACCCTTATAAGATTTTTTCCAAGAAAATAATCAGATATGTACACACATTTACTAATATAAATTTCTGTCACGAAGTTATTAATAATGAAAAACTCTAAGCAATCTAAATATCTAACAGGGAATGTTTTGAAAGGTTATGATGTCTATAAACTAGAATATTGTGGAGTCATTAAGAATCATATAACTTTAGGTAAAAAAAAAAAAATCAGGATACAATTTTCATATATCCCCTAATCTCAGACTTTATGTGCATGTTTATAAATGTGTCTCTTAAAAGGGTGGCAAGTTAGAGTTAACTATAGAACTACCATATATGACCTGGCAAGCCCACTACTAAAACAATTGAGAGTAGGGATACAAACAGATACTTGCGCACTGATGTTCATAGTGGCATGATTCGTAACTGCTAAACGATGGAAGGAATGCAAGTGTCCATCAACCAATGAATGTGGACATACAAAATATGGTGTATGCCTACAATGGAGTATTGTTCAGTTTTAAAAAGGAATGAAGTCCTGTTACATTAGACGACATGGATGAACCTTGAAGACATCATGATGAGTGAAATACTGCAGAGACAAGAGGACCAATATTGTACGATCTCATGTATGAGAGATAATTAGAATAAGCAAACTAATAGAGTCCGAAATTAGAATATACAATATGGAGATGGGTTGAGAGACTAAATTTTATAAAGTGTCTATTTCAGTTTATGGAAAAGTTTTGATAATAGATGATGGTGATGGTAGCACAACATTGTTAATGAAATAAACAGCACCAAATTATATATTTGAATGTGGTTAAAGGGGAAAATTTGTGTTGTATATATATATTACTAGAAGAAAAATTTAAAAAAAACAGGACTGTACAACACAGTGAATCCTAATGTAAACCACGGACTGTAGTTAATAGTACAATTATGAATTTGTTCTTTCCATCATTTGTAACAAATGTACCACACTAATGAAAGATATTAATGATAGAGTAATATGTGGAAACTCTGTATATATGCATGATTTTTCTATAAACCTACAAATTCTCTAATAAAAAAAGGGAAAGGATATCTATACATAAAAACAAATAAAAGAAAGAACAAAAAGGCTATCTCTGAAATTATGAATTTTTATTTCTATATTTTCCAAATTTTCTATAATGTATATTTTTATAGATATAAAATATCTATAAAATATGTTATATCTGTATTTTATAGATATAAAAATATGTCTATATTTTTCTTTGGTTGGCAAAGAAATGTATAGATACAAAAATACATCAGTATCTTCTTTGGGTGGCAAAGAAATGTACTACCATGTATATAAAGTGGTTACTTGTCTTTGGATAGTGAGAAATGGATAATATTTGTTTTCTTTATTAGACCTCTGTGCATTTTCAAAATTCTCCATAGTGAGTATATATTGCTTTTGTGATTGGAAAAAAAATTAACATTGTATGCAGTGTGGCCAGTGAGTTTCTTTCATCTTCCATGCTGGTTTAATTAAGAAAATGTTGAAGTTCCATTTTGTGCTTTGAAAATATTCTTTTCTCTTTCCACCAGGAAGCTCCTGAGGGTGCTCCCACTGCCATGTGAGAACTGGGGAGCTTTAATTGAAGAATGGTGTTGCCACCCTGACCCTTTTGCTGATAAGCCACTGCATCCACGAGAAAATGACTGTTTTACTGGAGACTCTTACATTTTGGTGAATTTAAGAAGGGATTCACAGCCAAGACATGAACTAGCTCAAGTGGAGATGCACAGTCTGTCTTCTGAGAACCATTGTGAATTGGTAAAATTTTTTTTTCAAAATAATTGATAATTTCGAGGACAGCTTAGACACTGGTTTCTCCAATCTTTTATTAATTCAGGATTTGTTCAAGAGACTGTCCTAGAGATGAAAATCCACTATTTTCAACTGCTTCTATTCTCTAGGCTCTGTTCTCTGTTTACAGGAAGGGCATATAGCCGTAAACTAAAACAGCCATGGGGAGTGGGGCCCTGGAAGAAGGAGGAGAAGAGGACTTCATGCACAGAATTGGGGTGCTACCATTCACCAAAACAAAATATCCTACCTTTTCATTTTCACGGCAGTATTCCACAATTTATGTACATCTAATCTTCATAGTCTGATTTAAATTAAAAATGTTCTCTCACTCTAGGATATGGGCTGTATGATTAGGTAATTTACTGTGTCTGCTCAAGTTTAGAGTTCTGCTGATGTCATAAAGGCAGATGCCATTGAAGGAATAGAGGAAATTAAGTCCAAGCATGCAAATAAAGCTTGAACTGCAGGTTCCAAGTCAGTGCTTGACAATGTAAGGTCAGGTGGTTCTTGCTATATAAGTTGCTTTAGGGAAAAGGCAATTTCCTCTCATTGCAGAGAACAAGTGGTTTACTTTATTTTTAAAGAAAATCAATGGCATTTACCTGGCCCATTCCCTTCATGGCAAGTCGATAAAGATGTGATTTAAAAAGTAAAGAAAATCATTGCCAGAGAATCTTCATTTAAACATGGCTATTGATAAAAACAAAAACTTTGTTTTTAAATTTCATTTAGAATGCATTTATTTTTTATAATAAGAACTGAGCTGGCAAGAGGAAATATGCAGCTGTTAGGCCACTCTTAGTCTGTAACTTAGTTCATGGAGTTAGTTTCTATTTTGAGGGAGATTAAGGAAGTTCTTATAATGTTGAGGTTAAATTATTATTAATTGCTGTTATTTAAGTGGCTTGTGTATCACCATAAACACAAACCTCTACTGAAATACAGCTCATATTAAAGTATAATTTAAAATGAGCTGTATTTAATATTCTATATTTTTAAAAGATTGCCTTTAAAAAGCGAATCTAAATGTATGGTATAGTTACATTTAATATGGGTTATATTAAATTTATATTTTAATCTAGATTTATACACAGGTACTTTATTTTATATGTTTTAACTTTAATTTTTATGATCATGCTATAAATTTAAAAATATTTGGAAGGTATAAGCAAAAGGGAGTGGAGAAATATTAAATAAGAGAATGTGAGTTTTCCTTTTTAGATAAATTCTGCCCTCTGTTATGAAAAATATTCTTAAAACTTATGGCCTTATAAGTTTTATGATGCCATTTACAAGAATTTCTCTTACTTGTAAACAATTGTGTTATTTGTTAAAGGAAGACCCTTCATATTTACACAGGTTTTAGTATCAAGGAGACTGTGGGAAATTACTATTATGAGAAGCTGCTGTTGACAGGATTGTTTTCAGGTTATCCTAGATAGAAGTTTCACTTTAATTGCATATTATAGCAGTTGAAAGAATATGCCTGTAACCAAAATAGTAACATAAATTTGGAGGGATCTGCTTAAACAATTGTTTTCAAGGCTCCTCTGGGAACAGGGCTGCTGTGTGCTATTGCAAACCTATTTCTCATATCACCACCCAGTCTAGCCATCTAGCAGGGTTTTGAGGTGTTCACATGGTGACACAGTGTCTTAATGGTATCTCTTGGGAAACATTTTTGGTGAGACAATATCAAGGGTCCTTAGAAATTGAAACAATACAAAAGAAAATAAAAACGAGGACAGGAGGCTGATCCACCTTTCTGAGCAGAAGTGCCATCTCCCAGATGTATTGATTTAATTAGCCTATAACATCTTCCTTTGATCTTTGTTGTCAAGTTCCCACAGTTAGGCTGCTTTGTTACACAATTTGCTTTATTATTTCCTTTAAGCATAGATCAAGAAAAATGCATCACAAAGCAGAGTTTCTCTTTAAACAAAATTAAAAGCAGCATAATATGTTAATTTAAAAGGTCTAAGTGGTGGAACAGTGGCTCAGTGGCTCGTTGGCAGAATTCTGGGACAGTGGCTCACTGGCTCAGTGGCAGAGTTCTTGCCTGCCATGCCAGAAACCTGGGTTCGATTCCTGGTGCCTGCCCATACAAAAAAAAAGAGATCTGAGATTTTTAAAAATGCCACAAAATCCAACATTTGTTTCTTTTCCTCAACACCCCATTAGAGTATACAGTATTTTTTTTGGTGCCTCTGTTAATGTGATCTTATGAACCTTTTATTTTTAAATGATATTTGCTGAAGATTTCCTTTGTTTTTACATTCATTTATTATCTCTTCTGCTATTTTTGATGCCTGTCAACATAATAATTTTTTGTATCTTATAAAAGAATGATAAAGATGACACCTCAACCTTTCATAAGATTCATAATATTATTCTAAATTTGGACAGTCTAACCATCATTGTGACTTCTTTCTTTTTTTTTTTAATTAGAGAAGTTGTAAGTTTACAAAATTATCATACATAAAATACAGGATTCCTATGTTCAACCACACCACCACTACCTTACAATGGTGTAGAAGATTTGTTACTATCAATGATAGCACTTTTAAAAATAGCTGTAATATTTTTTAATAGTTGTTACTTTTATTACAGTTGATGAAAGATTATTAAAATAATCATAGCTATTGTCCATTATTTACATTAGGTCTAATTTTTCCTGTGTAGTACACCATTATTACTACCTTGTATTAGTATCATACATTTGTTGTAATTCATGAGAGAACATTATTATGCTTGTTCTATTAAGCATATTCCATCATCTACAGTAGGATTCACTGTATTGTATAGTCCCGTGCTTTATCTTTTAATTCTTGTTCTAGTAATATATACATCCTAGTTTCCTCTATTTTTTTTACAATCAGTATCTTTTAGTATAATCACAGAATTATGCATTCATCATCACAATCAATTGTTGAACACTTTCATTACTCCAAAAAGAAAATACTCTTTAGCAGTCACTTCTCAATCACTCTATCCTTCCTCAGCCCTTCATAACCACTCATCTAATCCTGTTTCTATAGATTTATTTAAATTTAAAGAATACTAATATATTACTATTAACTATAGTCCATAGTTTGCATTAGGTACTAGTGGCGTATGTTTGTTATAGTTCATGAAAGGACATTCTGATGTTTGTACTATTCACCAGATACATCATACACCATTACAGTCCCATGTTTTATCCTCTAGAGTTTTTTCTAGTAACATACACAACCTAAAACTACCCCTTTCATCCACATTCATACACATAATTCAATGCTGTTATACTCCCAGTAATATGATACATCACCTCTACGCATTGTCCAAAATTTACAGTCAACCTAAATAGAAATTGTATGCAAATTAAGCATTAGCTCCCCTAGTGAGCTAGAATCCTCTACCCCCATTCTATCTCCTGGATACATTTTAACTTTATGAATTTGCTTACTATGCCTAGCTCATATTAGTGAGATCATACAGTGGTTGTGCTTTTGTGTCGGGCTTATTTCACTCAACACAATGTCCTCCAAGTTCATTGATGTTGTCGCATGCATCAAGATTTCATTACTTCTTACATCTGAATAATATTCCATCGTATGTATATACCATGTTTTGCTTACCCGTTCATTGGTGATGGACACGTGGGTTGCTCCCATCTTTTGGCAATTGTGAATAATGCCACATTGAACATTGGTGTGCAAATATCTGTTCGTGTCCCTTTTTTCACATCTGCTGAGTACATACCTAGTTTTGGGATTGCCAGATCGCATTACAGTTCTGTATTTAGCTTCCTGAAGAAACACAAGACTGTCTTCCACAGCATCTGAACCTGTATCATCTTATACTCCCACCGGCAATGAATGAGTGTTCCTATTTCTCTACATCCTCTCCAACACTTGTAGTTTTCTATTTTGTTTCTTTTAAGTAGTGGCCATTCTAGCACATGTGAAATGGTATTTCATCGTGCTTTTGATTTGCATTTCTGTAATAACTAGTGATGCTGAACATCTTTTCATGTGCTTTTTAGCCATTTGTATTTTCTCTTTGGAGAAATGTCGTTTCAAGTCTTTTGGCCATTTTTAAATTGGGTTGTCTTTTTATTGTTGATTTGCAGGATTTCTTTATATATTCTGGATATTAAATCCTTTTTGGATATGTGTTTCCAAATACTTTCTCCCGTTGAATAGATTGTCTTTTCAATTTCATGACAAAATCCTTTGAAGTACAAAAGTTTTTAATTTTGAAGAGGTCCCATTTATCTAATTTTTCTTTGGTTGCTTGTGCTTAGGGTGTAAAGTCTTAGAAACCATTGCCTACCTATCACAAAATCTTGAAGAGGCTTCCCTACATTTTCTTCTCGTTTTATGGTTGTGGTTCTTATATTTAGGTCTTTGCTCCATTTTGAGTTAGTTTTTGTATATGGTGTGAGAAAAGGGTCCTCTCTCATTCTTTTACATATGGATATCCAATTCTCCCAGCACCATTTCTTGAAGAGACTCTTTTGTCCCAGTTGGGTGGATTTGGCAGCTTTATCAAATACCAATTGGCCGTAGATGTGAGGGTATAATTCTGAATGCTCAATTCAATTCCATTGCTCAGTTTATCTTTCTTTATGCTAGTAACATTTGTTTTGACCATTGAAGTTTTGTAATATGCTTTAAAGTCAGTAAGTGTGAGTCCTCCAACTTTATTCTTTTTTTTCAAGCTATTTTTGGTTATTCAGGGCCCCTACTCTTCCAAATAAATTTGATAGTTGGCTTTTCCATTTCTGCAAAGTGGGCTGTTGGAGTTTTGATTGTGATTGCATTATATCTGTAAATCAGTTTGTAAATAATTGACATCTTAATGATATTTGGTCTTTTAATCCATGAACATGGAATTGCCTTCCATTTATATAGGTCTTTAGCAATGTTTTACAGTTTTCTGTGTATAAGTCTTTATATCCTTGTTAAATTTATTCTTAGATATTTGATTCTTTTAGTTGCTATTGGAACTAACAACTTTAGCTTTCCTTTGCTGAGAGTACTAAACAATAATTTATTAATTTTAGTGATTTGTTTTGTTAAATCCATAAGTGTTTCTTTTTTTCTCAGAAAAATGTGTTAAACTTTGTAAACATTCACAAAACTTAAAAAAAAATGAGCCTCAATATACGTTTCATTCTGATTCATCAAGTATGCTTCATCCCTCCCTTTTTCCTTTTTTTCTTTGTATTGAAGTACTTTACAACAAATCCTAGACATTGTAATTTTCTTCATTTATTTCGATATATGTGTGAGAATAAAAATAAGAATTTTTTTTACATAACCATAATGTCATCACACCAAAGTTGCCAATTATCCCTTTTTGATAGAATAACTAGTCTATATACAGATTTTATCAAATATCTCAAAGATGCCTTTTATTCTAGGTTTATCTGAATCTGGACATTGGTTGTTTGAAGTAATTTGTTCTTTATTGATCAGATTATAAAATTTTATCACTCATACGTAATAAGGGTACAATCTTATTTAAACAAACAAACAAAAAAAAACCACTCTCCCTGTTTCATTGAAAGGAAAAAATTAAATGTGGTATGAGAACAGTTGTAAATGA
The DNA here is from genome assembly GCF_023851605.1 of Tamandua tetradactyla. NCBI lineage: Eukaryota > Metazoa > Chordata > Mammalia > Pilosa > Myrmecophagidae > Tamandua > Tamandua tetradactyla. The sequence goes on along the minus strand of NC_135331.1, from coordinate 139,813,789 downwards.
AATATATAACAGATGACCTGCTGAAAAATTTTCTGCTTCAAGTAGAAAAATTCTTCTGAAGCATTGGTACCCTATAGTATTATAATATCCTGTATTAGTTTTGTGTAAGTTAATTAGTTTTATATCACTATTATTTTAATATAACACCCTATGTTAGTTTTTAGTAAAGCCCTTAGTGTTTAGTAAGAGTTAATGAGGGTGGTCAGATTTAACTTGTACAAAATAGGATCCTTTAACAAAAATGCCTTTAATACCAACTTAGAGCTGTATAGGTGTGTTTTACTATAAGAAAACATAAAACTGTCAAAAAATCAACTTTTGTAGTTGATCATACTTGGTTACTAAGTTGTATTTTTCCTGTAACCTTTCCTGGACTCTGAACAAATTGGCACCCGCCTTGGTTTCTGTATTTGTCTATTAAAAATGACCCTGTCCAATTACCTGCTTTGGTCAGGCTCCAAGACCTGCTGTCTGTGATGTACCAGCTATAAGGATGTCAACATAAAGGCCAGAGATGATAACAGTCTGTGACGACCACTTTGTGAGAGGGCCTGGGTACATCTTTGAGTAAAATCTGATCTGAGTTATAGAGCTTGTACTGTTCTTTTATTTCCTCAGCAGATTTTCTTACAGAAAGATTCAAGAATATATATAAATTCTACAGCCAGATAGGGAAAAATATGGAATAAGTGTTTATATTATTGATGGTTTTTTCATTGTAAAAAGCGATTCATCTCAGGGTTCCTTCATGTGAGGAAGAATTCAGGGCACTTACGGAGTTTTATGAATAGAATTGGGTATGAATAGAATATTGGCTGGGCCAAAGATTTTTGAGTTATAGAAAAAGACCCCAATTTAAGTTGCATAGTTGCTTTCAACGTTTTTGACCTCAGGCTAAAGTATGAAATACTTTTTTTTTTTTATTAATTAACGGAAAAAAAGAAATTAACCCAACATTTAGAAATCATACCATTCTACATATGCAATCAGTAATTCTTAACATCATCACATAGATGCATGATCATCGTTTCTTAGTACATTCGCGTCGGTTTAGAAGAACTACCAACACAACAGAAAAAGATATAGAATGTTAATATAGAGAAAAGAAATAAAAGTAATAATAATAGTAAAAAAAAACCTATAGCTCAGATGCAGCTTCATTCAGTGTTTTAACATGATTACTTTACAATTAGGTATTATCGTGCTGTCCATTTTTGAGTTTTTGTATCTAGTCCTGTTGCACAGTCTGTATCCCTTCAGCTCCAATTACCCATTATCTTACTCTGTTTCTAACTCCTGCTGGACTCTGTTACCAGTGACATATTCCAAGTTTATTCTCGAATGTCCGTTCACATCACTGGGACCATACAGTATTTGTCCTTTAGTTTTTGGCTGGACTCACTCAGCATAATGTTCTCTAGGTCCATCTATGTTATTACATGCTTCATAAGTTTATCCTGTCTTAAAGCTGCATAATATTCCATCGTATGTATATACCACAGTTTGTTTAGCCATTCTTCTGTTGATGGACATTTTGGCTGTTTCCATCTCTTTGCAATTGTAAATAACGCTGCTATAAACATTGGTGTGCAAATGTCTGTTTGTGTCTTTGCCCTTAAGTCCTTTGAGTAGATACCCAGCAATGGTATTGCTGGGTTGTATGGCAATTCTATATTCAGCTTTTTGAGGAACCGCCAAACTGCCTTCCACAGTGGTTGCACCATTTGACATTCCCACCAACAGTGGATAAGTGTGCCTCTTTCTCCGCATCCGCTCCAGCACTTGTCATTTTCTGTTTTGTTGATAATGGCCATTCTGGTGGGTGTGAGATGATATCTCATTGTGGTTTTGATTTGCATGTCTCTAATGGCCAGGGACATTGAGCATCTCTTCATGTGCCTTTTGGCCATTTGTATTTCCTCTTCTGGTAGGTGTCTGTTCAAGTCTTTTTCCCATTTTGTAATTGGGTTGGCTGTCTTTTTGTTGTTGAGTTGAACAATCTCTTTATAAATTCTGGATACTAGACCTTTATCTGATATGTCATTTCCAAATATTGTCTCCCGTTGTGTAGGCTGTCTTTCTACTTTCTTGATGAAGTTCTTTGATGCACAAAAGTGTTTACTTTTGAGGAGCTCCCATTTATTTATTTCCTTCTTCAGTGCTCTTGCTTTAGGTTTAAGGTCCATAAAACCACCTCCAATTGTAAGTTTCATAAGATATCTCCCAACATTTTCCTCTAACTGTTTTATGGTCTTAGACCTAATGTTTAGATCTTTGATCCATTTTGAGTTAACTTTTGTATAGGGTGTGAGATACGGGTCCTCTTTCATTCTTTTGCATATGGATATTCAGTTCTCTAGGCACCATTTATTGAAGAGACTGTTCTGTCCCAGGTGAGTTGGCTTGACTGCCTTATCAAAGATCAAATGTCCATAGAAGAGAGGGTCTATATCTGAGCACTCTATTCGATTCCATTGATCGATATATCTATCTTTATGCCAATACCATGCTGTTTTGACCACTGTGGCTTCATAATATGCCTTAAAGTCAGGCAGCGCGAGACCTCCAGCTTCGTTTTTTTTCCTCAAGATGTTTTTAGCAATTCGAGGCACCCTGCCCTTCCAGATAAATTTGCTTACTGGTTTTTCTATTTCTGAAAAATAAGTTGTTGGGATTTTGATTGGTATTGCATTGAATCTGTAAATCAATTTAGGTAGGATTGACATCTTAACTATATTTAGTCTTCCAATCCATGAATACGGTATGCCCTTCCATCTATTTAGGTCTTCTGTGATTTCTTTTAACAGTTTTTTGTAGTTTTCTTTGTATAGGTTTTTTGTCTCTTTAGTTAAATTTATTCCTAGGTATTTTATTCTTTTAGTTGCAATTGTAAATGGGATTCGTTTCTTGATTTCCCCCTCAGCTTGTTCATTACTAGTGTATAGAAATGCTACAGATTTTTGAATGTTGATCTTGTAACCTGCTACTTTGCTGTACTCATTTATTAGCTCTAGTAGTTTTGTTGTGGATTTTTCCGGGTTTTCGACGTATAGTACCATATCGTCTGCAAACAGTGATAGTTTTAATTCTTCCTTTCCAATTTTGATGCCTTGTGTTTCTTTTTCTTGTCTAATTGCTCTGGCTAGAACCTCCAACACAATGTTAAATAATAGTGGTGATAGTGGACATCCTTGTCTTGTTCCTGATCTTAGGGGGAAAGTTTTCAATTTTTCCCCATTGAGGATGATATTAGCTGTGGGTTTTTCATATATTCCCTCTATCATTTTAAGGAAGTTCCCTTGTATTCCTATCTTTTGAAGTGTTTTCAACAGGAAAGGATGTTGCATCTTGTCAAATGCCTTCTCTGCATCAATTGAGATGATCATGTGATTTTTCTGCTTTGATTTGTTGATATGGTGTATTACATTAATTGATTTTCTTATGTTGAACCATCCTTACATACCTGGGATGAATCCTACTTGGTCATGATGTATAATTCTTTTAATGTGTTGTTGCATTCGATTTGCTAGAATTTTATTGAGGATTTTTGCATCTATATTCATTAGAGAGATTGGTCTGTGGTTTTCTTTTTTTGTAATATCTTTGCCTGGTTTTGGTATGAGGGTGATGTTGGCTTCATAGAATGAATTAGGTAGTTTTCCTTCCACTTCGATTTTTTTGAAGAGTTTGAGGAGAATTGGTACTAATTCTTTCTGGAATGTTTGATAGAATTCACGTGTGAAGCCATCTGGTCCTGGACTTTTCTTTTTAGGAAGCTTTTGAATGACTAATTCAATTTCTTTACTTGTGATTGGTTTGTTGAGGTCATCTATTTCTTCTTGAGTCAAAGTCGGTTGTTCATGTCTTTCCAGGAACCCTTCCATTTCATCTAAATTGTTGTATTTATTAGCGTAAAGTTGTTCATAGTATCCTGTTATTACCTCCTTTATTTCTGTGAGGTTAGTAGTTATGTCTCCTCTTCCATTTCTGATCTTATTTATTTGCATCCTCTCTCTTCTTCTTTTTGTCAATCTTGCTAAGGGCCCATCAATCTTATTGATTTTCTCATAGAACCAACTTCTGGTCTTATTGATTTTCTCTATTGTTTTCATGTTTTCAATTTCATTTATTTCTGCTCTAATCTTTGTTATTTCTTTCCTTTTGCTTGCTTTGGGATTAGTTTGCTGTTCTTTCTCCAGTTCTTCCAAGTGGACAGTTAATTCCTGCATTTTTGCCTTTTCTTCTTTTCTGATATAGGCATTTAGAGCAATAAATTTCCCTCTTAGCACTGCCTTTGCTGCGTCCCATAAGTTTTGATACGTTGTGTTTTCATTTTCATTCGCCTTGAGGTATTTACTAATTTCTCTTGCAATTTCTTCTTTGACCCACCTGTTGTTTAAGAGTGTGTTGTTGAGCCTCCACGTATTTGTGAATTTTCTGGCACTCCGCCTATTATTGATTTCCAACTTCATTCCTTTATGATCAGAGAAAGTGTTGTGTATGATTTCAATCTTTTTAAATTTGTTAAGACTTGCTTTGTGACCCAGCATATGGTCTATCTTTGAGAATGATCCATAAGCACTTGAGAAAAAGGTGTATCCTGCTGTTGTGGGATGTAATGTCCTATAAATGTCTGTTAAGTCTAGCTCCTTTATAGTAATATTCAGATTCTCTATTTTTTTATTGATCCTCTGTCTAGATGTTCTGTCTTGATGAGAGTGATGAATTGAAGTCTCCAACTATTATGGTATTTGTGTCTATTTCCCTTTTCAGTGTTTGCAGTGTATTCCTCACGTATTTTGGGGCATTCTGGTTCGGTGCGTAAATATTTATGATTGTTATGTCTTCTTGTTTAATTGTTCCTTTTATTAGTATATAGTGTCCTTCTTTGTCTCTTTTAACTGTTTTACATTTGAAGTCTAATTTGTTGGATATTAGTATAGCCACTCCTGCTCTTTTCTGGTTATTATTTGCATGAAATATCTTTTCCCAACCTTTCACTTTCAACCTATGTTTATCTTTGGGTCTAAGATGTGTTTCCTATAGACAGCATATAGAAGGATCCTGTTTTTGATCCATTCTACCAGTCTATGTCTTTTGATTGGGGAATTCAGTCCATTAACATTTAGTGTTATTACTGTTTGGATAATATTTTCCTCTACCATTTTGCCTTTTGTATTATATATATCATATCTGACTTTCCTTCTTTCTACACTCTTCTCCATACCTCTCTCTTCTGTCTTTTCGTTTCTGACTCTAGTGCTCCCTTTAGTATTTCTTGCAGAGCTGGTCTCTTAGTCACAAATTCTCTCAGTGACTTTTTGTCTGAGAATGTTTTAATTTCTCCCTCATTTTTGAAGGACTATTTTGCTGGATATAGAAGTCTTGGTTGGCAGTTTTTCTCTTTTAGTAATTTAAATATATCATCCCACTGTCTTCTTGCCTCCATGGTTTCTGCTGAGAAATCTACACATAGTCTTATTGGGTTTCCCTTGTATGTGATGGATTGTTTTTCTCTTGCTGCTTTCAAGATCCTCTCTTTCTCTTTGACCTCTGACATTCTAACTAGTAAGTGTCTTGAAGAACGCCTATTTGTGTCTAATCTCTTTGGGGTGCGCTGCACTTCTTGGATCTGTAATTTTAGGTCTTTCATAAGAGTTGGGAAATTTTCAGTGATAATTTCTTCCATTAGTTTTTCTCCTCCTTTTCCCTTCTCTTCTCCTTCTGGGACACCCGCAATACGTATATTTGTGCGCTTCATATTGTCCTTGAGTTACCTGATACCCTGTTCAAATTTTTCCATTCTTTTCCCGATAGTTTCTGTTTCTTTTTGGAATTCAGATGTTCCATCCTCCAAATCACTAATTCTATCTTCTGTCTCTTTAAATCTATCATTGTAGGTATCCATTGTTTTTTCCATCTTTTCTACTTTATCCTTCACTTCCATAAGCTCTGTGATTTGTTTTTTCAGTTTCTCTATTTCTTCTTTCTGTTCAGCCCATGTCTTCTTCATGTCCTCCCTCAGTTTATCGATTTCGTTTTTGAACAGGTTTTCCATTTCTGTTCGTATATTCAGCATTAGTTGTCTCAGCTCCTGTATCTCATTTGAACTATTGGTTTGTTCCTTTGACTGGGCCATATTTTCAATTTTTTTAGCGTGATCCGTTATCTTCTGCTGGCGTCTGGGCATTTAGTCAGATTTCCCTGGGTGTTGGACCCAACAGGTTGAAAGATTTTTCTGTGAAATCTCTGTGTTCTGTTTTTCTTATCCTGCCCAGTAGGTGGTGCTCGTGGCACACGTTTGTCTGCAGGTCCCACCAGTAAAAGGTGCTGTGGGTCCTTTAACTTTGGAAAACTCTCGCCTTGGGGGAGGTTCGCCAGCTGAAGCGACTTGGAAGAGTGCCAGCTGGCCCGGGGGTCCGAAAGCGGGGAGGGTCGCCGGCCGCCGCAGCCTGGGCGAGCGCCCGTCCGAATTTCCTGGTCGGCCCTGGGCACCAAGCATGGCGGGAGGGCGCCAGCCGCCGCAGCCCAGTAGAGTGCACCGTTCCCAGCCGGACCGGGGAGTCACGTGTTTGGAAGGGTCCCCCCCGCTCAACGTTCTCTGCAGTCTGGGGATTTCCAATCCAATTCTCTCAGTTGGCGTGGTGGGGGCGCCAGCTGCCGCGGCGTGAGGGGACCGCCTGCCCAATTCTGCCAGCTGGCCTGGGAAGGAGGAAGGGAAGGACTCCGGCTGCTTGCCGCTCCACCCGTGAAAGCCCGTGCCCCTCAGCGATCTCATCGGAGCTGGTTCTCCCAGCCAGTCAGCCGTTCCAGGATGGGACGCTGTCATTTTGATCTCTGTCGTGGCTCTGGGTGCTGTTCTGTATCGTTTCTACTCCCCTAGTAGCTGTTCTGGAGGAGAAAGTTGAGGATGGCAAGGCTGTCGAGGACAGTGGTGGAGGAGCCGGTGAAGGCAGAAGAGGGCATGATGGTGGTTGGAGAGCCGCTGGAGTAGGAGGAGAAAGGGAAGGATAAGATGGCGGATGGAGCGCCGCCGAAACAGAAGGGGAAAGAGAAGGGCAAGATGGCGGCAGGAGCGCCACCGGCGGAGAAAGAGGAAGAGGAGGGCTAGATGACAGCGGGAGCGCCGGCGGAAAAGAAGAGGAGGAGGGCTGAATGGCGGCGGGAGCGCTGCCGGCGGAGAAAGAGCTGAAATACTTTTTTTCATGAAGATCCAATAACACACGCACACACACTTCAAGCAAAGGTTTCTTGAAGGGATAATTACTTTTTAAATAAAAAATTCTGGCTGTGATCTACTCAATCAATTCCATGGCCCACGAATGGTTTGTGACCTGTAATTTGGAGCACACTTAGCATAGTGCGTAAATGCATGAATTTTAGTGTCCAGGGGACCTGGACTCAAATTTCAGCTCATCAATAACTAACGTTAGGCCTAAACAGAAATCAAATGTGCTTCTTGTGTTATTTTCAGGAAATAGTTATTGTGTCAAGGGAAATATAATCGTACTTAAACTTATAGTAGGTAGTTAAGACTAACTTCTCAAATTAATACATATGCTATCCCCCATCAAAAAGTTACTGTCCTCCCTCACTTAGAGCAAAACTCTATGCTGTTGTTTTCCAGGAATGCTAAGTTCAAGTGGCTAGGATTTGCATAGCGTCCTTCTCCCTGCCCACCTTTACAGGACTTTTTCCATGCTGCAGCATGTGCATGTGAGGGAGCTACTTTAACAAAGGTTATTACTAAGGATGTGAAGAGTATTTTTTGTTTAATCGTTAGATGAATACTAGCCCTTTTTATCTGTATCCCAAATAATGAAGCAATATTTTTAAATATTTTGAAATTTAAGGATACTTCAGAAATCTGTCCCAGAATACTTTCCAGTTATACTACATATCTTATGTGGAAAAACAAAATTATATGAACAAATTAAATATTTTTAACTTCTGAATTGTGGGTGGTGATGAGTAATAGATTACATTTACCTAAGTTATATAGAACTAGGAACCAAAATAATATGAGTTCAGGTGCATGGGTGGTTCAATGGTAGAATGCTCACCTTCCATGCGGAAGACCCGGGTTTGATTCCCGGACCATGCACACCAACCCCCCCCACCCCCCAAATAATATGAGTTCAAGCTCTGACTCTTCTGTTGTCTAGGCTCTTGAGTTGGGACAAGTCACCTCCCCTCTCTGTCTCTGTTGTCCTCTATGCCTATTCTAAGTACTACACCAATGCAAGGTGTTAATAATAGGGTGGTATATGAGAATCTTGTTTATTGTGCATGGTTGTTTTATAAGCTCACAACTTCATAATAATTTTTTAAAAGGATATTTTGAAAGTACTTTTCATAAATGTAATGTGCTTATGGTTCAAATTAATTGGTGACATTTGGATTGTTAAGAAATGGCTAGGTTTGGAAAAATCAGTCTGTATCATTCTCTCTTTAGATTTTTTTACTTGAAAAAAATTATATCTGTGCATGTGAATTGTACATTCAAACTAAATGTATTCCCAGTATTTAGTAGAGGGCAGAATAAAATGTAAAGTTCAGTGTATACGCTTGGGACTATGTTAAAATTATATATTCCTTTTAAGAAAAGCTGAATGACATTTAAATGACATTTTTCTGTTCTACAGAAACCAAAGGCAAATACCAAAGTAATTTGTAAGCGTTGCAAGGTAATGTTGGGACAGACTATGTCATCAGGTAAGGATTTCATAACAAAAAGCCAAAATGATTACCTTCTTATTAAGAAAACCAGTAAAGGAAGATATATTTGATAAATATATAGGAAACATAAATAATTAATATATGTTAGAGAATTTCTGCTTTTCTAAATAGAAATAACTAATATATCATTCAGTATTCCAAGAAGCTTGTGTATGTTGGCCTTTATATGTATATAGTATTGAATTTTTTTTTTAGTGTTGAGTTTTAAGCATTAATAAGTTGAGTCATTTTCAAGTGCTTCATATACTCTTTGTAGATATAACACATTATTATAAAATTATATTTGGATCTGATTTAAAGAAGACTGAGCCTTTTTCATAACACAACTCTTCAAACCGAGGAATTGGTGCCCAGAGACAAGAGAAGTTGATTTTTCCATCTACCATCTACCTCAGGGTGTATTTTGGAGTTGAGGGATGGGTGAGAACATGTTGAAATGGAAGAAAATGCATTCTGAGTTCTGTACTTTGTTTCTTGTCCTTTTTCCCTGTAGTGCTAATTATACTTTATATAAAGATTGTGTTTTGCTCCTTTAAAATACAACAGTGAGATTCCTGATAATCAAAATGCATTGCTATCTAAAAATATGGTTTAAAAATGTCTAGAGAGTTGCAACATGGTTAGTTCTGTGGGTAATGAACAATCATTTTTAATGTAATTAATTAGAAGATGTGATGTAAGTGAAGCTACTGTATTTAGTGGGAAGGCAAGTGCTATTTTATGTTTGCTTTTTAAATCTTCAAAATCTTTTAAGTAGTTATGCTCAAAGTGAACAGAAAAGGAAAAATGAATAGTAAAGGATGCCACCCTTAATGCTGTTTTTGGAGAATGAAAGCAGGCCCCTTAAGCAATAAAATGTTTTAGAAAATTTTGAGGCTTCCAGTTATATAAATTGAATTGATTTTTAAAATTCTTTTCTCCCTTCCCTGAAGCTCAGTTAAGTGTCAGTTAAGGAATAAAAAATGATGTACATCACAAAGACAAAGAAATGGAGAAGAGAAGCAAACAAATTTTTGAAAGCAATAAAGCTAAGAGAATTTTGGCAGTGTGGAAGAAGCTGCTGCCTAGGTGTCTGTTGAAGGCTATTTGGATGAGGTGTGAGTAGATATTCACTGTAGAAACCCAGAATAGCCTAGAATTTGGAGGCAGCAGGAAGAAGCATGTAACAGGGACAGAGTTTGAGGCAACGGGCTAAAAGCGGTATGATGAATTTATATATATAACACTATTAATTCCTAGGTTTCCTCTTTCACTTTTGATTTGCCTTATAACACTTAGATAGATAGAAACACCTTTTCTCAGAATAATAGATGGATGTCAATTGGAGAAAAAGACTTGGATACACTGATTCTGGAAAATAGTTCAACAAAAAATGAGTTTGTAGTTAGTCATTCTATGGTCAGCAAGCCTTGCTCCTATAAACATGAGCTTCCACTCAGCATTTTACTGCCTTATACTTAAATATGAACAGATTGTTGAGGATCACCAAATATTTGAGAAAACTCCAACATAAAAGAAACAAAAGCAAGTAAATAAGCAAGCAAACAGAGTAAAGACACTCAGAAAAAACAGACTGTGTATAGAAAAGAAGAAAATCTTCAAAGAAAAACCAACCACAATAAATGTCCTTAAAGAAAAGAAATAATTGTGCCTCCATAATTCAGAGAACTTGGAATTAACGTATAGTAGCTTATAAGAAAATAATTACAGGACTGTAAGGTGAAATTAAGGAAATATCCCAGAAATCAGAACAAAAGTCAGAGATGGAAAATTGAAGAGGCAACTTTTTTTCTAAATTATCATGCAAAATTCCTGAGGATAGAGATACTGTCTATCTTGTTTATTATGGTAACCTCAGCACTTAGAACAACATTTGGCATATAGTAGGTATTCGGTAATTATTTACTGAAGGAACAAATGAACCTTTCAGGATATCTAACATCTAACTCATAGGAATTCTAGAGAAAGAGAATACAGATAAACTGTAGGAAATTATCAATGAATGAAAACATCACAGGACTATTTTCTGGAACTGACTTGAGTTTCTTGACTGAAAGGGACCATTGAATGCCCAATGTAATTAATGCCACATCATTGAGTAATTTCAATACAGCTAGAATGAATTTTCTAGATAATATATAAAGGATTAGGAATTGGAATTGCATTGACCTTCTTAATGGTAGTACTGAAAGCTAGATGACAATGATGCAATAATTTGGAAGGAAAAAAAAGATTTTCAACCCAGGCGTCTATACAGTCAAACCAACAGTGAAGTTTGGAGATAATAAGTACCCTGTTGGAAATAAAAAGTATTGAAAACAGTCCTCAAAGGCATGTTTGCCTTTGGAATTTACTATGGGTTACTTATCACCCAAACTAGGGATTTATAAAGAGATGACATAAGATTTGGAAAACAGGGAGTCCAACACTGGAGAGCAGGATGAGGAAAATCCAGGGTTTTCTCCAGAGAACCCTGAGCTTGTACTGAAGCAAGGAAAGTCATAGTAAAGACTTTTCCAGTTCTAAAAGTGGAATTGACAGATTTATTTGTTGGACCATGTACAGAAAATGGTCTTGAGACAAGTCATTCATTTGGGAAGAATTAGCTGAAGGTGATTAGAAAGCTAAAGAGATGAAAAATAAAAAGCAAATATGAACTGCAGAAAAAAGAAAAGGTTGGACAAGAAAGAAAACAACTTACTGTTATCGTTGTGGTAAGAATAATGTAAATACTGATGATTGATATAACCAAAAATTATGATGTAATACGTAACATATATTAAGAGAGTGAATATATGTGTGTGGATGAGTTGATGCTGTAAGAGGGACTTCTAAAAGTAAATCAGTTAGACTCTACTTCCAAAAATAGTGGCATAAAGAGATTGGATTACTCTACTTTGCAGAAAACAAGTATAAAACTGGACAACTTCAAAAAATTTTTAAAACAACCGTGTTAGGACACTGGGAAATAATCAAACTATAGCAGTAATTTGAGAAGAGTATAGTTATGAAAAATGACTGCTGCACTGAGTAAGAATGGCAAGTTTGTGACCTTTGGACCTGAGGGCATTGCCACCATCACACCCAGCTCAGGCAGAAAAAAAACCACAACTTTGCTGTCTATAGGTGGTAGGTTTGGTTCAGGGTAGGTCCCAGAAAATCTAGAAATATAAAAGGGGAAATTTGAAAAGCAAGAGGGCAATAGAAGGAATGAGAGAACTTCTTTATACAACCCTGGCTGATTGTTAAACTACATATGCACACGGTAGATGTAGTAGGGGAGACCTGTGAATTTGCTGTGCCTTTGATTGCATTCCTCAATCTACACACAATTTGGGCAGCAGAAAGTGGAAGTCTTACTATCTCAAGGTATTTGAGCAAAACCTCTGCTCATATTATTTGCTGACAGCTGAATTATACAGATAGAGTAGATACTTTCAAGGGAGTCAGACTAAAAAAAAAGTTGAGCAGAGACATTAGTGGCTGCACACTATGGGGGAAACATTTCACAGTTTTTTGACCCCAGACCAGTTAATTGCCTACTATAAAGATAAACTAGCAGTCTTCACAAGAACAAAACAAAATGTAGAATTGCTACAGTGTATTGCAGTCAGTGTCTGGCTTTCATGCCAAAAATTCCTAGACTCACAAAGAAATAGGAAAGTGTGACTCATTCTCAAGAAAAAAAAGAGTCAATAGACTAGCTCTGAATGAGCACAAATATGAGATTTATCAGACAAACATATTGAAACAGCTATTATAAGTATGACCAAACCTAATGAGTGAACAAATAGCCAAGCTCAACAATTAGAAAAAGAAAGTAGTTGGTAATTGTAGAACTGTAACTATAGTAACTGAAAAGAAAAATTCACTAGATGAGCTAAAGTGCAGATTTGAAATGGTAGAAGAAGAATCATTGAACTTGCAGATAATTTAGTAGAAATTATCTAATCCAAAGATCAGAGAGAAAAAACATTGGAGCAAAATGCATAGAACATCAGAGATTTGTGGAACAATATCAAGTCTTCTTAGACACAGGTAATTGGAATCTTAGAAGGTGAGGAAAAAAAGAAAAAGATGGAAAAAATATTTGAAGAAACATCTTACAGAAATCTTGGCAAATTTGATGAAAAAAACTAACTTTCAGATCCAAGAATTTCAGTGAACCATAAGTGGGATAAACAAAAAGAACACTTCACCCTTGTACACTGTAATCACATTGCTGAAAACCCAAGATGAAGAGAAAATACTGAAAGTAGCAAGAGAAAAACATCTCACACATAGGGATTTCATGATATAATTAAGGTGAACTTCTCAGAGCAGTAATGACAGCTGGAACGCACAGAAATGAGATTTAGAGTGCTGAAATAAAAAACAAACACCTGTCAACCAAAAATTCTATAACTAGCAAAATTATCCTTAAAAAAATGAAGGCAAGGGCGGGCCACGGTGGCTCAGCAGGTAAGAATGCTTGCCTGCCATGCCCGAGGACCCGGGTTCGATTCCCGGTGCCTGCGCATGTAAAAAAAAAAAAAGAAATGAAGGCAAAATAAGGATGTTTTCAGATAAGTATATGTAACGAATACATTGCTAGCATACCTGCTGTACAAAAAAAAAAAAAAAAAACCCACTAAAGGAAGTTCTGGCTGAAGTGAAAGATACAAGAGAGTAACTTGAATCCCCAGGAAGGAATGAAGAGCAGAGGAAATGGAAAATATGTGGGTGAATTAGCACAAAAGGAAATTCAAAAGAGGTAAGCAAGGACAAAATTAAAGCCAACTTTTCCCTACAATTAGCCAACTCTCTAGAATTAGAACTTTTGTTTTGATTGCCTTGAAAAGTGAGGACAGAAATGAAAACTGCCATGGATGGAGAACTTAACAGGCAACCATCTCCACAGAAAACTATAAGACTCTCAAGGACTGTCTGCTTGTGAAGGTGAATCAGAAATGGACCAGCACTGTGGGATTACAAACAGTTATCAAATGTTTGGGACTTTAGGGAATTTCAAGTCTTGAACTTGCTTTAGTGGGTCGAGAACTAGACGAAGCCCTGAGTGCTTGGCAAAAGCAAATCAACCTCTGACTAGGAAGAAAGAGAGTATTCTTCTTGATAGCTGTTTCCATTGTCTATTCAAATTAGGCATGGCAACTTAAGCATCTTAGCCAGGTGAAGAAATGAGTGAGGCTATTATGGGTGATGACTGGGGTAAAAACTGACACAGCAAGATAGAAGTATACAGGTAGAAGGTTGTATTTAAAGGTTAGGGTGGCAGAGAGAGATGGCTATGTAGGCAGACAGAAAGGTATTGTTAGGTGGCTTTTGTAAGGGATGCTTGATAGATATCATGCCACGGAAATAGAACCTAACACTTGAAGACAGAGGTCAGTGGTGCAGACCATCCAGACAGATTAACTAGCATTAATAAAATATGATAAAAGTGTAATTGTGCCCCCAACTATGAGTTTGTATAATTTTAGTTGTAGCTCAACTGAGTGAGGTTGGGCCTTACTCCTACTACTGGAAGCTTTATGAAGAACCTTATGGAGGAGAAGAAGCTGGAAGTAAGTGTAAACTGGAGGAAAAAGGAAAGGACAACACTGTGTGACGGGAAAGCCAAGGAACTCCAAGGATTGTCAGCCAGCCCAAACCAACCCTGGGGTAAAGCAAGCCTCTGGAACAGCTTTTTTTTTTTTTTGGCTCACAGCAATTTTGTTTTTATCAAAAGCAAGCACACAAAAAACAAATCAACCTCCGGAGAAAAATACCTTCACTGTAAAACTCATTCTCACAAATAATTTTTCAGATACAGTGTTCAGCATCCAACTGAAAATAAACAGGCATACAAGTAAACTAGACTTCCATCAACAAGAACTCATAAAAACAGCAAACAATAGAAACAGACTTCTCTTAATGGTAGTCTGTAATGCAGTTGTTAATATAAAGGTTTGAAGATACCTGAATGAAAAAGGAAACTGTAACAGTAAACACATTTGGAAAAGATTCAGAGTAGAATTAAAAAAATACATGTCATCAAACTTTAAAAAACTCAGCAGGTTGGACACAATTTGAAGAAAGAATTAGTGGAACAGATAGATGAGTGAGAAAAAAATCTGTTATCTAGCATAGAGAGGCAGAAGGCAGGAAATATAGAAGAGAGAGTAAGAAATATAAAGCATACACTGAAAAGATCTGACATGTTTAATCAGACTTCCAGAGGAGCAGAAAGAAAGAATGGGACATAGGTGCTATCTGAAGAAATTACTGCTGAGAATTTTCCAAGAGTAATGAAAAACAATAACCTACAGATTCAAGAGGCCTAATGAATTTCCAGTGAGGTCCAAGTGAGATAAATTAAAAGAAATTTATAGCTAGCCACATCAGACTAATGCTATAGAAAATCAAAAACAAGGAGAAAAATTTTAAAAGCAACCAAAGGAAAAATGAAGGATTACCTTAAAAGAATAGCAGTAAAAGAATTTTTAGGAACAGTGGAGTCATATTGCCAATTTTCACAAAGAAATAAATGTTAACCTAAGATTTTGTATCAAGTAAAAAAGGTCCTTCTAGAATGAAGGCGAAAATGAATGTATTTTCTGACAAACAAAAACTGGGATAATTTAAATTCTATCTGTATGTCAGATAGAAGGACATAACCCCAGATAAGAGGTCTATGTTGCAAGAAGGAATGGTAAAGAAAGTCATAATGGATGATTCTAAATGAATAGTAACTGGACTGTATAATATAGTATTGTCTTGTGGGGTTAAACATTATAGAATTACAGTTCAACAACAGCTGACAGAACTTCTAGGAGAAATAGATGTATAGACCATCGTAGTTCTTAGATATATAATAATTTGTTACACTGCCTAACAATGTTAAGTTTTGCCCTTGTTATTTTGAGCAGTTGAAACCATTTTTAAAAAATCTATCAGGAACAATTTTCATCGTATTAAAAATTGTTTGACAATACCATTTTAATGGCACACATTATTATATTGCTTAAATATATAGCTGTTTATTTCTTCCATCCTCAATTTCTAGATATTTAGTTTGTTTTCATTATTTTTTATTATTTATTTTTCTTCAGCATCTTTATCATTAAGAAATATCATCCATGATATTTCTTTGAGATAAATTCTTAGATGTTTAATTATGGTGTCAAAGTATTTACTGATTATTAAGGCCTTTGCCTATTGGTTTTCCAGAAATCTGTCATTTTCAATTTTGACTGTAATTTATGAATAGGTATATTCATTTCTTCACCAGTGCTGTACCTTATCATTTAAAAATATTTTGTTGGCTTGATGCTAAAAAAGTACTATCTCATTTTAATTTGCATTTTCTTCATTACTGGCAAGATTAAAATTTGCAATGGATTTTTAAACCAAAATGGTTGCATTTGCTTTCATTTCTATTAAATATCTTGTTTTACTGGTTCTGATTTTCTGTAAATCAAACCAGAGTTGATGAGAATTTTTTGTTAGTAAAATCAGTGAGATTCTGGGTAAATACTAATGTGAAATTCATAGCATCCACGCATGGGTTTTGGGATACAATGATTAAAAAGCTTTCTCAATAACTCCCAGCTTATGGCTAGTCTAGAGAAATGAGAATGTCAAGTGACTAATATCTGGATAAGTGGGATATGAGACTTATTATATGGGTAATGCAACTTTTAGTAATCTTTTATATTTGAGCAGAGTCTTCTTGGTATGGCAAATCCACTTAGGGCATGCATTTGTAAAACAACACTGTGCTATCTGAAGCCTCAAAACTATCTCCCTCGAGTCATTAGTGTCTTCTGAAACTAAGTAGTTTTGGAAAAAGTTTTACTCAATGTTAATTTTACCAATGTGTTGAATATTTAATTTTGAATGTCATAATTTGGGACTGACATTACGATAATAATATTAGTGTATTAGGAGATTCATAATTTTCTTCCTTTTGTTCCTAGAAACCACAAAGTTTTATATAACAGAGATAATTATTCAGCCATCTGAGAGAAATTTTCCCATCATACCAAGGTACAGATAGCAAATTAAGTTTACTTTATTTTTTCAAATGTAGGGAAAGATAGATACAATTGATTATTTGGGAATTCATTATTATTTAAACCTCTCTTTAATTGGAAAGAAAAAGAAAGGCATATAGAATTTGAACCAAACCACACATATGAAAGACTTAAGGATTTGTTTATGTTTTTTGCACATAATGGTATGGATAGATTGCTCATATAAATTTACTAATTCACTCAAAAGCTTTTAGTGCTTCTTCCTATGTGCCAGATATCTAGGATCTTATTGATCCTAAATCATCAATAGATTTATTTCTGGTTTTAATTTGACCTCTTTAAAATTTGAAACATGGTCAGTTTTCACATGACCTCTGTGTTTTAAAAAAATGATACTTAGTCACTAGATCTATTAGAGTTTGTTTTCTTTGAATCTTTATAGTTTGCAAACAAAAATGTCTTTATTTCAGTTTACTTACTAAAGTCTAAAACTTTTGGCAATCCGAATATAACTTTGAATTTTATCTTCCTGTAAGTACTTTGATTCTGTACCTCAAGGTTGACACTTTAAGGAAATCCAAATGGAAAATATTATAAACAATCGTCTAATGTTTGGAAGGAAATTTCTCACTTTCCTTTGTAACTTATTCACTTTTCAATGTGCTGTATAGTACAAATGAAATATTTACTTGTTCTAACATGGTATTTTTTTTTTCAGTAAGGAGGCATATTTGGGGTGAAAAATGTCTTAAGGATTAGAGAATAGGTTATAAGAAGAATAAAACAAACAAATACTTTGAAGTATATTAAAATTCACATTAGCACCGATTGTTAAGGAACAGCAGCATATGGAAAGGTCTGGATATATCTCTGTATTTTAGCTATCCTGTGGGTGTTTTTTACTTATTTTTACTTATTTTTTACTTATTTTACCAGTTAGGAGAGGCACATTGTGAAAATTGATTTCTGTTCAAACAGGTCTCAGTTTGTGCAAAGTGTTATTGCCCAGTGTCTGGTGGAACTCTCTTCTGCTAGAAGCACTTTTAGATTCACTATTCAAGGTCATGATGGGAAAGCGTACATCTTGGTAAGAAATTATGTCATCCTGTTTTTTTGTAGCCTAGAAATCCAGTTTCTTAGAAATTCTTTAGTTTTTGCAGTTCTTTTTCTTAATTCTCAGGTTTAGAAAATAAATTATCAAAAAGTAATTTTTATTATCAGTTTAATGCATAAATCAAACTCCCTTACTTTAATAACAATAAGTGCTTTTGTGTGCTAAGAACTAAAGACACAGAAAAATAAAACCCAATTCTTCCTCTTTAGAAGCTTACCTCACACAGTATGATTTTTCACTCTCAATTTTTAATGGCTTATCTTGGTCAGTATAACATCATTCCATCTGACTTTTTTTCCTCATGTACACTAACGTATAAAAGATGTATTATTGTCCCTTTTTAAAAATTTCCATATTTTAAATAAATAATTCTCACATTTTAAATACATAATTACTGATTTTTCTGTTTAATTAATAAGAAAATTATTTAATATATATGTATTAAATATTTAGAAAGTAGAGAAAAGCAAAAGAAGAAATTAAAAGCATAGTTAATCTCACCAACTAGAAATAATTACTTTGGTTTCTAGACTCCAAATGTATTCTAAATATTCCAAAATTGGAATTGCATTCTTTGGTAAGCTTTTTTTCGCCATTTTCCATATTATTGCTAGTTCTTTATAAACATTTTTAACCTCCGGAAAATTCCATAGAACATAATTTATTGAACTGTTTCCTTATTGAACACTTTTATCGTACTATATTTTTCACTGTAATAAGTAATGCTGCTTTGAACATCTTACTGTATCAAATTTGTGTGTATTTTCAAAAGATTATAGAGTGTATATTTAAAAGTTAGAGACTGCATCTTTAATTGTGGTATCCTACCACTCTGGGGATCTAACATTAGTGGAAGAGAAAGGCATGAAATTACAGGTGGCTGTCTAGAAATTGGACATAATCGTCATTTTTGTTTGTGTTGTAGCCTTAAAAAGAGAAAGAATCTAAATTCATTATTGGCAGTGTTTTATGAATGTGCCGCTGTGTGAGAATCACTCAGTGGCTAGGAGACTGTCTCCTTTCAGCTGGGCAGCAGCAGGGGTGTCGTGGTAGGAGTGGATTCTTCCTTCCTCTATGGCTTTGGTCTAAGGCTTCTCCTGCTTTAAAAATATTCATAATCACTGTGATATGTAAAATCACTGAACTTTGATATTTAAGGAAAGATATCATCCTTTCATGTACCACAAATATGTATGATATTGCTATTAAAAAAATTGTTGTGCAGAAAGAATGTGGGACATTTGTATAGAATCTAAGAATCATGACCCAAATAGCTTTTCTGCCTCCTTGTCTGTTTTATTCAATCAGGAAACACAGACAGAACACTTTCTATTTGAAAAACACTGTTCTAGGTGCTCAAGGTAGCACAAAATGCTTTCAAGGAACTCAACAGCCTAACAAGGAAACATGGTAGAAAAAAAGTGGGAGAGGGCTGAAATTGTTGTTAAGGCGGTGTGGGAGCAGTCCGCATATGGGGACCCCATAATAGTCTAATTCCATTTAATTTCTATGAGAAGCTAAGATACTTCCTGACTGAAGTTGATACTATAAGTATATACCTTATAGTCATAGTCTGATATTAGTTTTAATTTTCTTTTATTGCAAGATTTGCAAGATGAAAATCAGGTATAGGAACTTTTTATACCTACTACTAACTGATATTTAAATTAAATAATTCTTTTAAAAAAGTAATATATTTTTGGGTGGTGTGATGGTGGCTCAGTGACAGAATTCTTGCCTCCCATGCCGGAGACCTGGGTTCGGTTCCTAATGCCTACCCATGAAAAAAAAGAAAAAGTAATACATTCTTGAAATGCATTCAGATCACACAAAAAACTTAAAGAAGTTGTAGCTCCTTCACCTTATCTCCTTCCCTGCCCTGCTGTATTATACTGTCCAGATGTAATTCCTATTAAACTTTGGAATATGTGCTTAAATTTTTTTTTTCTATCCATATACAGTTCTGTATATGTACATAGACAGGTGCTTGTTTGTAAAAAAAACAAAATTATGTGATTAGCATTTTTCTGCAACATGCTTGGTTCATGTAATTGTATATCATGAACATTGTTTCTTGTTAATGTAAATATAAATCTGACTCTTTTGTAACTTCTTTTCCATGTGTACCTGTTAAAGACAGAGCTGCACTGAAAATAATCTTTGCACACAGATTTTAGTACTCCCTTAGACATGACTCTATAGAATAGGATTGCCCAGTATTAGAATATGTGTATTTTAACACTTAACTCGAATAGATTTCACCCTCTAAAACTAAACTAATTTAACTCTTATAGTGGACATTCTTGGGCGTGTCCCCATCCCCCAGCTGCTGAGAATATTGGCTGCTCATGGCAAACATCTGAAGATGTTTTCTCCAGAGAATTGTCCTTGGATGACAGATACTGCCACCCCAGAAGGTTACCCGCCCCCCTTCTCCTGCCCAGACTGTTTACCATCCTTATTTTAGTCAGTCTGTTGCCAATGGTTGACTGACTTGGAGATCTAAGAAGCTGGTCCCTCCTGTCTCAAGGTGAACCAACTGAGTAGATGTGATTAATGCTCCAGAGCTTTCTGTGGGATCAAACTGAAGCCACACTCCAGCTGAGACCACATCCTTGCCTAGCTCCTTCCCCTGCCTTTTCCTGCTTCCCTTACTCCCTTCCTCCTGAGAGTATTCCCACAATAAATCATATGTACCCATATCCCAAAACTTCTTCCGCTAGCAGAGTATCGGAATGCCCATTTCCAAATCCCTCTTCCAAACTGTATGTTATAAGTTTAATTTTTCCTCCTGCCAATCTGGTAGGTGAAAAATGATAGTGTAAAAATTTTACATTTCCTTATTGCTCATTGTAAATATATTTATTAATAACATTTCTTCTGTTAATTTACCTATTCATATTCTTTGACTTAGTCAGTTTCTACTGTGCTCTTTTTTTTCCTTCATTGAGTTAGGAGTTCTATATAATATAGACAATAATTTTCTCCTAGTTTATCTTTTTCTAAACTTATTATATCAGTTCTACAAATTTGAATACTTTTAGAATATTATTCATTGTATCCTATCTACCAAATTTTATGCTTTGGAAGACCATCCCTACTTAAAAATTGTATGCATAATTCTGCTTTTTTGGTATTTTTATAATATTTTGAATGGTTGTATGAGATATGGATAGCATAGTAATATCATTATACTTGGACTTTTCTCTTCATGTGTTTAGTTATGGCTTTTAAACACAGACAGTTTGGTGATTGGATCTTTTGAAAATTCCAAAAGCATCAAAAAATTCCCCCTTTTGGAAGACACGTTGAAGGCTGATTCCAGTTCTGCCTGGAATGCTGTCAAGGTCCTCTACCAGCCATGTGTCAAAAGCAGGAATGAAAAGTAAGTTGTGCTTTTGTTTTCTCATTCTATATTATGTTCAGCTTCTGTCATGTTTGATGTTTAAGGAATTAATAAGCTAAATGATACTCCTTAACACTTCTGGGAGTCATACTGCTAAATATTATGCTTTCAATGTAAATTGAGTTATCACAGATGAGTCATGCTAATATGCAGAAAGCTTGCTTTTACTGAAAATATTTTAGCTGTTTCTTGTAATCTCAGCTTTTGGTGCACCTGGGCTGCAGGCTTCAACTATTTATGAGTATTTACTGATAAGTACCTTCTAGGCATTCTGGACACAATAGCAAACAAAGCAAGGTTCTTGCCTCCTAGGTTGTCATTTAGATATGAGAAAGGCAAAAATGTCAAAGACTTACATGGCTTTTACTATATTTTTCAGGCACTTATGTAAGGGTTTTTTAGTTCACGTAAGCCATATAACCACAGTATGGGACAGGTACTATTATTATCCCCATTCTAAAGGTAGAGACCCTGAGACACAGCTGTTAAATTACTCTAGTGAAAAAATAAAGTAAAATAAAGTATTTGTGGAGTTTTGGATAGATGTGGGAGGTTGTCATTTTATATTGAAAAGTCAGGGAAGGGCGGGCCGCGGTGGCTCAGCGGGCAAAGTGCTTGCCTGCTATGCCGGAGGACCTCGGTTCGATTCCCGGCCCCAGCCCATGTAACAAAAACGGAGAAACAGAATACAATAAAACAAGAAAATGTTTAAAGATGTTTCCCTTTCTTCCTTCCTTCCTTCCTTCTATCCTTCCTTCCTTCTCTCTGTCTTTCCTTTAAAAAAAAAAAAAAAAAAAAAAAAAAAGAAAAGTCAGGGAAGTTTCCTCAGATAGGATGACATTTAAGAGGAAAACTTGAAGGAAGTTAAGGAGTCAGCCATATCCCAGGGAAGAGCATTGCAGGCAGAGGGAACAGCAAGGGCTTTTATTTGAACAAAATGGAAGTTTAAGCATGCCATGTACTTTCAGATGGGTTTGATCAAATTTGCTCTAGAAGAGAAAGATCCTAGTCTTTTTCTGGGAAGTAAATAAGATATTTTAGAAAGTTATTGCTTTTCTTTTTTTTTTCCCAAAATTATGCTAGTAGTACAAATCAGAAGATTAAAACAATACGGATATACATAAAATGTGAAAGTTTTCCATCATGTACCTCTCCAGAGGTAAAGAGTTTAGTGTGTGTTCTTCTAGTCCTTTTTCTATTTATTTTGCATTTTGACATAAGTTGAATGATACTATGTGTGTTTTTCACATATTTAAAAAACATTATATCTTAGAATTTCTTTCCATGTCATTGCTTGAGATTTTACGAGATGGAGGTACTATAAATTATTTAGCCATTTTTCTATTGATGGACACATGGATTAATACTTTTTGCAGTTATAATTAGGATTGCACTATGTATCCTTTCACATGTTTTGTGATTATCTACAAGTTTCTCTATAAGAGAAATAGAATTGTTGAATCAAAGAATATGGATATTTAAAATTTTGATAGATGGCACCAATTTGTTTTTCTAAAAGGCATTGCTAATTTATACTCCCACCTGAGGTTTCTAACGTCCATTTTCCTACATCCTTATCCAAACTGTCATGTAGATTTTTGCCCATCTGATGTCAAAGTGAAAAAAGTTCATTTGATTTAACCTTTTATATTTAAACATGATTTGAGAAAATGGCTTATGTGTTTTATGTTTTAGAGAATTTGTTTAGAGTTCTGTGCCTGTGCATGTGTGTGCCTTTATATATTTGCATATATATAGTTAGGATTATTAAAATCTGATATTTATCTATTTATTATTTGAAATGTGGATTTTTGAAAAGGGTTTGTTGAGCCTCACGCTGTCTAGAAAAGCCATTTTCTTAGGGTTTTGCGTTATGTATTTTGAAACTATGTTATAAGGTCATAAAGGTTTATGACATGACAATTAACTGATTGTATGTTTTATCAGTAGAAGATATTGCTCTTGTTCCATTTGGCATTATTTCCCTTTATTTCTAATTAACATGATGTAAATATTGCTATATTTACTTTTTTTTTAATCATTGATAAGTTTGTCTGTTTCCATTTCTTTGTTTTCAGCTGTCCTGTGCCATTTTATCTTAGGTATTTGTCTCATAAACAGCATTTAGCTAGATATTTTAACATTTCACTGTGAAAGTTCTGTCTTAATAGTGAATTTGGTTAATGCACAATTATTGTGATTATTGATATAGTTGAACTTAGTCCTGTCATCTTTTGGATTGATTGCCTTCTTTTTGTGTCATTTCTTCTCCCTAGCAATTTGAAAGTAAAAAAAATCTTTTTCACATTTTAGTGGTTTACCTTAAAATGTTAACACATATTTAGGTGTGTTTTTTATTATCAATATCTAGATTTAATTGGCATTGATACCCTTTACTAGAACAAGAAAAGACTTAACAAGATTTCACATTTCTTCTCTTGCTCTCACCCTCAGCTACCCCCTATTCTATGTTGAGATTATCTGAGATCTCAGATCTCAGTTGGTGGTTGAATTTCTTCTCAGAGAATGGTTTGTTCCAAAGTCCCATCTCATTTATTTACCTCTTATATATATATTAGGACCAAGAATGCTTTTATATTTTCATTATATAAGTCTATTTCCACAAAAGTATATAGTATTATTTGATATGTTTAAAAATATTTTTATAGTGCTATATTTTACTTATCTTTTGCCATTTGTTTTTAACACTCAGTATTCTTTGCTTCATTTTTTAAAAACTCATCAGATTTGTTATAGCATATATAACATAAATTTGCTATTTTAATGATTTTTAAATGTACAATTCAGTGGCATTCATTACCTTTACAGTGTTCTCACCATTTTCTCTTATTCAAACTTTTTCATTCCCAAAACAGAAGTTTGCTTCACTTTTTAATTTGATGGAGTATATTCTTTAATAGTTCTTTAAAACTGGGACTGGAGTCGATCTTGGCTTATCTGAAAAAGTCTTATACCTGTTTAGTCTCTCTGAAAACCTTTAGGATTTTCTCTTTATTTTTGTCTTTCTTAGATTTCATGAGGATAAGTCTAGATGAAGTGTTCGCTCAAAATTTTCTCTTATGTCATAGGTTGTTCTTGTTTTATAGATGCATTATTCCCTCATTGTCTAGGAGGAAAATAATTATACTTAAAGTCTTTTGTATGCTCAATTAACTCTTTTTCATTGGATGTTAACTCTTCTTTTTAAAAAGAGGTTGCATTTGGTATCTCTCTTTCGTGGTGTTGGTTTTCCTAAATGTTTGGTGATTTCCCTAGAATTCTTGCACTGCCACATAAGCTTCATGCAAGCCAAGATCTTTCCTGTCTTGTTTATTCATCATAGATGCTCAAAACATGTTTGGTAAATGAATGGTTAATGGTTTTCTCCTTATCATATTTAGTAATTACTGTTCAATCATTGGTGACTATGGGATCTTGTTACCATAGCCTGCCTTTAGGAATTAGTAGAAGAGAACTCAAAGCACACACTTTTAAGTTGTGTGCCAGTTTGTCTTTTGGGTGTTAAGAAAAGGTGATTGTAAATTTGATTATGGTAATTGTTCTAGTTTGCTAGCTGTTGGAATGCAACACATCAGAGACGGATTGGCTTTTAATAAAAGGGGATTTATTTTGTTAGTTTCTTCAGAGGAAAGGCAGCTCACTCTCCACTGAGGTCTTACATGGGAAGGCACAGGATGGTCTCTGCTGGCATTCTCTCCAGGCCTCTGAGTTCCAACAGCTTTCCCCAGGGTGATTTCTTTCTGCATCTCCAAAGCCCTGGGCTGAGCTGCAAGTGCGGAGATGAGGTATGCTGAGTTGCTTAGGCTGTGCTACCTTGCGCTCTCTCATTTAAGCACCAGCCAATTAAGTCAAACGTCATTCATTGCAGCAGGCACGCCTCCTAGCTGACTGCAGATGTAATTAGCAACAGATGAGATTCACATATCATTGGCTCATGTCTGCAGCAACAGAACTAGGCACGTTCACCTGGCCAAGTTGACAACTGAATCTAACTACCACAGTGATGAATCCTATATTTGTTATCATGTAGAGTTCTCACTGCCTTTCTTGGAAATATTACAAGGGTTCAATGCACATGTCCCATTGTTTAACTCATTCTTAACAAATCCCCTTGACGCTAGAAATATAATGACTCTAGTTTGTTGTGTTCTGCTGTTTTTGATTAGTGGTATCTTTTTTTTTAATTCCAAAAATCTTGGGGACAAGTTGATATCCAGTAAATGACCTCGATTACCTCAGTTTGCCTATTATGTAACTACTTTTTTATACTTTTCTTCCTACTACTGTTTGATTCTGTGTCCCTCAAAGGTAGAAACCACCAAAGTGAATAAACATCCTGTGAGTTATTTACTTTTCTCTTTTAAGTACATCAACATCTTTCTTTTGGGGCATGACTGAGCAATCCATAGACACCCTGGCATATTTTTGTCCCATGGAGTGGTGCAATTAGCTAGGATTTTTTTTCTAGAGGAAGTTTGGATTATCAGACAGTAGTCTAAAAGAGGAAAGTGGCAAATGTAGCTTGGTTTTATTTTTATGAGCACACACAAAAAGGTGGCATGTAATATTTTTAGAACACTCTTTCTTTCTAGCAGTAAGTATATTTCTCTTAATATTTTGAAGTCTGTTGTCATCTTAAACCCCCTCCCCGCCCAATCCTAGCCCTTCCAGCTCAGTTTTTGCGCTAGTGGTTTTGTGTGTTTGTTTCTGGTGAGTGCTGGTGGTTTTATATTGCTCCCGGTTTTACGTGGGGTAATTTATTTTACATCTTAACATTCTTTAGTTTGTATTTCAGAGTTAAGGTCCTAAATATTAACTTTTTTATCTCTGGACTCCAATTAAAGTTAACTTCTACAATTTCATTCTATTAATGTGTCAATCTATCTGTGGCCTCCTGGTCTCTAGACCAGAGACAGTTTTGTCCCCTAGGGGCATATGGCAATCTCGAGTCAATTTTGGTTGTCACAGCAGGGGCGGCTACTGGCATTTAATGGGTTGAAGCCAGAGATGCTGTTAAATATACTGCAGTGCACAGTGTAGCCCCCTAAACAAATAATCAATCTGGCCCAAAATGTCAATAGTACCAAGATTGTGAAACCCAGAAATCAAATTGTGGAGACTACCTTTTCCTCTGGGTGTAATAGCCTTCTTTTTCTTGAAATTTCATTTGAGCCAGCAAATAAGATAGATATTTGCTGTGGTGTGAGCCAAGACCTCTATAATACCATTTGTTAAACTTGTTAGAATAAACAGAATAAGAAGTTACATATAATGCAAGTCTTTATTGTTATAGTCCCATCTTAAAAAAAAATGTAGATTTATTTTCATTAAACAATGGTGAGGAATTTCATTGCTTTTAAGCCCCTTGTTTTCGTATTTGTAAGAGAAAAGATCTTAGATTAATGTAATCAATAAGTGTAAATAAGCTTTTGTTTTTAAAAGCTAAATGGAATTATCACTGTGTAAGTTATAAAAGTTCTAATATAAGAGTGGCTTTTCCCATTTTTTTCAAAAGATGAAATATCTGATTTAGGAATCTGGAGAATCTGGGGAATTTGAACAAAAAAGACTATTCTGCAATCCTACTTTTAATAGCATTTTCTTCCAAATATATCAAGGGAAAAATGTTGATGAAATGTCATATTCACCCCTGGTTTCAGTTATAAACTAACTAGGTTTCTCTTTGTTGGCTCAGTATTGGTAAACATTGTTATTGAAGTGCCATTTATTTATTTTTTGGAGAGGAGGTGCATGGTGCCGGAATCAAACCCGGGTCTCCCACATGGAAGGCAAGCATTCTACCACTGAACCACCCATGCACCCTGAAGTGTTATTTTTGCCTTCTTAAGATATTAATCATTACTTTATCTAATGATATAAAAACACATATAAGCCATTCCCATGTATATTTCATATATATATATAATAGAGCTAATAGTTGTTTTTATTTGTGAAGCAGCATTTCCCTTTCTTTTTCCCTTTTATTTCAGCAATAAAATTGAACTTCTGCTTAATTTTGATGTTCTGCATCTGCTCTGGCAGAGACTATTATTGTCCAAAACATTTTGGAAATAAAATCAGGTGGTTCAAAGGAACTTGGCCTTTTGATTGATAAAAATATAAAACAAGCTCTGTGTTAATTTATGCTAATTTTGAATTCATCAGACTATCTAAGATCTATTATTTATTAATTGTGTAAACTTCTAAGGCACTTCATGTTAAATTATTTGGATATTGTGTGACTGTGATGCTAGACTAAAGAATGAATGAATAAATGAGTGAATGAATGAATATGTATCAGGACCCCAACACCACCTCAAGTGAGTGTTTATTTTTCCTACCCAGATGGGAGTCACAAAGTGAAGTTGTCAGTGCACTACAATTAGTGCAGAATAAGATCAACTTAAAATAAATGTATACCATTTTAATTGTAGACTATGGCCAGAGAATATTTAGAGCTGTTTGAACTTCAGAAATTGCTGAGTCTAAGTGAGCTTTTTTGTT
Organism: Tamandua tetradactyla; assembly: GCF_023851605.1. Taxonomy (NCBI): domain Eukaryota; kingdom Metazoa; phylum Chordata; class Mammalia; order Pilosa; family Myrmecophagidae; genus Tamandua; species Tamandua tetradactyla. Next base: position 139,785,990 of record NC_135331.1, on the reverse strand, counting down.
TTACTAATCAGGAAACTGAGGATCAAAAAGAGAAATAGCTATAGTTAGTCAGTGTGTTAGTGATAGAGGCAAAAAAGAGCTAGGTTGGCTCTTTTTCATGATATCATGTAGTCCCTCATCATAAAATTTTAGGAGACCTGAAAATGCTACTATAAATGTATATCTTTCCTCAAGAAAAATTCCCTCGCTTATTAAGAATATGTCAACATTTTTATTACTCCACCAAATATACTGCTTACTATACTATATTAAGTGAATATTTATGCCTCTTAATATATAGCATCAGAAGCAGAAACTTCTGATTTATAGTATGTTCAGATCTGATGTTATAGATCAAAATTTAAGAGCACAATGTGATTATTTTTTTCAGATATCCAGTGCCATAGCTTCTTAGAACAAGAATCCATTGAATGGAAATTAATATAAAAATATAGGAAAGTAGTCAGGTACCTATGGTAAAATATAAATGCTTCTTTGGAAACTACCTTTCACACATTTGTCTTTTGGCACCATATTGTCACCAAGACTTATCCAACTGAATCTTGGGACTAAAAATGTTCTTAGGAACTGTTCATTATTAAACAGGTTGAGGACATTAATTTTTTTGTAATCATTAAAGAAGGCACAAGAAATAAGACCATGGCAAATAATAAAAATGGACTTTTTTTCCCCAGAAAAAGCAGCTTCCTATGAAAAACAATTCATCTGTTGTAGATTGCTTCCTTGAGGGTAATCTGATTTCCTTCTCTGATGAAAGGAATGTGAGATAAAAATAATTATGACCTACTGGGTAAAATGTAGGAGGGATTGGGTAGAGGAAGGAAGGAGAATGTGTATATTAAATTGTTTACTTTTCAATATGTTCTGGTTGTATGCTAGGTGTTTTTATGAGGCAGACTTGAATTAGTTATTTTAACACTTCACAACGAAAGTATTTGTGGGTTTTCTCTTTTTCTCTTGGTATTATAAGTGATTGCAAAGTAGAACAAAGATTTTTGTCATAAAGGTACTTATAGAAAAAGTTAAGCCAACATGATAAAAATAAAAAAAAAAGAAAATTTTTTTAAAGACCAAAATCTACATAAATGCTAAGGTACAGTTTTTCATGGAAAACAGTATTCATTAGATGAGTCAAAGCAAATGGAAAAAAGTAGAAGCACAAGCACTCCCGTTCACTCCCTGCTACTCTCTTCTTCACCGTCCCCACCCAGAATTTTCCAGTAAAAGCTGAAAAGGACTGGGGACTGGGCAGGAAAATTTTGCACATTTCAATGTAGTAGATTCTAAGATGCCCCAATAGGATGCTGCAGAGGGAATGACATGTGGCTCTCAGATTGAGAGGGGTGCAATCATTTCCCATGGAGTCTTGCATTGATCTGTTTAGCATATTGGGCTCTGCTCAAAAGCTTTTGTTTGAAGAAAGAGTTCTACAATTGAAGAAGACTGTTTGAGAACAACTCTTCTCTGTCACATGCATTTCACCAGCCTATGCTTGAATTCACTGGGTAATGGAAAGGTTACTACTTTACCAAAGCAACCACATTGAGGTAGTTTCAATGGTAAGAATTGCCTTCCTGTTTTTGAACTGAAATCTGTCTCCTAGAAACTCATTCAGAGCTACCAAAATTTAATCTACCGGGTCTTGAACATGATAGCTCTTCAGATATTCAGATAATCTGACACTCTCTCCAGGTTTTCTCTTCTGCATCTCAGACCTCCTTCATTGGCCTGGTTTCAAGCTTCACTTTCTTTATGCGGTATCTTTTCCCTCTTGAGTCCCTGTCCTGTTACTAACTTGATTCCCCAGTAAGAGATGTTGCTCTAGCATCTTGTTAGCCCTGTGTGGATAAGGTGAATTAGAGAGGAGTTATAGCTAGGGATATATTCTACAAGGCTGTTTTGGGTAATTTAGACATAAAGGTAAGAAGGCATTTTCAGTGAAACTAAATAGAAAAGACTGGATTTCAGGAATCCATAGAACTTGGACATTGAACAGGAAAGTTTTCAACCTCAGGTATTGTAGATGGTAATTTGTTCATTTATTCATTCAACAAATATTTATTAAATATACAGTAAGTACTAGATACAATATTGAGCTTAAAGAAACCTGGTGCCTTCCTCAGATACCTTATTATAGTCTGATGGGAAAAAATAAATGCAAAATTGCAATCTGATCAGTGCTACAAAGAAGAGATAGATGGTGCTATGAAAGCAAACCATAGGAGATTGATCAAGACAGAGTAGGATTACATGAAGAATTGATGCTTGACAGATACCTGATTGGTGAGAAGGAGTTAACTCTGTAATGAGCATCTAACAACGAGAAGAGCAATACAGGAGGACCTGTTCAATGTCCAAGTTCTACGGATTCCTGAAATCCAGTCTTTTCTATTTAGTGAGTACAAGGTTGGAAAAAAGACTGAGCTGACTGTGATGGGGAGAGTGAGAAAGAGGGCAGGGGTAATGAGGAGCCAAACCAACTCAGGGTCCTAAAGGATACTTTAAAGAACTTTGTCTTAGTATTTATACTAAGAACAATGGAAATATTTTGAATGTTTTATCTAGAGTAGAGTGAGATGGTTTAATTTATGCTTTGCATAAATTATACGGGCAATGATAAAGAGAACAGTTGGACATGGGTCGGTCAGATAGGAAGTTATGGCAGTAGTCCTGGAGAAATGGTGACATTTGGACCAGGGCAATGGTAGCTGAGATAGATTTGAGAGCAACTTAGTAAGTAAAATGACAGTACTTGGTGATTGATTGGATTATGGGGGTTTTATCACTATTCACTGGGATAGAGAACATTGGAAGAAAATCAGGTTTTGGAAGACAATCATGATGTGCAGTTTTATGCATGTTAAGTTAAGCTCAGGTGAATCTGTTGGACTCAGGAGTGGGGATGGCTCCCTTTTTGTAACAGGAAGAAAGGAGATTTGGATTGGAATTGGTGGAACAGGTTTGCATATTTGGTTTTAGGAAGATGAGAGACTTGTCTTCGGATGGCTTCCATTTTATCTGTAAACTAGAAGTCAAGAGGTAAGAGGCTTAAGAGGAAAAGGGGTGGTAGTGGGCAGTGAGATTTAAGGAGAATGAAAAAGATTTACAATGGTATTTGGAGAGGACGTGAGTGAGGTAACTAGAGATGTGTGGAATGGACAGGCATTGTTCACTACCCATTTAAAGTTTGTGATCATGAATTTAAAGTGATGTCTTTCTTTTTTATTCATTAAAGAAGTGGTGGATTTACAGACCAAACATGCATAAAATATAGGATTCCTATATACCACCCTATTATTGCCTTGCATTGGTGTGGAATATTTGTTGCAATTGATGATAGCACATTTTCATAATTGCACTATTAACTATATTCCATGGTTTAACTTAGGGTTCACTGTATAGTGTACATCCATATATCTTTTTTTAATTTTTTATTCTGTTACTGTAAATACAATCTAGCATTTCTACTTTTAATTGTATTCACATACATATTTCAGTGCTGTTAATTATGTTCACAATGTTGTGCTATCTGCCATCACCCACCATCAATTACCAAAACATTTCTGTCTTTCCCAATAGGAAGCCTGTACATTTTAAGCCTTAACTTTCCCATTACCTTACCCCACCCCATCCCCTGGTAACCTTTATTTTAGATTATGACTCTAGGAATTTGCTTATTCTAATTATTTCAAATTAGTGAGATCATACAATGTTTGTCCTTTTGTGGCTGGTTTATTTTACTCAATATATATTGATATTAATCTTATGGTGTGACTTTTGCCAGTTTATCATCTACTTGAGTGCAGACACAGAGAAAGCAGATAGTTTGGCTCATCAGAGCTAAAGTTTTGTCAGCTGTATGCAAGAATATAGTGTTATTCTTATGTTATTAAAATGAGGGGCCCAGAATCTACTTGGCCTATTTTAATGAAGATTGAGGGTTTAGAAAGTGGCCTTAGCTGTGGTAGAGGAGAAATTTAGCTTTTAGTTATGTAACTGAAGCATCTCAAAATGTTATTTTAAACCAGGCCAAAGATTATTGATGAGAAATGATCTCTTTATAATATAATTAGGAAAACTCCAAGGCTCTTAATGACGTTTTTAGTGCTTATTTCACTATATGCCCTGAATTAAATTTTCTCCAAGATTTTCCATATGATTTGTGTATAGTCTCATTTTACAACGAAATTTATTGGCCTACTGTGGCATATGATTATAAAGGAAAAGATGCATAATCTTTAGCAGCTCCCAGAGCTTTGGTCTGATATTTGTGATTTAAGCAATGACATGGGTCCTGATTGGTTCTGCTTTTATTATAGGCGTTGGGGGTGAGAAATGAACTTTGAATTCTAAGATTAGCTGGTATAAAAGGAAGAGGCCTGTTCCTTTCAGCATCTCTTGGGGATTTTTAAAATTCAGATAGCTGCAAGAGCCCTCCAGGTGCTTGCTTGCACCTGTATGGAAAACCGAGATCAATGGAGCATTACATCATTGTCTTCCCGTTATTAAGGGTGGCTGCTAATGTAGCATCCAGTGGTGAAGGCAGGTGCCTGTCTCGGGAACCAAGGCAAGGCTTCAGGCCAAAGTCTCCCTCGGCACCACTGTTCCCCATGAACTGCCAGAACAATACTCAAGCCATTCTCTCCCCTTAATGTCAGAGGAACATTGGCTCCCTACCTTCAAAGAATTAATCATTCTGAATTCCCCAGGTCAATAAGGATGGCATTCTCCTTGTAAAATAATTTCACCATCATAGGTAAAGCTCAAATCCCCTTGACCCACTTGCATTTCAGTCCTTTCCTTATAAGTAAGCTGAAACCAGGTTGCTGTCTATCTTGCCCAGACCTTTATCTATATAAATATATATGTATGATTTATATGCCCTGGTATACTATATAGAAGTATTTTGTGTTCTCTTTTCTTTTTCCATTCTTTTTTTCAATGTAAATAATACAGTAGCCTTCTACAGTTTTTTTTCAACATTATATCTTCTCAGTACATATACCTGCATCACTCATTCTTCTAGCTGCTGTGTGATATTCCATAATGTAGGTTTTTCATGGTTTGTTTAGTCATTCTACTTAAATTATTTTAAAATTTTCTCTAATAGAATAGTTCTGCAGTGAAGATCCTTATACGTGCCTCCTTGTGCACTTCTGCAAGTATTTCTTTAAACTGGGTGGAAAGAAGTAGAATTGCTATTCCTGAAGTCTATTTATTTTAATTTTTTAAAAAATGAACTTTCAATTTGGGGTATTTTCAATTCATAGAAAAGTTACCTAGTTGCCTAGGTACCCCTTGCCCAGTTTCAGTTTCCCTAATGTTATCATCTTGCATTTCCACGGTACCTTTGCAAATCTAAGAAACCAACATTGGTACATTGCTATTAACTAAATTCCGATCTTTATTTGAATTTCACCAAGATTCCCATTAGTATACTTTTTCTTTTCCAGGACCCAATCCTTAATACCAAATGGTGTTAATTCATCATGTCTCTTTGGTCTCCTCTGGTCTGTGATAGTTTCTCAGTCTTTTCTTGGTTTTGTTTTTTGTCTCTCTGTGTGTGTGTGTGTGTGTGTCCTTGACAGTTTTGAAGAGTACTCGTCAAATATTTTGTGGTGTATCCTTTAATTTTAATTTATCTGATTTTTTTTTCTCATGATTAGACAAGGCTTACACGGTTTTGGAAAGAAACCACAGATGTGAAGTGCCCTTCTCACCACAGTATATCTAGGGGAAGTGATATCCATATGATATCACTGGTGATGTGAACCTTGACCTTGGTTTAAAATAGTGTTCGTCAGGTTTCTTCATTGTAGTTTCTATTTTTCCCTTACCATACTCTTTGGAATCAACTCAGTAAATCCAGCCCATACTCGAAAGTAGTGGGGGATATGTTCCACCTCCTGGAAGAAAAAGTATCTATACATATTATTTATAATATTTATGTGAGGAACGTTTGTCTCTTCTATTTATTTATCTCATTATTTAAATCTATATGGAATCAACATGTATTTTATCCTTTGGGTTACAATCCAATATATGTTATTTTGTTACTTTAATTGTTCTAGCTTTGGCCATTGAAAATTCTTTCAGGCTGGCTCCTGTGTCCTTTGGCTTGCTCCCATACTTTAATTTTTGAGTAGTTCTTTACTCAAATTAAATGAGTAAATGCTCCAGCTTTATCCTGTACATTCCCTGCCCCAGCTTTAGAATCATCCATAAGAGGAGTGCCGGCTCTTTTTATTGGAGAATTGTAGGGGCGTGGTGGAGGAATTGTTCATTGCCACTGACATTTAAAATTTTAAAACGTACCATTCAGTTTTCCTCCTAGTGGCTATTCCGGTTGACACTGTTACCCTTTTCCTCATATCTCCACTAATACTCAGTATTATCAGACTTACTAATTTTGGCCAATCCTAGAATTGCATCTTGTTTAAATCAGTGTTTCCCAGGTAACTGGTGTGGTTACATATTTATGTTTATAGTTATTAGCCACTTGAGCTTCCTCTTCTGTGAATAGCCTGTTCATATTCCTTTGCCCATTCAAGCTGATGAGTGTCTGTAAGTCTGTATATGTGTTTGGTATTAGGAGTTCTTTATAGATTGTTACTATTAATACTGTTTCTGCTGTAAATTTTTTTTTACCCTGTATCTTACTTTTTCCCTTAAACTTTTTATTTTAAAATGTTTTCAAACTTACAGGATGTTTTAAGAATAATACAAAATCCATTCAGAGGACTCCAACATACTCTCTCAGACACCCAGATCCACTAATTTTAACATTTTGCCATTATTTGCCATTTAATTCACAATCTGTCCATCTGTCAGTCTATCTATTTTCTAAACATTTGAAGGTAGAGTGTGAACATCATATTCCTTATACACGTAATTCTTCCATGTACTTTTCCTTACAACAAGGATTTTCACTTTACCAACCTACCTTTTAGTACAGTTATCAAGTTCAAGAAATTTAACATAGGTATAAACCTTACAGTCTACATTCCAATTTTTTAATATGTCTCAATAATATTCTTTTGAGCCTTTTCTCCTCCATTATTAGATCCAGTCCAAGATCATTTATTGCATTTAATGGTCAATGTCTTTTTTTTTCTTTAATTGTAGAAACATATATAAAATATAAACTTTCCCATCTCAACCAGTCCCAAGTATTCCATTCAATGCCTATAACTGATTTTTTGCATGTGTGTGTGTGTCGGGGGGATTGCTCTTCTTTAATTTTTTTTTAATTGTGAAATACATATACAGAAGAACAGTGATAAATTTCTAAGTACAGTTTAACAAGTAGTTATGGAGCGAACTTCAAAGCCTCGTATGGGTTACAGTCCCCAATTGCAGGTTTTTCCTTCTAGGTGCTCTAATGCACTAGGATGTAGGGAGAAATATCCCTACAGGGAGTCAGCAGGGATCCTCCTTCCTGGGAATCTGTCTTCTAGGCACACCTCCTCCCTCTCCTCTGATCCCAATCCTCAGGAACAGCTGAGCTATGACCCTTCTCCATTTTTCAGGATGGATGGGGAAGGACAGGCTGCGGTTTCTGTCTTGGGCTTTGTGCGAGGAGATGGTTTTGAGCCTCGGGCATCCTTTTACTCTGCGCCATTTCCGCTGAGACTGCCCGTTGTGCACAGCGTGGCCATCTGGACCGCGGCAGCTGTCTCTGCGTCGCTACAACTGCCCCCTTGCGCAGGCAGGGCCCCTGCCAGGTACCCAGCGTTTGCATCTGGTGGGGTGGGGAGCCTGGGGCTTGTCGTGGGGGTCGGGGGCGGCGGGGGTCTGCCGACACAGTGCTGTGCAGGGACCCGGGTCTGGGGCGGCCACCAGCGGGCTGCTGGCTGCTGTGTCCACATAAGGAGAAACCTACATTTCTGTCCCTACTAATTCTACTCAGATCTGGGTCCCGGCGTCTGCAGGGATGGAGAGCCGCCATCAGCGTGGCTTGTACAGCTCCTGCCATCTCTTATCCCTTTGGTTTATGGCATCTTACACTCCTCTGAAATTTTAGGTGCAACCAAGTTCTCTTGGGGTCCGGACAGCACCATCTGTTCTTTGCCCTTCTCCTGGAAATGACTGGATTAGGAAACTGTGACTACATTAGGAGACAGGCAGGCTGTCAACAGTGATGTCCGCTGGTGGTGGTGGATATTCCAGCCCACCCAGCCTGGTGCCCAGGCCCTGGCAGGAGAGGGAGCTCCAGCTGCCCTGAGGGAGAAGGGGGGCAGGAGGGGGGGGACTGATGGGGTTGTGGTGATTTGGGGATCCCTTACTTTGGTGATTTTTATGACTATCCAGTGGAGCAGCTGGTCAGAAAAGGCAGAGGGAACAGGGGCCCAAAGAGGGGCCCCAATGAACTGGGAAGGCACTCCCTGTTTGGGCACACAACCTGCCAAGGCAGGAAAAGGGGAGGCGACTGGTTTTTTTTTTTGTTTTTTTTTAATTTTTATCGATGAAACAATGTACAAGCACATATTTAACTTACAAACATTCCATACATGGTGTACAATCAGTGGCTCACAGTATCATCACATAGTTTTATATTCGTCATCATGACCATTTTTTAGAATATTTGTATCACTCCAGAAAAAAAAATAAAAAGAAAAAACTCATGCACCCCATATCCCTTATCCCCCTCTCATTGACCACTAGTATTTCAATCTATACAATTTATTTTACCCCTTACCCCCCCCCCATTATTTGTTTCTTTTTTATCCATATTGTAATACTCATCTGTCTATACCCTGGATAAATGGAGCATCAGACACAAGGTTTTCACAATCACACAGACACATTGTAAAAGCTATATCATACAATCATTTTAAAGAATCGAGGCTACTGGAACACTGCTCGACAGTTCCAGGTACTTCCCTCCAGCCACTTCAATACATCATAAACTAAGAAGGGATATCTATATAATGCATAAGAATAACCTCCAGAATAACCTCTCAACTCTGTTTGAAATCTCTCAGCCACTGAAACTTTATTTTGTCTCATTTGTCTGCCCCCTTTTGGTCAAGAAGGTTTTCTTAATCCCATGATGCCAGGTCCTGGCTCATCCCCAGGAGTCAGGTCCCATTTTGCCAGGGAGGTTTACACCCCTGGAGTGACCGTCATGTCCCACGTAGTGGGAAGGACGGTGAGTTTACCTGTTCATTTGGGTTAGAGAGAGAGGCCACATCTGAGCAACAAAGAGGTTCTCTGGGGGTGACTTTTAGGCATAATTATAAGTAGGCTTAGCTTATCCTTTGCAGGAATAAGTTTCATAAAGGCAAGCCCCAAGATCATTTGGCCTTTTGATTTGGTTGTCCCCACTGCTTGTGAGAATATCAAGAATTCTCCAAATGGGAAAGTTGAATATTTCTTCCTTTCTCCCTGTCCTTCAAGGGGGCTTTGCAAATATTTTTTTTATTAATTGCCCAGATTAGTGTGAGATATTGGGGCATCAGACTAACCTGGACAAACCAACAAAATCTCATGCCCTATTCAGGATTCCATGTACTTAATGGTATTCAGCTAAACTGATCATACAAGTTAAATTAGGTAATGCTCTACCCAAAATATAAATTTTGCACCAAATAAACATCTTTCCCTTTGGTCTCACACAGAAGTTGAAGTTTTAAAATATAGATGATGTCATCCTTTACCCTGTATTCTGATTTACCTTAGTCCTGTCCAGATCAGCTTCCTTCATATCTCTTGTCAAAGTCTGATCCCTTTGTCAACTTTTTAAACAGCTATGACTGACTTTTAAACTTTGCTTAACATATAAAATTTTAAATTTTGTACTGCCAAAATTAAATTTGAAATTGGAAGACTTTTCCTTTTCTGTAATACTTAGGAAATCTTTCTAATATATTGTATGCATCTATCCTGGTCATTTACTGAAACTGCTGATTCAGCAATCTTAAGTGACTATCTAGTGAGCAAAATCATTTGCTTTTTCTCAATCCGTAACATTCCATATAATTCACCACTTCTTTTTGGAAGTATTTGTTTTGGCATTCTCCTGATTTTTCTCTAGCCTCTGGCCTCTGACCTCATCCCTTCCCCTTTTGCCATTTCTACCTTTCCTGTAGCCTCCTTGTAGAGTATTCTCCCTGACTTCTTTTCCCCCTTTGCTAATAAGCTCATCCTCTCTCATGATAGCAACTCTAACTTCTGTTGAGTAAAAACATCTAAGTCTGCATTTCCAGTCCTCCCTTTCACTTAAGTTTTTTGTGTGTCTCTCCAATTTATTTCTAGGTCATCTCTGCCAGATATGGCCTGACTTCTCAAATTCAGTATATCCAATGTAGAAGAAGCTCATTAACATTCCTGCCAGATAGTTTCCTCTGATTTGTATTTTTATGTGTGGCACATGATTCTCCTAGTCACCCAGGCTCAAAACCTAAAAGTTGGTCTTTGTTTCCCAGTTTCATACACCCAACCACTTACCAAGTGATGTCTATTCTACCTTAAGAATCTCCTTTGAATTTATGTTTTCTTTTTTCTTCAGCATTACTGTCATCCTAATTCTTTATTCTTTCTGTTCATCATTCTTTATGTGGAGCTTATAAGGATTTCTTCAACCTGTCAGAACTCTAATCTGGGCTACATTCTGTAGCCAGCCTGGTCCTCTCAATCAAATCACTCATCTGCTTCCTTTGCCCACCCAAAATCTTTAATTTCTTGCATTAGTGTTTGAGGTCTTTTATAGCGTGGATCCAGTTTAATCTTCCCAGGCCTGCCTTCTCCTCTGCCTGTCGTATGTTCTGTTATATACAGTCAGAACGGAATATCTGCAGCTCCTCAGATATTTAGTCATCCACGCAGGTCACATATAGTTCAGTGCATTGGTATACAGTTAACAGTAAGATTCTAAGCTTTCCATGTCAGCCAGTATACATTTTATTTTTGTAATATTTCTTTAAGAAAAGGATTGTGATTAAAATTGGTGTCTTTGGGGCGGGCCGCGGTGGCTCAGCGGGCAAAGTGCTTGCCTGCTATGCCGGAGGACCTCGGTTCGATTCCCGGCCCCAGCCCATGTAACAAAAACGGAGAAACGGAATACAATAAAACAAGAAAATGTTTAAAAAATGTTTCCCTTTCTTCCTTCCTTCCTTCCTTCTATCCTTCCTTCCTTCTCTCTGTCTTTCCTTTAAAAAAAAAAAAAAAAAAAAAAAAAAAAAAAAATTGGTGTCTTTGGTTACAGGTATTCCTGCATGGGTAAATTCTTCATTAACAGGTCTAGAAAATAAAAGATTATTTTCTGTCCATGGCTAATAAACCATTCCTAATATCTTTGAGAAGTATATAAAAATAAATACATAGAATTTACTCTTAGCCCTGTGGATGGATAGAGGCATTCGTTTATTACTCCTATTTCCTCAGCATTTGTTTCCATCATTTTTCTCCTTTTAGCAACATAAAATAATGATACCTTTACTGGCGATGTGACTTAACCATGCTAATTTTATCATAGAATTTGTTTCCAAATCAACAAAGCCAAGAGAGGAAGTGGGGAAGCATAGCTGACATTTAATGTTAGGTTGTTGAAGTTAGCTCCAAAAACTTATTCAGGCATGGTTGAGTTTTCTGAGTAGAAGTGTCTTCTGCATTAAGTAAATTTTATATAGACACTATCGACTGGCATTCTCTCTATTTTCTTTTCCTCAGAGGTAATTTTTTGTGTGTTTTCTGTGGATCTGTGTATTCTTCTTTTTTGTAAGCTTGATATACCACCCCTCCTCCTCGCTTCAAGGTCTTTAGGGATAAATATTATGGGTTTAATGATCTGATAATAATATTAGCTACCATTTAGCTTTTATTATGCCCCAGACTAGTACTCAGATTTTTAAAACATCATATCGTCAAATCCTTATAACATCTCTGTAGGGAAGATGCTGTGACTGTCATCATTTATAGAATTTAAGATTACTTGCCCAAGAAGGCATAGCTAAGATGTTCCTTTTCTATCAAGATTTACGGACTATCATCTGAATTCTCTGTCTGTGAACCATAAATAGTGGTGGAAATGGAGTTATTTACTAAGAGCTGCTGTTTTGAAACATTGGACTTGTCAAGCTTAGACCCCCCAGACTCCTGTAAACCCTCAAATAAGGGCAATCAACTCTTTTTGACTACCTAATGAGCTACTCTGTCTCTTTCCCCCTTCCCCCAACTCTCTGTTTGCAAGCACCAGCCCTAATCAGATTCCCCCAAACCCATGCTATTTCTTTTTTTATATTACTATGTGTCCATAAATAGCCTCTTGAGTCTCTTTAAGCTGACTCCCTTTCCTCTCTTTTCCATATTTGGCTCACATGCTGGTCTCTCTTACAAATTGCCATTTTTACTCCCTTTAGAGTATTTCTTCATTATTCTCCATGTTGCATTCTTGGTTAGGTCTCGTATTTGAATTTCTTTTTCTGGGAGTCTTTGGACCCAACTCCAATATTAATTCATATCCCTACTCCACCCTCTGCCTGGTGAGGGTACCTGTCTTAGTCATTGTACAATTTCCAAACCTACTTTGGCTTACCAGTCACTTTGTACCTCTTAAATGAAACCATTTGGTCTCTGTTTAACACCAATTTAAACGAAAACAATTTGGGGGTAGGAGGATTCCTTAAAAATTCTTGTTCTTAGCAAATTTTTTTTCTAAACAGTTCCTCAGATGGTTATAAATATATTCATATTAGTTCAGTTAATAAGATAGTAAGGCAAGTGTGTTAGAAGAGTACAGTGAACCTAGAATAAGATTAAAGTGGCTATCCAAAAAGCCACTTTAGTAGAAACAGATGGTCATGGGGCTTCATGATGCTGTTGCAGAAATGTATTAAATGTAAATTAAATTTAATAATCTTATCTGCCTTGAAGACTTCAACACCGTGAGAGATCCTTGTCTTTTGAATTAAGTATACTTAACATTCTACAATCCCACAATTTTGGACCACTTAGAAGCATTTTAAAAATTGTGATAATCGTGTTCTTTTTTGTTTTTAGTTTCTGTTATAAACTAAAGGCTGTTTTCTCTTGCTGCCAGTATTTAACAAAATACTAAGCCTCTGATTCAGTTTAACAGTCATTCACTTAAACCTCCTGTGTATAAACTTTCTGCAAAGAGATACATAAGATGCAGATATAAGTAGGATATAATTCTGACTCCCAGAGTCTCGGTGCTTAATTTCAGAAACTGACAAAGATTGCATAAAAGCTCTATGAGGAACATGTGCTATGCCTTATGATAGATCCAAACAAGGGGCTTTCCTTAGTTCTAATTAAGGTAAGCTGCATAGAGAAGGTAGAATTTGATTTGAGAATTGAAATCTGAGAATTGAGCCTGCGCAAAGGGACAAAGGTGGGAAATTATAGGATGTATTTCCCACAATGTAGTGCAAAGGATGGTAACAGCTTCTTTGTGGGATGAAAAAGGTCCCATGCCAAATAATATAAAATGAGGTTGTCTTTGTAAAACACTGCTAGTGTGAAATTATTATTGATGTTTTCATTATCATTTTTATTACATAAATTTGTGAATCATTGGAGTCAATAAAATTGTATGTATGTATTTTTACTGCTATTCTCCTCAGTGCCATTAATATGCTAAAGTTCAGTGTGGCCTCAAACATGTAATATGTAGCATTTATGAATTTTACTTGGTCATAGAATGCTTTTTGCATAATTATCAGATGAAAACACTAGATCCCAAGAATATACTTTTGAGGAATTGTTCAAGAAGATACTGTATATAATACAGAAGAGGGAATAAGTACAGAAGGAATATGAATACAGGATGAGAAATTTTATTGAGATTACTTGAACAAAAGTTGGAAAACAAGAGTGTAAAAGGGATACTGAAGAATGTATATATGGTGAGGCCTCTTTCTATGACAGCCAGTAGGTGGCAGTGTATGACAAATATAGCTTGGTGACAGACCAGCAGGGAGACTAGATTGAAGAAGGAAAGTCACGTGTTGGTAATTTCCAAGAGTGCCTGTACATTGAAGTAAGAGAATTTATAAGAAAGCTTATATTTATATACTATTTTAATGTTATGCTTTCAGTCATTTAAATAATGAATTGTGTTTTCCTAGCACATGCAAATACACACATGCAGCGCACACACACACACACACACATTCAAATCCCCTGCCCCACTGACCACACAGCCATAGGGTGAAGCTTTGTTTCATCATTTATTTGTTTATTCATACATTTGACTAATAGACACTGTTGGGTGATGGGTATACATCTGTAAATAAAACCAGCAAAGTTTTTTCTCTTGTAGAACATTTAGTCTAGAGATGGGACTAATCTCTACCTGGCATTATGTGTTATGCAGGCTTCACCACTCACCTAGTGACTGCATGGAAAACACTCAAAAGGAAAAGTTAGTTCTTACTAAGGGATTCAACAGAAGTAATCTCTGGAATGGTTTATAAATACTGAATATGCCAACTGGCATCAGTAATGCATACCAGCCTCTCATGTTGGACTCTGTCCAGTGTTTATACTTAGAAGTAAGCAGGCCTGTGTGAAACTGGAACTACTGGATATGTTACACAAATACACAAACACAACCCAGTGTATTCACCATCGTATCCATGGTCCCACACAGAGGAGGAGAAAAGATAGAGAAGGAACCAACAGTCCCAAAGCTGTCATCCTGGTCCCAGCTCATATTTCCACTGGATGCTTCACTTTTTCCTCCCTAAAAAATACAAACAACTTTGAAGATACAGACTACTTATAAATTCTACCACTTTACCTTGGAGACCTGACCCACAAATGTTGAAGGCTTATAAATTTTCTGTGCATGTTTGCACTGAAATTGATCGAAACAAAAGAAAATGTAATTTAAAATTTTAACTTACATCTGTTTTTTTTTTTTACATGAAGATCTTAATCTTTTATTGATGCACTTGGGACTTTTATAGGTGACACTAATTAATGCTAATGTGACTTGTGCTTCTAATTCCCTGCAACCATATTGAGGATGCCTGGCAGTTCTACCTTTTGAGGCTGTGTGCTTGGCAGGTTTATAGAAAGGCAAAATCTGTGTAATAAACTTAAAGAAAAAATTCCTAAAGTTGGGAATTTAGGAAATGTGAAGCAGAAGACAGTTGAAGTTTTACTGTTTGGATGGTAAATTTTAACTGGTTAGGTTTTGCTATGCTTATTTTGTTCATTTTTAAATTTTATTTTCAAAATTTCTTTTTAACAAAATTTGTCCTTTTTACCCTCTTATAGAAGATCTTCCTTAGCCAGAATTTTGGGGAGGAGGATTTATTCTTAATCCATGGAAGCATAGCTCAGAAATCATCATCTTCTCTTCATTTTTAGAGTTTATTTGGGAAAGTTAAATAACTAAAGCATATATTTAGATGCTTCTAAAACATGGTTTGCTATCAAATTCACAGAATTACCATTGAAAACTATTTGATCCTGTGTAACTCAATATTTTAATGATGCAGTATCAGATATTTATTTAAGAAACATAGTTCTGGGAGCATTGAGAGATTCCAAACAGATTAAACATAATCTCACCTTTTCGGAGTCAGTGGGTTAGTTGGAGGTACATTCTGGTTTTCTTTGATAGTCCTCTCTTCAGGAGGTAGAATCTATGTTTCCCCTCCCTTGAGTGTAATCTGGACTAGTAACTCACTTCTAATGAATAGAAGAAAGTGGAACCGACAAAGTATGTCTTCTGAGAGGAAATCAAGAGAGGCACAGCTCCATGTCTTGAGTCACTCACTTGGGTGTGGGGGGATAAATTCATCTCCCATCAGAGTACAGTGGAGCTATGGAGAACCTATGTGGCAAGGAACTGAGGCCTCTTGCCAGTCACCATGTGAGTGAGTGATCTTGGAAGCAGATCCTCCAGCCCCAGCTCAGCCTTCAGGTAACTGCAGCCCTTGTCATTGTCTTAACTGCAACCTCACAAGAGACTGTACCAGAGTTTCCCAGCTAATATAGATGTTTGTTGTTTTAAGCCACCAAGTTTTAGGATAATTTGTTAGGCAGAATAAGTAACTAATACAAGAGAAAAGATGGAAACCTAGAGTCCTTGGGCATATTGTCCCCACCGCCAGCAAATTTCATGCTCTGTATGATCCCCAAGAAATTCGATAAAAGTTATGTGTGTGTGTGTATATATATATATATATATATATATATATATACACACCATTTTTCTTGGCAAGTATTCATAGCTTCCTCCAATCTATAGAAGGACTCCTTAATCTCTGAAAGGCTACAAACACTTGTGCTGTATGTTTTGTTCAGAGGACACAACAGTGGGGCCCAGAGAGATGGCTAGAGAGAAAACATCCCTTGTATACAGAAACCGCTTGATGCATATTTATTGATGAAGACTGGAATTGGATTGGACCTTAAAAAGTGAGAAGAGAGGTCCAGCAAGGTGGCCTAAGATGCCCCAGAGTGTCATTACCCTCACAGAATCTTTGAATAACTAACAAAAATTGGCAGAGCCAGTTTCCTCCAAACTCCAGAAAACAGTTAAGAGTTGCAGTGACTGGGCCAGTACCAAATCAAGGAAACACAGCTGTAAAAGCTGTAGGAGGGAAAAATGGGAAAAGAACTTAGGTAGGCAAATGCAGAGTTCTCTTTTAAAATGAGCTTGATTGCTGTAGTTCAAGAGTAGGCAGACTACAGTCAGGACAGATCCATACTCCCACCTTCTGCAATCCTTCCCACCACCTACCCCCCGCCTTTGTAAATAATATTTTATTGGAACATAGCCACACCTTTTTTTTTTTAATCTGGCCCTTTAAGAAAAAGTTTGCTGACACGTACAAGGTCTCCCGCATGGAAGGTGAGCATTCTACCACTGAACCACCCTTGCACCCCTGAAGTTTACTTTTGTCTATTGAGAGAAAATTGACCATTCTTTTGGCAAAAAAGTAGTAGCTGAAATGCATCTTTCTAACCAGTGTGTGAATACCCTGTGTATCCTAGCAGATTGATTTACGGGTAAGTAAACAACATTTACTCCTCAAACCCCATAGGAGTAGTTGCTGTCCTGGTTGATGGAAAAAGTGGTTATTTGGACAGTTCCCTAAAGAAATGAGTTATGTAGAGCAAAGGGCAGGGGTTAATGATACTGAGTCAGAGGTGAATATCCCAGAGACCTTGAACCACTAACAATGGCTCTTCTGCTATAAGTAGGAGAGTCCTGCTGATTTTTATTCCATAAAGGAGCTCTTACTCCCTTTGCATATGTCTCTATCTGACTTTTTTCCTGAGGATGGAAGGCATGAAGAATCCCTCAAACCTTTATCTATAAATGATACATAGATTATTTTGAAATAAGTTGCTAGAGAGCTAGATTCTAGGCCATTTCCTTTTTAATTACTTTTTTAAGGGTGCATGCTCCAGAAATTGAACCCAGGTCTCTTCCATGGAAGGCGAGCATTGTACCACTGAACTACCTGTGCACCCTTTTAATTCCATTTTATTCATTGCTGTGAACTCTGTTGCCGCTTAGAGTTACTGATTGATTCTTCCAGATAAAAGTGATACTCACTTGCATATTGGGTGAAATTCTGAGACTTTAAGCTCTGATTCTGTTTTCTTGTAGTTAATGTAGGTAATGGCTACTTTGGTTTTATTCTTTTGGTTCTCATATGTTAAACATTTATCTGTTACTAATAAATTTTACAAACTTTAATATCTAGAAAAAGTCTAGAAAGGCCACATGGTATATGTTAGATCAGGTCAGTGTTTTATACAGTCTTTCGCCTTATTTCTACTGACTGTAAATGGCTGCCTAAGTTCTCTACCTAAACGCTGATGTGGGTCTATACCTCATGTGCGCATAGGTTCATGTCCATAGCAGGAAAGGGCAGTTACCACATTCAGGGCTCGTTCATTTATGCATCTGAATTCAAAGCTAAATATTGAAGAGTTTCTGTCTTCATTGCTGGTTATGTCACTAAAAGGGTTATTTGTTTTTTCTCACATTTTGTGCTTCACTGAGAGAGCTAGGTTCTCAGAGTACTTTGGATGACTTCTTAAGAGTTCTAACCAGGCTTGTATTTTCATTAACTTTTGGTTATGAACTATTTTGAATTTACAGAAAATTTGAGAGAATAATAGAGTGAACATCCATTTTCTTACCAGTTGTGCCAGTTTGAATCTGTGGTGGACCCCAGAAAAGCCATGTGTTTCAATCCTCATTCAGTATTGCTGGGTGGGAGCATTTTGATTGTTCCCATAGAGATGTGATCCACCCAATTGTGGGTGGTAACTTTTGATTAGATGATTTCCATGAAGGTGTGTCTCCACCCTCTGAAGGTGGACTTGCTTACTGGAATCCTTTAAAAGAGGAAACATTTTGGAGAGAGTGCCTTTTTGTAGAGCCACAAGAAAGCAGCAGATGCCATCATGTTTGCCATGTGCCCTTCCAGCTGAGAGAGAAACCCTGAACTTCATCGGCCTTCTTGAACCAAGGTATCTTTCTCTGGATGTCTTTGATTGGGCATTTCTATAGACTTGTCTTAATTGGGACATTTTCTCGGCCTTAGAAGTGTAAACTAGCAACTTATTAAATTCCCTTTTTAAAGCCATTCCGTTTCTGGTATTTTGCATTCTGGCAGCTAGCGAACTAGAACACCAGTTTTTAATAAACTCTCCATGTTGCCATATTTGGTCTCAGTATACACAGATAAATAAATTTAAAAAAAGAAAACATTAACACAGTTGAAGCTTCCACTAGTCTGTTTCCTTCATCCTTCCCCAGAGGGTACCAATATCTGAAATTTATGCTTTCATAAATATAAAGATTGAGGAGATCCAAGATGGCGTCTTAGTAAGGTAAATGCGTCTTAGTTCCTCCGACTCCAAATCAACTAATAGGTGAACAGAAACAGTACAGAACAGCTCCCAGGGCTACAGCAGGGAATGGACACACAGCGTAACCCAGTCTGGGCTGGTTAGTCTGACTGCGAAACTCGGCTGCGGTGAGTGAGATCCCCGAGCGGCGGGCGATTTCCCGAGCAGCCGCAGCTGCGGCGGTCCGAGCTAACCCCTCCCTCCTTCCCGGGCTGGCTGAGGGACGCGGAGAGACAAAAGCTTCCCAGCCAAGGCGGCCGGCGCCACACTTTTGCGGGCGGCTTCGAGTCTCGGCTTCGAGTCCGTGACTACGAGTCTCGCATCAGAGGGCTATCCAAAGTCTGGGCTGGCAAGTCTGATTGCGAGACTTGGCTGCGGCGAGACCCCCGAGCAGCCGCAGCTGCGGCGGTCCGAGCTAATCCCTCCCTCCTTCCCGGGCTGGCTGAGAGACTCGGAGAGACAAGCTTCCCAGCCAAGGCGGCCGGCGCCACACTTTTGCGGGCGGCTTCGAGTCTCGGCTTCGAGTCCGCAGCTACGAGTCTCGGATCAGAGGGCTATACAAAGTCTGGGCTGGCAAGTCTGACTGCGACTCTTGGCTGCGGCGAGACCCCCGAGAAGCGTGTGATTTGCCGAGCAGCCGCAGCTGCGGCGGTCCGAGCTAATCCCTCCCTCCTTCCCGGGCCGGCTGAGAGTATCGGAGAAGCAAGTTTCCCAAGCCGAGGCAGGCGGCGCCCTTCTTCTGCGGGCGGCTTCGAGTCTCGGCTTTGAGTCCGCGGCTACGAATCTCAGATCAGAGGGCTATCCAAAGTCTGGGCTGGCTAGACTGACTGCGAGACTCGGCTGCGGTGAGACCCCTGAG
This sequence comes from Tamandua tetradactyla, assembly GCF_023851605.1. Classification (NCBI taxonomy): domain Eukaryota; kingdom Metazoa; phylum Chordata; class Mammalia; order Pilosa; family Myrmecophagidae; genus Tamandua; species Tamandua tetradactyla. Next base: position 139,766,282 of record NC_135331.1, on the reverse strand, counting down.
CGGCACGTGATTTCCCGATCAGCGGCAGCTGCGGTGGTCCGAGCTACTCCCTCCCTCCTTTCCGGGCCGGCTGAGAGTATTGGAGAAGCAAGTTTCCCAAGCCGAAGCAGGCGGCACCCCTCTTTTGCGGGCGGCTTCGAGTCTCTGCTTCGAGTCCGCGGATACGAGTCTCGGATAGGAGGGCTATCCAAGCAGCGGTAGCCCCCCCCCCCCACGGGAGGCTTCCTGGTCCGGTGGGGAATCCCCCAGGCCCGCTGCGGACCGCAACCAGCCACAGGGTCCCCTCAAGCCGCGGCAGCTGACGCCCCCACCACGCGCGGCACCTGAACCAACGGAGAGAATTGGATCCGAAATCCCCAGGCCACGGAGATCGGTGACTGGGGGAGACCCATTCCAAACACTTGAGACAAACGTGTGCCACGTGCGCCACATACTGGGCAAAATAAGAAAAACAGATCCCAGAGATTTCACAGAAAAATATTACAACCTTGCTGGGTCCAACACCAAGAGAAATCTGAATAAATGCCCAGACGCCAGCAGCAGAAGATAACTGTCCACGCTCAAAAGATTGAGAATATGGCTCAGTCAAAGGAACAAACCAATAGCTCAAATGAGACACAAGAGCTGAGACAACTAATGCTGAATATACGAACAGAAATGGAAAACCTCTTCAAAAATGAAATCGATAAATTGAGGGAGGACATGAAGAGGACATGGGCTGAACATAAAGAAGAAATAGAAAAACTGAAAAAACAAATCGCAGAACTTATGGAAGTGAAGGATAAAGTAGCAAACATAGAAAAAATAATGGATAGCTACAATGATAGATTTAAAGAGACAGAAGATAGAATTAGTGAATTGGAGGATGGAACATCTGAATTCCAAAAAGAAACAGAAACTATAGGGAAAAGAATGGAAAAATTTGAACAGGGTATCAGGGAACTCAAGGACAATATGAACCGCACAAATATACGTGTTGTGGGTGTCCCAGAAGGAGAAGAGAAGGGAAAAGGAGGAGAAAAACTAATGGAAGAAATTATCACTGAAAATTTCCCAACTCTTATGAAAGACCTAAAATTACAGATCCAAGAAGTGCAGCGCACCCCAAAGAGATTAGACCCAAATAGGCGTTCTCCAAGACACTTACTAGTTGGAATGTCAGAGGTCAAAGAGAAAGAGAAGATCTTGAAAGCAGCAAGAGAAAAACAATCCATTACATACAAGGGAAACCCAATAAGACTTTGTGTAGATTTCTCAGCAGAAACCATGGAAGCTAGAAGACAGTGGGATGATATATTTAAAATACTAAAAGAGAAAAACTGCCAACCAAGACTCCTATATCCAGCAAAATTATCCTTCAAAAATGAGGGAGAAATTAAAACATTCTCAGACAAAAAGTCACTGAAAGAATTTGTGACCAAGAGACCAGCTCTGCAAGAAATACTAAAGGGAGCACTAGAGTCAGATACAAAAAGACAGAAGAGAGAGATATGGAAAAGAGTGTAGAAAGAAGGAAAATCAGATATGATATATATAATACAAAAGGCAAAATGTTAGAGGAAAATATTATCCAAACAGTAATAACACTAAATGTCAATGGACTGAATTCCCCAATCAAAAGACATAGATTGGCAGAATGGATTAAAAAACAGGATCCTTCTATATGCTGTCTATAGGAAACACATCTTAGACCCAAAGATAAACATAGGTTGAAAGTGAAAGGTTGGGAAAAGATATTTCATGCAAATAACAACCAGAAAAGAGCAGGAGTGGCTATACTAATATCCAACAAGTTAGACTTCAAATGTAAAACAGTTAAAAGAGACAAAGAAGGACACTATATACTAATAAAAGGAACAATTAAACAAGAAGACATAACAATCATAAATATTTACGCACCGAATCAGAATGCCCCAAAATACGTGAGGAATATACTGCAAACACTGAAAAGGGAAATAGACTCATATACCATAATAGTTGGAGACTTCAACTCACCACTCTCATCAATGGACAGAACATCTAGACAGAGGATCAACAAAGAAATAGAGAATCTGAATATTACTATAACTGAACTAGACTTAATAGACATTTATAGGACATTACATCCCACAACAGCAGGATACACCTTTTTCTCAAGTGCTCATGGATCATTCTCAAAGATAGACCATATGCTGGGTCACAAAGCAAGTCTCAACAAATTTAAAAAGATTGAAATCTTACACAACACTTTCTCGGACCATAAAGGAATGATGTTGGAAATCAATAATAGGCAGAGTGCCAGAAAATTCACAAATACGTGGAGGCTCAACAACACACTCCTAAACAACGACTGGGTCAAAGAAGAAATTGCTAGAGAAATTAGCAAATACCTCGAGGCGAATGAAAATGAAAACACAACATATCAAAACTTATGGGACGCAGCAAAGGCAGTGCTAAGAGGGAAATTTATTGCTCTAAATGCCTATATCAGAAAAGAAGAAAAGGCAAAAATTCAGGAATTAACTATCCATTTGGAAGAACTGGAGAAAGAACAGCAAGCTAACCCCAAAGCAAGCAAAAGGAAAGAAATAACAAAGATTAGAGCACAAATAAATGAAATTGAAAACATGAAAACAATAGAGAAAATCAATAAGGCCAGAAGTTGGTTCTATGAGAAAATCAATAAGATTGATGGGCCCTTAGCAAGATTGACAAAAAGAAGAAGAGAGAGGATGCAAATAAATAAGATCAGAAATGGAAGAGGAGACATAACTACTGACCTCACAGAAATAAAGGAGGTAATAACAGGATACTATGAACAACTTTACGCTAATAAATACAACAATTTAGAGGAAATGGATGGGTTCCTGGAAAGACATGAACAACCAACTTTGACTCAAGAAGACATAGATGACCTCAACAAACCAATCACAAGTAAAGAAATTGAATTAGTCATTCAAAAGCTTCCTAAAAAGAAAAGTCCGGGACCAGATGGCTTCACATGTGAATTCTACCAAACGATCCAGAAAGAATTAGTACCAATTCTCTTCAAACTCTTCAAAAAAATCGAAGTGGAGGGAAAACTACCTAATTCATTCTATGAAGCCAACATCACCCTCATGCCAAAACCAGGCAAAGATATTACAAAAAAAGAAAACTACAGACCAATCTCTCTAATGAATACAGATGCAAAAATCCTCAATAAAATTCTAGCAAATCGTATCCAACAACACATTAAAAGAATTATACATCATGACCAAGTAGGATTCATCCCAGGTATGCAAGGATGGTTCAACATAAGAAAATCAATTAATGTAATACACCATATCAACAAATCAAAGCAGAAAAATCACATGATCATCTCAATTGATGCAGAGAAGGCATTCGACAAGATTCAACATCCTTTCCTGTTGAAAACACTTCAAAAGATAGGAATACAAGGGAACTTCCTTAAAATGATAGAGGGAATATATGAAAAACCCACAGCTAATATCATCCTCAATGGGGAAAAATTGAAAACTTTCCCCCTAAGATCAGGAACAAGACAAGGATGTCCACTATCACCACTATTATTCAACATTGTGTTGGAGGTTCTAGCCAGAGCAATTAGACAAGAAAAAGAAATACAAGGCATCAAAATTGGAAAGGAAGAAGTAAAACTATCACTGTTTGCAGACGATATGATACTATACGTCGAAAACCCGGAAAAATCCACAACAAAACTACTAGAGCTAATAAATGAGTACAGCAAAGTAGCAGGTTACAAGATCAACATTCAAAAATCTGTAGCATTTCTATACACTAGTAATGAACAAGCTGAGGGGGAAATCAAGAAACGAATCCCATTTACAATTGCAACTAAAAGAATAAAATACCTAGGAATAAATTTAACTAAAGAGACAAAAAACCTATATAAAGAAAACTACAAAAAACTGCTAAAAGAAATCACAGAAGACCTAAATAGATGGAAGGGCATACCGTGTTCATGGATTGGAAGACTAAATATAGTTAAGATGTCAATCCTACCTAAATTGATTTACAGATTCAATGCAATACCAATCAAAATCCCAACAACTTATTTTTCAGAAATAGAAAAACCAATAAGCAAATTTATCTGGAAGGGCAGGGTGCCCCAAATTGCTAAAAACATCTTGAGGAAAAAAAACGAAGCTGGAGGTCTCGCGCTGCCTGACTTTAAGGCATATTATGAAGCCACAGTGGTCAAAACAGCATGGTGTTGGCATAAAGATAGATATATCGACCAATGGAATCGAATAGAGTGCTCAGATATAGACCCTCTCATCTATGGACATTTGATCTTTGATAAGGCAGTCAAGCCAACTCACCTGGGACAGAGCAGTCTCTTCAATAAATGGTGCCTAGAGAACTGGATATCCATATGCAAAAGAATTAAAGAAGACCCATCTCTCACACCCTATACAAAAGTTAACTCAAAATGGATCAAAGATCTAAACATTAGGTCTAAGACCATAAAACAGTTAGAGGAAAATGTTGGGAGATATCTTATGGATCTTACAACTGGAGGCGGTTTTATGGACCTTACACCTAAAGCAAGAGCACTGAAGAAGGAAATAAATAAATGGGAACTCCTCAAAATTAAACACTTTTGTGCATCAAAGAACTTCATCAAGAAAGTAGAAAGACAGCCTTCACAATGAGAGACAATATTTGGAAATGATATATCAGATAAAGGTCTAGTATCCAGAATTTATAAAGAGATTGTTCATCTCAACAATAAAAAGACAGCCAACCCAATTACAAAATGGGAAAAAGACTTGAACAGACACCTCTCAGAAGAGGGAATACGGATGGCCAAGAGGCACATGAAGAGATGCTCAATGTCCCTGGCCATTAGAGAAATGCAAATCAAAACCACAATGAGATATCATCTCACACCCACCAGAATGGCCATTATCAACAAAACAGAAAATGACAAGTGCTGGAGAGGATGCGGAGAAAGAGGCACACTTATCCACTGTTGGTGGGAATGTCAAAGGGTGCAACCACTGTGGAAGGCAGTTTGGCGGTTCCTCAAAAAGCTGAATATAGAACTGCCATACGACCCAGCAATACCATTGCTAGGTATCTACTCAAAGGACTTAAGGGCAAAGACACAAACGGACATTTGCACACCAATGTTTATAGCAGCATTATTTACAATTGCAAAGAGATGGAAACAGCCAAAATCTCCATCAACAGAAGAGTGGCTAAACAAACTGTGGTATATACATACGATGGAATATTATGCAGCTTTAAGACAAGATAAACTTATGAACCATGTAATAACATGGATGGACCTAGAGAATATTATGCTTAGTGAATCCAGCCAAAAACTAAAGGACAAATACTGTATGGTCCCACTGATGTGAACGGACATTCGAGAATAAACTTGAAATATGTCATTGGTAACAGAGTTCAGCAGGAGTTAGAAACAGGGTAAGACAATGGGTAATTGAAGCTGAAGGGATACAGACTGTGCAACAGGACTAGATACAAAAACTCAAAAATGGACAGCACAATAATACCTAATTGTAAAGTAATCATGTTAAAACACTGAATGAAGCTGCATCTGAGCTATAGGTTTTTGTTTTGTTTTGTGTTGTTTTGTTTTGATTTTACTATTATTACTTTTATTTTTTTCTCTATATTAACATTCTATATCTTTTTCGGTTATGTTGCTAGTTCTTCTAAACCAATGCAAATGTACTAAGAAATGATGATCATGCATCTATGTGATGATGTTAAGAATTAATGATTGCATGTGTAGAATGGTATTATCTCTAAATGTTGGGTTAATTTCTTTTTTTCCATTAATTAAAAAAAAAAAAAAGAGAAGGGATAATTGGAGATGAAGGGATACAGACTGTACAACGGGACTGGATATAAAAACTCAGAAATGGACAGCACAATACTACCCAATTGTAATGCAATTATGTTAAAACACTGAATGAAGCTGCATGTGAGGTATAGGTTTTTTGTTTTTGTTTTTTTTTTTTTTTTTCTTTCTATTATTGTTTTAATTCTTATTCTGTTGTCTTTTTATTTCTTTTTCTAAATCGATGCAAATGTACTAAGAAATGATGAATATGTAACTATGTGATGTTATTAAGAATTACTGATTGTACATGTAGATTGGAATGATTTCTAATTGTTTTGTTAATTCTTTTTTTAATTAATAAAAAAAAAAGGAAAAAAAAAGTGCTATTAAAAAAAAAAAAATCGAAGTGGAGGGAAAACTACCTAATTCATTCTATGACGCCAACATTACCCTCATACCAAAACCAGGCAAAGATATTACAAGAAAGAACTACAGGCCGATCTCTCTAATGAATATAGATGCAAAAATCCTCAATAAAATTCTAGCAAATCATATCCAACAACACATTAAAAGAATTATTCATCATGACCAAGTAGGATTCATCCCAGGTATGCAAGGGTGGTTCAACATAAGAAAATCAATTAATGTAATACACCATATCAACAAATCAAAGCAGAAAAATCACATGATCATCTCAATTGATGCAGAGAAGGCATTTGACAAGATTCAACATCCTTTCCTGTTGAAAACACTTCAAAGGATAGGAATACAAGGGAACTTCCTTAAAATGATAGAGGGAATATATGAAAAACCCACAGCTAATATCATCCTTAATGGGGAAAAATTGAAAACGTTCCCCCTAAGATCAGGAACAAGACAAGGATGTCCACTATCACCACTATTATTCAACATTGTGTTGGAGGTTCTAGCCAGAGCAATTAGACAAGAAAAAGAAATACAAGGCATCAAAATTGGAAAGGAAGAAGTAAAACTATCACTGTTTGCAGATGATATGATACTATACGTCGAAAACCCGGAAAAATCCACAGCAAAACTACTAGAGCTAATAAATGAGTACAGCAAAGTAGCAGGTTACAAGATCAACATTCAAAAATCTGTAGCATTTCTATACACTAGCAATGAACAAGCGGAGGGGGAAATCAAGAAACGAATCCCATTTACAATTGCAACTAAAAGAATAAAATACCTAGGAATAAATTTAACTAAAGAGACAAAAAACCTATATAAAGAAAACTACAAAAAACTGTTAAAAGAAATCACAGAAGCCCTAAATAGATGGAAGGGCATACCGTGTTCATGGATTGGAAGACTAAATATAGTTAAGATGTCAATCCTACCTAAATTGATTTACAGACTCAATGCAATACCAATCAAAATCCCAACAACGTATTTTTCAGAAATGGAAAAACCAATAAGCAAATTTATCTGGAAGGGCAGGGTGCCCCGAATTGCTAAAAACATCTTGAGGAAAAAAAACGAAGCTGGAGGTCTTGCACTGCCTGACTTTAAGGCATATTATGAAGCCACAGTGGTCAAAACAGCATGGTGTTGGCATAAAGATAGATATATCGATCAATGGAATCGAATAGAGTGCTCAGGTATAGACCCTCTCTTCTATGGACATTTGATTTTTGATAAGGCAGTCAAGCCAACTCACCTGGGACAGAACAGTCTCTTCAATAAATGGTGCCTAGAGAACTGGATATCCATATGCAAAAGAATGAAAGAAGACTCATATCTCACACCCTACACAAAAGTTAACTCAAAATGGATCAAAGATCTAAACATTAGGTCTAAGACCATAGAACAGTTAGAGGAAAATGTAGGGAGATATCTTATGAATCTTACAATTGGAGGCGGTTTTATGGACCTTACACCTAAAGCAAGAGCACTGAAGAAGGAAATAAATAAATGGGAACTCCTCAAAATTAAACACTTTTGTGCATCAAAGAACTTCATCAAGAAAGTAGAAAGCCTACACAATGGGAATCAATATTTGGAAACGACATATCAGATAAAGGTCTAGTATCCAGAATTTATAATGAGATTGTTCAACTCAACAACAAAAAGATAGCCAACCCAATTACAAAATGGGAAAAAGACTTGAATAGACACCTCTCAGAGGAGGAAATACAAATGGCCAAAAGACACATGAAGAGATGCTCAATGTCCCTGGCCATTAGAGAAATGCAAATCAAAACCACAATGAGATATCATCTCACACCCACCAGAATGGCCATTATCAACAAAACAGAAAATGACAAGTGCTGGAGAGGATGCGGTGAAAGAGGCACACTTATCCACTGTTGGTGGGAATGCCAAATGGTGCAACCACTGTGGAAAACAGTTTGGCGGTTCCTCAAAAAGCTGAATATAGAATTGCCATACGACCCAGCAATACCATTGCTGGGAATCTACTCAAAGGAATTAAGGGCAAAGACACAAACAGACATTTGCACACCAATGTTTATAGCAGAGTTATTTACAATTGCAAAGAGATGGAAACAGCCAAAATGTCCATCAACAGAAGAGTGGCTAAACAAACTGTGGTATATACATACGATGGAATATTATGCAGCTTTAAGGCAGGATAAACTTATGAAGCATGTAATAACATGGATGGACCTAGAGAACATTATGCTGAGTGAGTCTAGCCAAAAACTAAAAGACAAATACTGTATGGTCCCAATGATGTGAATCGACACTCGAGAATAAACTTGGAATATGTCATTGGTAACAGAGTTCAGCAGGAGTTAGAAACAGGGTAAGATAATGGGTAATTGGAGCTGATGGAATACAGACTGTGCATTAGGACTAGGTACAAAAACTCAAAAATGGACAGCACAATAATACCTAATTGTAAAGTAATCATGTTAAAATACTGAACGAAGCTGCATCCGAGCGATAGGTTCTTGTTTTGTTTTGTTTTGTTTGTTTTGTTCTTATTATTATTACTTTTATTTTTTTTCTTTTTCTCTATATTAACATTCTATATTTTTTTCTGTTATACTGCTAGTTCTTCTAAACTGATGCAAATGTACTAAGAAACGATGATCATGCATCTATGTGATGATGTTAAGAATTACTGATTGCATATGTAGAATGGTATGATGTCTAAAAAAAAAAAAATGGTCAGCACAATACTGCCTAACTGTAATGTAATTATGTTGGAACACTGAATGAAGCTGCATCTGATCTATAGTTTTTTTTTTTTCTTTCTCCTATATATTTTTGTACTTTTTATTTTTATTTGTGTTTTCTCTGTGTTATCACTTTAGTTCTTTTTCTGTTGTCGTGCTATTTCTTTCTCTAAATCGATGCATATGTACTGAGAAATGATGACCATACACCTATGTGATGATATTAAGAATTACTGATTGCATATGTAGAATGGATTGATCTCTAATGTTGTGTTAGTTAATTTTTTTTAATTAATAAAAAAAATAATAAAATAAATATAAAGATTATATACTACTGATTGCTATACATAGTTTCACTACATATGAGTACTTTTATGTTTACTATATATAAACATGAAGATCATATACTATTGATTTACATATTTTTAAGCACCATGTAAATGGCATCACATTGCATGTATTCTTTTAACATTTTTTGTTAGAAAAATTGAAGGTTTACAGAAAAATCATGCAGAAAGTGCAGGGTTCCCATACACCCCTACTCTTTCCTGAATCTGTGTCTTGTCCTGAGCTGTGGTTTAGGACTTATTCCTTCCATTAGTTGTCTGTCTCTGACTGCAGGGCAAGTCCTGGGAAGGCTGGTTCAGTCTTTCAAGCTGCCACCCAGTAGATTGACACATACATAGACACCCCAGTATGTACATAAGGGTTATTCTGCTTCCTTCAGCACAGGACCAGTGACCCAAAATGGGAGCACAGGCTGGCTCCACACTGTGCTGGAGGAGAAGTCAGTTCTTTCTGGAGTTTTGAGGAAGATGGCTCTGCCAGTTTTTGCTAGTTGTACAAAGATTCTGTAGGGGAATCCGAAGCATCTATGCCACCATCTTGTTTTACCTGACCTGTATGTTTTCTTTTGCATTTCACTTTTTCACTTATCATTGTGTTTTTAAGATGTTTCCGTGTTGATATACGTAGTTTATTCATTCATTTTAATTGTTGTGTTGTATTCCTTTGTATTGTGATAATATATCACAATTTATTTATCTCTTATCCTTCCAATGGACATTTAACTTGTTTCAAGTATTTTGCCTTTAAAGTAATGCAGCAGTAAGCATTCTTGTTCATATCTTTTTGTGAATATAGGTGAAGTTTTCCGTTCTTTATATGAGAAGTAGGATGACTGGATCTTAGAGTATATTGTGATTATTTGTAGGTAATTCCAAATCACTGTCTAAAGTGATTAAATACGGATTTAATCACACAGTAATATTGTGAATATTTATGTTGTTCCACATTCGACATTTTTCAATTTTAGCAATTTGGTATTCTTTTGTTATATGTTGTATTTCCCTGAGTAGAAGTGTAATTGAACGTTAATTTATTTTAAAACTTTAAAATATTTTACTCTTTAACATTATGTTGAAGGTAATAGCCAATGCATTTAGATAAGATAAAGCCATTAGAGGTGTAAAAATTTAAATGGAGGATATAAAACTATCCTCATTTGCAGATGATACAATTATATTTGGAAAACCAAAAAGCATACATGAGAAGACTGCTCTAAACAATAAGGTAGTTGTTAAATTAGCAAGTTAGATAAAGGCTGCAGTTTTTTAAAACAAATATATAATCAAAAACCACTTAGAACATATAAAGGAAGAGAAAAACCAACTTATAATAGGAGAAAAATGGACTAAAATACCCAAACTAACAAGAAATTTCTAAAATTTTTGGGAAGAAAATTATAAAACATTCTTGAAAGAGACTACAAAAGTAGTCTTAAACAATTGGAAAATGATGCCATATTTTTGGCTAAGAAGTCCAAGTATCACTGAAGTGTTAATTATCCCTAAGTTAATGTATAAACCCAATAACATAAATAAAATACCATCAGATTTTTTGTTTACTTTCGCTTTGTCAGCTAGCAAGTTGATTATAAAGTTCATTTGGAAACATATAAGAGTCAGTAAGACCCTGAAAAAGAAATCCGGGAAGGAACTAACTTTCCCAAATATTTAAATTCTATTATAAAGCACTGTAGTTAAAACAGTATGGTATTGACACATGAATAAACAGACTGATGGAACACAATAGAAACTCTAGAAAAAGGTCTGATTTCAAATGGAAATGTAATATATAATTAAGATGGTCTCTCAAATCAATGAGGAAATGTAGACATTATAATAATTAGTATTGAGATAATGGGACAGATATAAGGAAGAAGACAAAATTTTAGTTATTCTTCACATCAGATACAGGAAAAGATTCCAAATGGATCAGAAGGATAAGTTCTAGAAGAAAACATGAGTGAGGAAAACTTTTCTAAGACTCAAAATCTAGAAGCAGTAAGGGGAAAAAGTGATGAATTTGATTACATAGAAATACAAATCAATCAGAAGCACCAAAAACCTAAGGGAAAAGATAATATGAAAAAAATGTTTGCAACTTAAGCCACAAAGAAAGGCTAATATTCCTAACATACACAGAACTTCTAGAAATGGAGCGGAAAAAGGCTAGCAACCCTACAGAAATATAGGATAGAGATATTCACAGATGCTCCATAGGAAAAGGATTACAAAGGCCTCTTAAACATAAAAAAAAAAAAAAAAAGATGCTCTACCTCACTTCTAATAAGAGAAATGCATAAGATCTCTTCTGAGTTTTATTAGATTGGCAAAAATTCCCAAGTGTGACAACATATTCTATTAGTAAGACTGTGAGAAAATGGAAAATCTGTATATTTCTGGGAATCCAAAATGGTGCATTCTTCATGGAGGAAATTTGGTACAATTACATATACATTTACTTTTTGATGGAGCACTCTCTTTTCTAGGAATTTATTCCAAAGATACATTGGCTAGAAATGGAAGCACATATGCATAAGGCTATTCATTTTCACACTATTTGTAATAGCAAACAAACAGAAAGGAAACAATCCAAATGCCCATTGATGAGACTGACTCATTTTTCTTTTTTTTATATTCTTTTATTCTGTTTTTCCTGTTCATATAAAAGATAAACTCAACAACCTTTCCTATTGGCCCATTTGACTCCATTGTTCTTAACATTACCAAATATGATTGTATCACCTCTAGGAAAGCTTAACTAGAGAGAAAAAGAGAAAGGAGTGGGGAGATAGGGGGGGGAGGGAAGAAGGAAGGAGAGAGAAGGGAGAAGAGAGGCCAGCCCAAATTGAGGTGTGCTGTTAGTGTAAAATACACACTGATTTTGAATGTGAACTCTGTAATTAATAATTTAAAAATATTTGATGTTGAAATAATATTTTGAATATATGTTTAACAAAAGTATGATTAAAATTAATTTCACCTCTTTCTTTTCACCACTTTTGCTGTGGCTACTAGAAAATTTAAATTACATTTATGGCATGTGTAACATTTCTACTGAATAGCTCTGATATAGAACATTTCCAGCAACCCAGAAAGCTCTCTTGTCTATCTTCTGCTGGATGTAATCACTATTGTGATTTTTATCATCATACTTTTGCCTGTTCCTGCACTCTGTATAAAAGCAATATATTATATGTGGCTTCTGAGTCAATATTACGTCTGTGAGATTATCAGTATTGTTACGTACAGCTCTCCTTCTCTGGTTGCTGTGTAGTATTTTATTGTGTGAAACGCGCACATACTACTGATCCATTTCCCTCTTAGTTCACACCTGGGTTGTTTGCACTTTTGCTTTATTAGGAATAAAGCTATGAAACCTCTCTTTTAATGGATATATGCCCTCATTAGTTTTGTATTTATACATAAAGTGGGATTGTTGAGTCATGTTGTTTTTTGATTACTTTTGAGACGATATTACTATACAGTTTTCCAAAGTGGTTGGGCCAGATTGTATTCCTACCAGCAATGTATGGAATTTCTAGTTCCTCTATAGCCTCACTAACAATTGTTATTGTTAGTCATATTTTGATCATTTTCATGGGTGTGTAGTGGTATCTTGTTGTGGTTTTGATATACATTTCCATGATGAATATTATGTGGAACCACTTTTTATGTGCCTACAGGTATTTGAAATATCTTATGTACACTTAGGCCTTAAGCCTGTTTTTTTATTTGGTCTGTCTTTTTCTTATTGATTTATAGTTCTCTGAACTCAAGTTCTTTTTAGAAATGTATATTAAAAATATCCTCATCTAGTCACTTACTTGCCTTTGTACACTCTTAATAAAGACTTTTCAATGCCCAGAAAGCCTTAATTTTAATAAACTCAAATTTATTCACAAAAAAAAGTAATGAGGGATATCACTATATACTATACTACTGGGGTAAAGGAAAGTTTGTATAGTGTCCTATTATTTACTGAAAAATGATAAGAATATGAATGTATTTGTTAGTATTTTAAAAATTGAAGGATAAATTATGAAATTTAAATTAGTTTTAAAAAGAAGGAAGAAAAAAAGGAAGGAGGAGAGGGGGAACAGAACAGGGATAAAATTTAGACAGTTTTCTCCTTTATTTCACAGATTTTTTTGAGGACTAAGCTTACTATTTTATATAATTATAAGATAAAATGAGATTTTTAAAAGCCATTCCTGAAAATCCAAAGAATGAAGAAAAAAGGAACCTAAAAATATAAAACACACAAAGATGAAGTATTCCAAGAGACTGAAACACAGTAATTGGACTGTACATGTCCCTTGCAATATATCCTAATGAGAAAAGAAACTACAAAAACATCTTAGGACTATTTTCAATAATCATATTATTACTGATAAGATAGCATTGATATGCTGAGACTGTTATACATGCAATTGGATAAGTCAAATATGTAATGCTGTCTGTGTCTTTCTGAGAAGTGGGACTTTTGCCATGGAGAGAGAAGATACCGACATAAGATTGATGAGGTTAAATAAAAACTCTGTGGTCATGAATTTAAAATAGAGCTATTAAAATGAACATATTATTTATTTTAATCGTAATTATTTAACCATATTATTTAATTTAATCACTGAAAAGGCCTAAAAACTTTGACCAACCCAGTGGCAGTGCATCCCAATGACCTAGATTGGGGGCTCTAAGTACCATTTCCCAGTAAAAGCAACCAGGGCTTCATCCAGAAGTTGATGTTTCCAGGTGTATAGCAGGCAGTATACAAGAACTTGTATTATCTTGTTACAGCAAAAAGAAAGGACATTATCAGACATTATCAGGGCCATGCAAAAGGATATAGGCGACAACTTGAATAGGCTCCACTGGCCAAATGGAGCGATTGAATATCATTAAAGATATATATATTAACCATGAGGATAAAACAACAAACATGTTTAAATCCGTATGTTCATAATAATACTAAAGAAACAAAACAAAACAAAAATCTTACTTTTGGAAGATGCTAGAAAATAAAGATGGAAAAAATCGAGGATATTACCGTGTCCTGACCCCTCACGAAATAATGAATCTTGGTAATGATCATTTATGACTACTGATATCATTAAAAAAAAGAGACAGTGAGAGAGGGATTATTATATACCTTCTCACAGAAGTATGTAATTCTGCCTATGAAGTAGTCATCCCCAAAATATTAAATTTGATCGAGCCTCTAGAACCATCTACCTGTTACAGGAAATCCAGGGGTCAGAGGAACATGTGAAATTATACCATCAGGTTAATATCAGACTGTGAAACTATAGGACAAACAAACTTGTTTCTTTTAAAAAAAAAAAAGCAAGAGAAACAAAAAAAATGGAGGAAGAAACCTATAGATTAGAAGGAACATAGGATCAACAATCAACCAATGCATGGGCCTTATGTAGATGCCAATTTAAATTAAAAATTAGGGATATGTGAACATTGATCACATATCTAATAAGACTGAAGAATTATTGTCAATTTTGGGGGGGTATGCTATTTGTTTTGGTTTGCTAATGCTGCCAGAATGCAATAGACCAGAAATGGAATGGCTTTTATAGAGGGGATTTATTAAGCTATAAGTTTACAATGCTAAGGCCTTAAAAATGTTCAAACTAGGCATCTGGAGAAAGATACCTTGACTCCAAAGAAAGGCCAAATGGTGTCTGGGATTTCTGTCTGCTGGGAAAGTACATGGCTGGTGTCTGAGGTCCTTGCTCCCTATTTGTTGCTTTATACTTCTGATTCCAGTGGTTTCCTCTCTAAGCATCTGTGGGCCCTCACTTAGCTTCTCTGGGACAAAACCCTGGGTTCTGGCTTGCTTAGCATCTCATGGGAAGGCACATGGCAACGTCTGCTGGGCTTCTCTCCCAGCTTCTGGTTTCAAATGGCTCTCACAGATCTTATGGGTCCTTCTGGCGTTTTCCTCTGCATCTCCAAATGTCTGCGTCTTTGTTGGTTCTGAGTTGTCTCTCTCTCCATGAGCTCTCTTAAAGACTCCAGTAACCTAATTAAGACCCACCTTGAATGGATGGAGTCACATCTCCATCTAATCAAAAGGTTGCGTCCACAATTGGGTGTGTTGCATCTCCATGGAAACTACCTGTCAAAAGGCCCCACCTTACAATATTGGATCAGGATTAAAAGACATGGCTGCACCCCCCCCCCCCAAGATTGGATCAGGAGTAAAAGAACATGTCTTTTCTGAGGATATAACAGTTTCAAACCAGCACAGTATTTATAAATGTTTATCTTTTAGAGTACGTATTGAAATATTTGCAGATTATATGATAGTATTTATAGAATTTGCTTAAAAAATCCAGAGAGCAGGATAGTGGGTAGGGAATACAGCTGAAATTAGATCAGTTGACACACTGATCATTTTTGAGCTGAGTGATAGAGATATATGCCTTCATTATACTATTCTCTGTATGTTTACTTTTGGTACTTTTGTAGTAAAATGGTTTTTAAAATGTAGGTTAAATAATTTTCATTGAGAAACAGGCAGTTTAATTATAGATTTCTTATCATTTATCAATTAATCCTTTAATAAAACAATCATCAAATTAAGGAAGTTCTTGTATGAATGTGGTTTTCTTGAAGCAGTACTTGGTAGGATGTACTTGGATTGAAAAATCAACTCTCCATCCTTCAACTAGATCTTGAATATGCAGTACTATTTATTCTCCTTGAAAAATGAGAATAAAATAATTATTTTTAATAATCCCATCATGCCCTAGAAAACCATTAGTAGTCCTCAACAAAACAAAAAATTAAAAGGCTCTTTCTCAACTTATGAATGGGTATATTCCAAAAGTTTCTACTAAGGCAATTCCTTAGAACTAGAAGAATGTTTTCTACTAGAAATTTTGTTATAAATATTAGATAGGTTCCTAGGCCAGTTTTAAAAAATATATTAATCCACATCATAATATAATCCACAAAGGTGACAGAGTACTAAGGGTTCAGTACAGACATATATTAAATTGTTTTTCTAGGAAAATGCTTTCCAAACTAATTCAAGCCTCCAAAAGATGAATAACTTTCCTACATCTTTATAAGAATTGGTCTCCTTATACTCCTGGATCATTTAGTTGCCATATGCTTTGAATTCTCACAGCAAGAGCATTCCTTGCAACAAGCCTCACTGTTGGAGTTTTTCGAGCTAATACCTAGTCACATGTTAGGGATATTGCAGAGGGGCTAAATTCCTCTTAGGTTCATTTCTACTCTGTGGTTCTGGCATTGGAATGTACCGTATTTTCAGAAGTGGGACAAGATTCCTGGTTACTGGTTTGAAATCTGAAAATCACTAATGATGAAAGTCCTAAATGCAAGATAATTTATAAGCTGATTTTTTAAAAATTTAATTTAGCAAATATTTATTAAACACTTACAGTGTTGCAGGGTGATATGCTGGCCCTGAGGCATTTTTAAAAAGCCCATCTCTAGTTTCCCATTATTCAAACATAAGATTCTGTTCTGTTTTCGATCATTCTCTCACCTTTTAAGTATACTGTCGGTCTTGATCTTCCCAGATCTTGTAAGGAAGAGGATAAATGTTAACATTGCCCACTACTTGTGTTCTTGTTATTCCAACTGATTAAGTTCCCAGTTTTGTTGGAACTTTCCTCTCTGTGTTGACTTTAATTCTCCAGGCTAGTGTCAAAAGTGTTGAAATGACTTCCTAAAAAACGAAGAGGAAAATAGATCACCTAGTACAAAATATGTTCTTACATCTGAGACTGTGAGGATAAAATGTGTATTGTTTTTGATTAGAAGAGTAATGCATCAGAAACCTAATGCTATGTAAACATGTGGGTAGCTGTGTTGTGTGTATTTTGTGTATTTAAAATTGAGATTTTTGTTCGACCAGGGTCTTTCATTTGGTGTACTTCATGGTGATTTATCATAATAGACTGCTTTAAATTATTTGAAATAGTGAGGCATATGAATTTCTACCATAACTTCCCCAAGGCTAGAGAAGTCAGCAGGATCTCAAACTGCTAGGTAGACATTTTTTTTTCAAACTCATATGCAAGTGTAAAACTTTCATGAGGCTGCTTTAACAAGGTCCTTTGGGATTTAGGGTTATTTATCTAAGCTCTTATTAAAAATGAAAGCTTCTATGTTTAGCAAAACTGATTCTAACAATACTGTAAGCTGGAAGAATGAAAACTGTTCTGCCGACAGACTCAAAAATAGTTAGAAGACTTTGGGGCTAGTGCCCTGTGCACTGACGTTATGATAATGGGATAGTGACAGCAGAGCGAGCATTTCAAAGCTCTCCTTCAATTTAAGAAATTTAGCTCTCCTCTGCTTTGTAATTCAGTGTTTGACATGACTTATTAAAATGACTTCCAGGCCTGGAATTGAGCCCTGTTTCACAGAGCAGTCCGATGTCTCCGTTAGAGTCGAGTTGCCCCAGGACGGTGTTGCCTGGTACAACAAAGTCCACGAGCACCTTTTCATTTATGGTATCTGTGCTTTTTGAGGTATCTTTGGCTAACACCCTCAACCGCTGAGAAGTGGGGCATGGAAGAAAGATTAATGTACCAGAGTCACTCTGTTCATAAACCAGCAGAAGAGCTGGAGTTGCTGCAGGAAAATTTTTGTAATCTTGAAACGTGTTCAGCGTCTTTGTAGGTATGTTCTGGTTTGATGAGCCTGGCCCTGCAGTAAATCTATTCTTAGAATCCCCTGAAACTACAGCTTTAAATTATCTGTAATGCAATACACTTTTGGAGGGTTGAGGACATTATGAGGGGAGAGAGCAAATGTTGGAAAATCAGGGTCAAGACTTTCTGCTGATTTTAAGAGTTTATCAGAGTTATCCTAGCGTGGGTGGGCTCAGCCAAGTTGCCCAAGATTTTAATATGACAAGGTTGGTGGATGGATGAATGAATGTATAGAAATGCGGGTAGAGAGACAGAGATAAAGTTAAATAATCATTATCAATGTTATAATTGTTGGTGAAGTATGGCAAATTGGACAGACATATCTGAATTAAGTCATGGTGACAAATTCAGAGTTTGGAAGACATTCACAAAGTGACTAAAAATCACTTTGGATTATTTTAAAGGATTTTTACTTCAACAGCTAACTTTATTAGTACCAACATTAAACCATTGGAAATATGGACTTAAGGGAATCTGGGGGCTTCTGAGTCACCACCTTTGTTTCACAGGAAGTGGATATGCTTCTATGACAATAGATGGGGAATAAGAGTGTAAAGCACACAGATGATATTGCTAAGGAGAGTAGTACAGAATCACAGGCTGATGGTTAGAGTTTAGAGTATGAAGAAGACAAAGGGCAAACACCAAGAGAGGTGATGGTGGCAGAAATATTGACTGAAAGTCAGAGGTAAAGGCAATGCAAGTATAAAAATTTAAACAGGTGCACATTGTCAGGGAACTGTCAAAACAAACTTAAGCTT
The DNA here is from genome assembly GCF_023851605.1 of Tamandua tetradactyla. Lineage (NCBI taxonomy): Eukaryota > Metazoa > Chordata > Mammalia > Pilosa > Myrmecophagidae > Tamandua > Tamandua tetradactyla. The sequence continues at coordinate 139,747,490 of NC_135331.1, read as the reverse complement.
AGGAACTTCTATTCTGAAAGAATCTCAAAGCAGTTGCACATGGGAGGAAAACAGTATGTACGCTTGGTTTTACCTCTTCAACTTGAACAGCTGTTTTAACATTTGAGTTGCTAAGCATTATCAGAAATAGAATGTTTTAATTTTGGAGAAACCCAACTGCTAAAACAACTGTTTGGTCTGATTAGACTTAAGCTGGCTCTGCTTAGGTTGCAAGACCTAATGGAAACCTAGCACAAATCTCATGGCTATTATTATGATGATTTTATTGCACATAATGAAAATATGAATGGATACTTTGGACACACCCACCAAAGAAGTTACATTCCCTGATTTCTTTTGGCAAAGCATTAGAGCAAAGAACATGGGCTTTACCTTCTTCCAAGTTTATGGAAATTACCTGGAGTAAATTTCCTTTATGTTCCTTGGATGCAAGCCTTTTTTTCCGGCACATTCAAAAAAAGTATCCCTACTCCTATTAATATCACTTTATCCTTCTCTTCATAGTAAATAATATACTTGGTCAAGTAACCTCAATTAGTCAACTGTATCATTTTGATTCAGATTTTGAATTATTTGTTATTTAAGCAAAAGAATCCTGTTAATAGCAGCCACTGAGCTTATCAATTTGTAGGCAACAGGCTTTTGATATCTAGAACAGCTTAAGGGATGCTGACAATGGAGAAAATCTTGAATTTCAGATTTTACCACCCTAAGTACCTTTTTTTTTTTTTCTGAAAAAGACTGATTAGTTTAGATTTAGGTAAATTATGTTTAAATAAATATTTAAATTACTTGATAAAATGTTTAATTTCTTGTACAAAAAATTACTTTTAGGTGTTATAAATTTAATGCATATTTTTAAACTTTCTGAGATAGATTCTCTTTCATATGTTTTCACAGTGAAAATAGTTTTATTTTTCTGTGTTCCCCAAAATAATGTGTATTTATTGTAAACATTTCAACCAATACGGGAAAAAATAGAAGCAAGCAGGCAAAATTCACTTGCAATCATACAATCATAGTCCAACAGAAAGCCACTGTTAAATTTTGGCAATCTTCCTTGCATACATCTCTTTGTGTGTGTGTGTGTATATATATATACATACATAGAAAGAAGTGGTTAGGAAATTTAATTTTACTTATATTAACAGATGTCAGGTATAATTTTGCTGTTTTCGCTGAATGATATGTGTAAGTTTTACCAAACTAAAGCAAGTTTATATATTTTGAACATTTTAATCAATATTTCAACAGAATATTTTGGTTATAAATAACAAGTGTATTTTATTTCAAAATTAAAAATTAAATGCATTTTTAGTTGGATTATCAAGAAAAAATAAATTGTGAAGGTTCTGCCTTTGCTTTTTTCCTATTTCCTAGGCTAAAAACTGCAACCTTTCTTCAACTGAACGTTCTCAAATAATATCTCATTGTAGGATGATTTGTTTTAGAGGGTGACAGTATTTTTATATTCATAGCAAGACACACTGCTGTTAAAACACACATACAAGTTAGGTCTTCAGTCACTTCTTACACTGGTTAACTCAATTAGGTGCTTAGTTACCTTTCATCAGTTTACCTTGGTAACTTCAAAACCTTTCTCTAACACTGATTAATCCAGTGATCTGTATTTAACTTCCCTCTCCCCCAGATGCACATTACAGGGGTTATTGCCCACATATTCAGTGTTTTTTTCATACCTTGGTGTCACATATTGAGAGTATCTTCTCCAAAATGAGCAGAATAGTGAAAGCCTGCTATCAAGAAAGGTTGGTTAATTATTTAATAATTTTTAAAATATGGTGACTTTTGGAGGTTTCGTTGAAATTCCTCTTGGTTTCCAAAAGCTTCCATTTAATAATATTAGGTTCCACCTTGGAAGAATTTAGTCAAATATTCCCCTTTTGACTTTAAATCACTTTTCTAGGGGATTCTTCTTAGTCCATAAAATCTTTGAATAGAACTTTGGAACATATTTACCATTTTCTGTAATCAGTTTTCTTGAAGGTCAACTAATGGATGAATGATAGATATAAAATTCAGGGACTGTCAGGCCTGACCTGATAGATCTTGTCCTTTATATTTACTTTATTAAGGGATATACAAATCAATTTTTACAGAAAATTGAGTCTGAAGTTGAAGGAAATGAATTTTCATCAATGCCAGATAACATGGAAATTGTTTCTCTTGCCTAACCTGAAATGGGTGAGGCCAGCTTAGCCTTAACTCTATCACTTATGTTGATATGTGACTTTACAAAAGGCCTGAAGTCCTAAACATGAGAGTATTTTCTAAACCAAGGACTCTTGTACAGGGAGTGTGAGTAGGTTAGTGATCTTGACATTTGGATTTTCATACCTCCTCATGGAAGGACAGAATTCTTAGTCACTGAGTTTGTCTTCTTGTGGGTTAGAGAAAGCCACTTGTGATTTAGGATTATGTGATTCACATATTAATATGTAAGATACCCCAATTGGCCAGATCTAATTTATCAGACCTGAGCTACATCACTGCTAACTGCCCTTTTGTAAAGGAAGGGTGTTTGGATTTCCAAGACTAGGCCATCTGAGAGTGGACTTAGGAAGTGGTGTGTGAAGGGAAGCCAGTGATACTGAGGATGCCTGTATTCTGTGGCAGAAGGGGAGGTTAGGATTGCATATGGTACATACCACCAGGCTGCTACCCCTCTTAAGGTCATGGGATAATAGAGCTCTGGTAGATCATCTCTTTCTTTTCTGCTGATTCCATACATGGTTTCACGGTACATCTCAACGCAATCATTGCCTATCAGTTTGAATTGAAAAATGAGGAAAACTTATTTGTTATACCAGTTCTAGGATATCTTCAAAGAAAAAATAGTCTTATGCACCTGTATTGTGCTGTATGCATCATAAACACTTTTATATCCACGTCTGTAAAGGACTTAATACAGTGGCACAGAGTGGGTCGTATTGATTAATGAAACTGACAGCTGAGTTGGCCCCCTGATGGGAAAGGGAACCTGATCATGTCAGGCAGGAGGCTTACTTAGGAGAATGTTGTAAGAATGGACCTAATTATATTAGTTCCCAACCTTCATACATTGACTTCCATTTACTCAGGGAAGTGAATAAATAATTAAATGTACATATCTCAGCCTCCTTTTCACTTCTAATCATGCAGTTTCTGGCAGGGATGTTCATAAAGTAGATTTAATAATGAAATTGCTCCCAATATAATTCCTGTGTTCTCAGCAGCTGGCATCTTGCAATAATACAGATGTTTATAAAAAGTCTCAACGTTTCATATACATTAATACATTAATTTTGAGTTTGCCTTATTGGTAACTTTTTTTAGAACACCATTTTCTCATGCTTCCTGATGTATGGGAGAGGGAGGTGTTGCTTTGACAAGCTTTCAGGTCCTATGGACAAAGTTTGAAAGCTTTAGATTTCAAGAATTGTGTGCGAAATTTCTTCTCTCAATAGACTTCAATTCAAAGAGAATTGAAGAAACATTTAGACATTTGTGATTTAAAAGGGTCGAGTTTCTTCTGTAATTCCCAAAGAAAAATTTTTTGTGATACACTTCATTATTTAATGATTAAGCAGCATTGGGTGGATGCCTTTTTTCAGGGTCTATTTTTATTAATTAATATTTTAAAATAGCTAAGTATAAAAGATAATAGGCTTATCATAAAATATAAACCAATACATTTAGGTGTTTCAGAATTTTATGTTCGGGACAGTGGGGTGTAAGACTTTTTTATTGATGTGGTTTCTTGTCCACATTGTTTATTAAATAGCTGTGTGCCTATAATGGTTCTAGTGCTAAATTGTGGTCATCTGCCAGTTTGTGTATTTTGAGAGCTTAAATTGATGGGCTTGTCATTATAGTTTTGACATTGAATTTTAAAAGTTAAAGATGTAAATAACATACTTCAACATCATTAGTAGCCTATTTGTTTTCTTAGGTTCTTCTAGGGCTGACAAGTCCAGATTAGCTACTAAAATATGAGCAATAAGAGATAAGTTGAATGTTTCCATCTGAGCTCTCCTATACTATCTCAGTTTTTTATCTCTCTCTCTACACAATATATTGAACTGCTTTGAAATATATTACTTTTCGGTAGAGTTGTTCTATCACTTTTATTTGTCATTTTAGCTCATGTTACACTGAACAACTCCAATGTTTCTGAACATCTCTATTTTCTCATTTGTTTTGAGACTGATACTGATATTGATTAGTGTTTGATTCATTCTCATCTTCATCACTTTTATTAGAAGTGATAGAAAGTTCTAATTTTCCCCTTCTTTAAAAATAGATAAACCACAGTTGCTTCTCTAGGGAGTTTTGTCAAGGCGAGAGTTTAGAAATAAGGATAGTGTGTCCTCTGCTTGTATTTTGGTCTCTTAAACTAAGGTCATCTGGCTGACAGTTCTGGTCTCTTAAGAGAACTTTTTCCCTCCCAGGTCTTTAAAAATCATGGAAGTTGATTTCAATTGTATTTAGCTCTTGGAACCATTTGAAGTATCTTTTGTGTTGATTTATAGTGGAAGATTACTGATTTAGCTCTTACAGTCCATGATGTCTTTATAAGAAATACCAGAAATAATCCAGATTCTGCCCTGTGTTTCTTAAAATGCTTATATCATTAACAGAAATTTGTACTGGTATTTGAGCCATGGCCAGAAAGTTACAACCATCACTTAATGCATCCTCTGAATTCCACATAGTGTGAATGGTGATTGTTTTAAGAGAAACAGAATGTTCAGTATACCATCTCATTTTTCCCTCTTTCCTTCCTACTTTCCTTCCTACTGTCCTCCTTAATTCCTGTCTGTCCCTCCCTCTCTCCCTCCCTCCCTTTCTCCCTTCCTTCCTTCCTTGTAATTGAAAATACTATGTGAAATCATTAACTGAAGTTTCAGGGGGAAAGTTACCCATAGTTGTAAGTTTCTTAAACAATTATTTGCACTTTTCATATATTATTTTTGGTCTCTGCCCATATGCATGAATGCTTCATGTGATTATAATTACAGAGAAAATTTAAATTGTGACATTAAAAAGTAAGTCTGGGACCAGTGAAAAATATACTGTGGGAATAGAAAGGGCAGATGAATATTAGCAATTTGAGCCATGTTAGATCCAGCTAGTTTGTCTGATTTTAAAAATAAGGTTATTTAAATTATTGGAAAATTGAGTTGTTATAAGATATCTAAAATTTACCCCATTATTAGCTTTGGAATTTTCAGTCTTTTTAGATGGAGTTATTAAAAAAAAAAAAGTAGCACACTTTTGCTTATGGTACTGTAAAAAGAGAATGAGGTTTAAATGGAGACGATCATGGTTTGAGTTTCTTTTCCATTGTTTACTGGCTGTGTGATCAGCCCAACACTACCTTTCTGAGCCTTAATGGGGATAAATAATTGTTAAGGATTAAATTAAATGATGCTGATGTTGGATTCTCATAGCATGTAAATGCTGCTATATAAAGAGACAGGCATAGCTGACATATGTAAGTAATAATATTTTTTCTTTATAGTTTATGGTCATCATTAGAGTATTGAATGCCCTTTTGTATAAATATTGGCGGTTTAATACATTGGACAAGTTGTTACCTACTCCATGGTGTTATAAGGAAATGAGGCTCCAGAGTGCTTTCTAATATGGCTCACCTAAAATAAGGCAGGATTCATAGATCTAATTTCTGTTTAACTAGCCTTCTTGATAGATCACACCATAGCTGTTTAGCAGTATGTTGAGACCTTTAAGCAACGTTGAAACATTCTTTTATCTGCACCAGAACCCACTTTGATATCCTAGCCGGCCAGCTTCAGTCCACATGCTGACTTACCATCGAATCCCAATAAGACATATCATGTCTGTTCTTTTAGAGAACTTCCTAAAGACAGGTAAAGGTGGGTTGCATTGCAGCACCAGCAGACATAAATAGTACTGGATCCCTTTGGCTCCTGAATGAGTTCTAGAGTCATGGACACTGGAGAAATCTCAATCCCAAATGATAAATGGTTGAGGCTTTACTGTCAATAGAGTGGGATGGTAGTACAGCTTTATTTTTCCACTCTGTCCCCAATTATTTGATATATCATATAATTCCAAATGCTGATCCTCTGCTGCTGCTTCTTCTTGCCAATTTACCTAAGTTTTGTCTTCTACCAAGGATTAAGAGATTTGGGTATAATATTAAAGTGAGTTCTTGGGAGAAGAAACAGGTATGTGAAGATGAAATGACTGTCTTATAAAAAAATACTCTATCAACAAAAATACTCATCAGTTATAAGTACCCTTCAGTTATAAGTAGTTAGATTTTTCTTTACTTTTAAATCTAGTGTGGAGCCTTTTTCTCATGCTCACTGTTTCTCATCCAGTTCTCCCTTTGTTAATTCAAATACCTATTTATAATCTTATATTGTTTCTGTTCTGAAATGCTTATGTTTATTTTTAAAATATTAATTTGTTTCTGATTATAAAAACTCTTGGGAAATTAAAAAATGTAAAGAATTTCTCTGTAATGGAAATGACATTGTATTTATTGTATTTCTCCTGATGTTTTTTCCTCAGCATATAATTTATATTATTGAAATCATACTATATATGGAGTTTTCTGTCCTGCTATTTTCTCTTAACATACATATGAATATTTTCCCATGTCCATCTTCCTTTTTATTCAAGTTTTAGAATATATTTAACAAGGTAACAGCTTGAAAAGAGTAAAGGAACTTCTTACAGAAAGTTGAGAATACCCTTAAAAATATATTTTATACAGCTAAAGAGTTGACATACTTGAGGCATTAGATATTAACAGATTCAGTCGTTAAACTCCTACTTATGGTTTGAGTGGAAACATTGTCCTCAGAGATCAGTGTGATGCAGTAGAGAACACAGGCTTTGGATCCTGGCTGACCTAACTGTGAATCCTGGTTCTCCTACTTACTAGCAATACGATATTGGACAATCACTTAACCTCTCCAACTTTTGATTTCCTTGTTTTTAATACGGAATGAGCAATGCCTGCCATTTAGAACTGCCGTGAGGGTTAGAGACAATGTAAAAGTGCCTGACTCAGTATCTGGACGTGTTAGACAAAGGAAAAATGTGAAGAAAAAACATAAAGCTTAGAATTATGCAGTTCAAGCATTCATTATGGAAAGCATGCTATAACCATAGTAAACTAAGATAACTGTTTAAAAAATATTTATTTTCATAATTTGCTATTTTTCCCTTTCTCGTGCCAAAGTATATTACTGCTGAAAGAGAAGTAGAAATGATTAATAAATGACACTGCTTCAGAATATAATTTCTTCTCCATCAGGATCCTTAATTTTGAGTACCAATAGGCTCCATTTCAGGTTGCAGTGTTCACATCATCTTGGGAAGCCCTTATTTATTGAAAGTTTGCAGTGTGATGGGCCTGGGTTGAGTCTTGAAAATTCACAAACAAGCTCTCCAGAGACGTTCACGATCCAGGGCACTGTTGAGTGGCCTTTTCTGCAAGAGATCCAATTCAGAAAAAGCAAAAATATTTTCAGGGCAGTTTTAAAAATATTTCTAATGAAAATAGTTTTAGTGAGTCTCACTATGTGTGGAATGGAAGGGGAGGCCATAGAAATTCTGAAATAATTTAATGATTTCTTGAATATATAGATATAAGAGGAAAAATGATATTTCATTAAAAGGCTAATATCTGGATATCTGAAGCAATGTGGGAGCAGCTTTGTTATCTTTATTTTCAAATTAGAATCCTCAGGTGTAGGTTGGTCAGAAATGTAGACACACTCCAAGTAAGCACATAAATAGATGCTTGTTAGGATTGTGATAGATACGAGTATGATATTTAGCAACTAGTTAGTTCTTATAAGGGAAACAGGAAGATGTCTCCAAGATTATGATACTTATGTGGGTCTTACAGGATGCATAGGAGTTCACCAGGAAGAATAACAGCTGTCTAGGCCCAGAACACTGAATGTACAAGACACAGAGCACGTAGTGTAATGCAATTCAAAGAATGGAAAGTAATTGTGTGGTTTATGGAGAGCATAAGGGAGAGGGGAGGGGAGAGGAGCTTGGAGTCACTGTACTAGTATTAAATTTAACTTTTATCATTGTTTTAGTCTGCCAAAGCTGCCAGAATGCAACACATCAGAGATGGATTGGCTTTCAATAAAAGAGGATTTATTTAGTTGAAAACATATAGTTCTTCAAAGGAAAGGAGCTAACTTTGAACTGAGGTTCTTTCTTACAATGGGTTGGCACAGGGCGATCTCTGCTGGCCTTCTCTCCAGACCTCTGAGTTCCAACAACTTTCCCTGGGGTGATTCCTTTCTGCATCTCCAAAGGCCTGGGCTGAGCTGCGAGTGCTGAGATGAGGAATGTTGAGCTGCTTAGGCTGTGCTACATTGAACTCTCTCATTTAAGCACCAGCCAATTGAATCAAACATCATTCATTGCAGCAGGCACGCCTCTTAGCCAACTGCAGATGTAATCAGCAACAGATGAGCTTCACATGACATTGGCTCATGTCCACAGCAATAGAACTAAGCACCTTCACCTGGCTAAATTGACATCTGAACCTAACTACCACAATCATGAACACTAAGAGTTTCCATTCCAGAGAAATGTTGAGAATGTTATATATTAGTAAAAACAAAAATAATAGCAAGCCAATCAATATAAGATAATTTTTAAAACACAGGAAGGGCATTCAAATATGCCCTTGCTAAAATTAGACCATTTGGGGGGAATAAATCAGGTACTTATTCCAGTCCAATGAAACAAATGCTTCAAAGAACAGTGAAACCCTTCTACCCTACATTAGAAATATATCGGGGTAGTGAACAATGACAGGGAGTGGTAAGGGGTATAGAAAAAAAATAGGGGAACAAAAGTCAAAATGTATTGAGTAGATGGAAATACTAGTGGTCAGTGAGAGGAAGGGCTAAGGGGTATGGTATGTATGAATTTTTTCTTTTTTAATCTTTTTCTGGAGTGGTGCAAATGTTCTAAAAAATAATCATGATGATGAATATACTACTGTATGATGATATACTGCTTTGTGGTGAGCCATTGATTGTACACCGTGCACAGAATATTTGTATGTCAAGAATGTTCATGTTTGTATGTTGTTTTGGTTTGATAATAAAACATAAATTAAAAAATATGTATCAGGACAATTCATAACCTGATTGATGATGTAGATAAATCATCTGCCATGACTTGTCATATAAAAGTGTTAAAGTCCATTATGCCTTCAATTGCTGATGCTTTCTAAATTTCCAAAGTTCACTGCTGATATGGTTAAAGGTTGCTTTGCAGAGAGAAATTTATAGAAAGGGTGAAAATGTACATTTCTCTTTAAAATTAGAGCAGTGATTAGATACATTTTGTTAGGGGGAATAGGCAGGAAATGCTCAAGTATAGAATAGTTGATAGCACAGGACACATGCTGTTCTCGCTGTATTGTTTTCTCATAATTATTTCCTGATTTTTCTCTTTACTCTAAGTTCTACATGGGTGTTAGGAAACAAGGATCCTAGACCCAGCTTTATCATTTTCTCACCAATCTGTCTCATCTCACACAAGCCCCTTTATTTTTCTAGCTCTTGGTTTCCTGATCTTTCAAATGAAAGGATTTTCAAATAGACCCTATAGGATGTAGCAGAGATACTTTCAGGGCTACTCTGGAAAATAGCCCTGGAAATTTGTCTGGAAGCCTCCTGACAATTTTTCCTCTTCAAACAAAGCAGCTTGTCTTTAATTTGTATTATAAATTGGGGCTTTTAAAGATTTTTCAAGATTATGTGTGAAGATCTCCGACCTAGATATTCCATAGGATATATCCAGTGCAGAAACAACTTCTATATATATATGTGGGATGGAGTTAACAGTGGTTCCTTTTCATAGGCTACTGAGGGTTAAACAAGATACTACATGTAGAGGGCACAGAACATAGAAAGCATTCAGTGTGTTAGCAGTTAGTCCCCGCCCCCCAACAGGCCCCACATAAATAAAAATGCATTTCATAAGACTCTTATATTTTGAACATGAAATAACCAGAAAAAAAATTGCCTAGGCTTTCAGGTTTAAATCTACATCACTATAAATGTGTCCTGGATACTTACTCTAAATTTTTGCTATAAACATTTATCTCTATTTGTTGTATCTTGCTTTTTTTCTCCTACAGCTTCAAAGTTTTCTTCACTATACCTGATTTTACTATAGGCCAGATGCAATTATGCAAATTAACATACTGGTTTGTTTCAGGCTTGCCAGTTCATGGGAAGATGACATCAGTGTCCACTCTCTAACACTACCCTCCACAACCTGCTTGGAGTTGCTGTTGATCTTAGCAAGGAGTAATGCCACTCTGCCTCTCTCACTTCGTTATATGAATTCTTTTCAGGTAAGGAACTGATTGTTTATCAGGGTGTGCTTTTTTTATTCTACTTCTTATAATTGTTTCTCAAGGATCCTGTCTTTTAAAGGAGATAGCCCAAGGAAACCCACAGTTTCAATGATAATAATAAGCATAGTATACATATTACCTTGTTTGTGAATCTCTTTTTTAATATATGAACAAACTGAGGCACAAAATTAATTTGGTATTTGTCAAGTAGCGGTGAATCTAGATTGCTCAGATTCCAGGATTTATTCTCTTCAGCTCCATCTTCCCTGCCTTTAAGAGAAAAGGTGAGCACCTCTTCAAAAGATATTTGTAGGGGCGGGCCGCGGTGGCTCAGCGGGCGAGGTGCTTGCCTGCCGTGCCGGAGGACCTCGGTTCGATTCCCGGCCCCAGCCCATGTACAAAACAAAAACAAACAGACAAGATACAATAAAACAAGAAGATGTTTCCCTTTCTTCCTTCCTTCCTTCCTTCTCTCTGTCTTTCCTTCCCTTCCTCCCTCTTTAAAAAAAAAAAAAAAAAAAAGATATTTGTAAATGCTACTTTTCCTCTTCCAGTGTTACCCTAAAAGCCACTTTCTTAGAGTGAGAATTTTCAAATATTAGTAGCTTTGCTTCTCTTAGCTTGAGGCCGAATTGCCAAATGGCTGTTTAACAGTGATAGTGTCCTGCTGATACTCAGCACCATTTCCCTCTCTCCCTACCCTGTCCTTCACCACCTCCCCACTCCCCAGAATACTTATCTGTAGTCCTGGCAAAGTGCATGTTCATTTGGAACTCAGCACTGCAAATAAGGATTGACCTGTAGGAAGGCTCCCTCCGTGGGTGTCAGCTAATTATCACTGAGGTGGCAAATGATAATTAAGTTGTGACTCTGTAGCCACTGAGTGTGATGAACATACCTGTGGCTTTTGGCTAGAAAAATGTTCATGTGCCCTCTCTTGTTCGTGGGAAGTCTGCTCCACATGCATTGCCAAGAACTAAGAAAATGGGAGTTCACTCCGCACACATTGCCAAGAACTGAGAAAATATGAGTTGATTCTACTTCTGCAGGGCTGATATGTCCTAAGATAACTTCAGCATCAGTATGTATTTGTGGAAGGGCATGGTTCTAGCATGGCATGCTGTCTTTTCCTGGGACTCACAAATATGTCCGTTGCTCAGAACCAGAGGTATTGGCCTGGTGAGATAAAACACAATCCCCCAGTAGATAAGGGATGCCAGTACTTTTGTCTTCTCCTGTTGTTGTGAGCATATATAAATGACTGGAGATAGTCTGTTTACAGTGGGCATATTTTGTGGCGTCTGGCTCACCACCCTGGTAGTATATCTGTCCTTGACAGTTTCTCAGTGATGGCTCACCCACATAAGAAAGGAGTATTGAGCACAGAACATCTCCTTACTTCAGCCACAGACTGAGACCTGATGGCTTTGGGGAACAAGTGCCCACAAGTGAAGGTGACTCTCTCACCTTTATGTGAATAAAACATTCCATCCAGAACTATGTGAGTCATGCTTCTGTTGGCAGGTACGACACCTGTAAATTGTGGAGTAGGTTGGTTTCCTAGGCCTGAGTTCCTGGTGGTAGGCATTCTTATGCCCTTGCCATCCTCCACATGGTGAGATTTCACTCCTGCAGATGGTAAGAGGTACTTCTCTTTCTGACCAATAATACTGCTTGTTGCACCTCTGTGTAGTATAACAAGATGTGTGTTTTTCTATGAATTATAACTCAGAGAATTGATTGCACTGACCTAATTTGCATCCATATTCTACTGGTAATCTGTTATATTGACTGTCTCTGTGATTTTCTTTCTATTTCTGAGCCTTGGACACTGATAAAAAGTTTGGGTTTAGCTTTGGCCTATGTATTTGCATTTGTTGTTATTCGATTGTCAGCTCCAATTCAGGAGTCTCAAAGGGGCCTTATAGAACATCTTCTCATTTTGTCTGAGAGGAAACTGAGATCCAGAAAAAGAGCTTATTGGCCAAGGAATACCCAGCAGGTTAGAGATGGAGCTAGATGGCACCAGGCCTATACCAGGTAACTCTACCTGCTCTCTAACTGCAGTACTTGTTGAGGTCCTGGGAGACACAGTGTATGTAGGGGTAGGTAGAGGCCAGTTGGGTCTACCTTGGAAATTCCATACACCTGTTATTTTGTAATAATTTGTAATTATTTTGTTTAAATTACATAAGGTCTTAAACCAGAACAGATTTAAAGTTCTGTATAGCAATCCATATGTGCAGTTTGAAAGTATTATGTCCTCCCACAAAAGCCATATTTTAATCCTGAACTGATCTTGGTGGGGGCAGCCATTTCTTTTAATTCTAATTCAATACTCTAGTACAGTAACTTTTGATCAGATTATCACCATGGAGATGTGGTGTTAAATGCCCAGTTGTAGGTGTGACTTTTTTATTAGATGAAGATGTGACTCCTCCCATTACAAGCGGTTCTTGGTTGGTTTACTGGAGTTCCTTAAAAGAGGAAACATTTTTGAAAGAGCAGAGCTGACACTTGGAGAACAGAGAAACGGATGTTTGGAGATGCTTGGAGCAGACGTTACCATGAGATGTTAAGCAAGCCAGAACGTGGAGAGAGCCAAGAGAAGCCAAGAGATGAAAGCCAGTCCCAGAAAAACAAAGTGAGAAGCCCCCACAGGAACAGAGGCTGAAAGCAACCGAGCCCAGGAGCAAGGACCAGCAGATGCCAGCTACGTGACTTCCCAGCTGACATGGGTGTTCCTGATCCATTGGCCTCTCTTGAGTGACAGTAACCTCTTGTTGGTACCTTAATTATCATTTATCTATTGTTTTCACTTCCTCAGAACTATAAACTAGTAACTTATTAAACTCCTTTTATAAAAGCTGTTTCATTTCTGGTATATTGCATTTCCAGCAGCTTACAAACGAATACACCATATTTTCTCTAAGTTTTGCTCATTGTATTTGTTACCTGATCCCCTTAAAGTTTGTATATGCCCAAAGACTCTTCTAGAAGAAGACACAAGAAACTTACCAGTGGTTATCTTTGGGGAATGAGGTCAGGAGCCAATTATTTTTTATTTCATTCTCTCCTGTGCTGTTTGAATTTTTTATACCCTGGGTGCAAAGGAAGCAAAAAGAAAGATGACTCTGATTTTGGAGGACTTTATAGCCTTTTGGGGAGGACAGGGGAATCATGTATGTGTGAAATAAACAGGATAATTATATTACAAAGTAGCTTCCTTTTAAAGGTATTAAAAGAGTGATCTTGACAGAGTGTGGAGGATTTGAGAGGAGGGCTAGTGTGCTTTTCTTCTCCCTTAGACAGGAGGTTTTGTTGCCTTCAAGGATCTCTACTCAATCTCATATAAACAAGAGCTTGGAATCCATGCCTTTGCCTGTTATTGGTGGCATTAGTGTTATCTCTTAGCACCTTTGATCAGAGGAGCTCTTAGAGCCGTTTGAATGTTAATTACTGAAATATCCCTTCTGTTGATGATTTATACCCTCTAGTTGCAGTCCATTTGCTGAATATTACTGTCAGGAGCCCATACACTTTCCCAGTTTCAGAGATACAGAGAGATGTGGCAGATGCTCTTAAACAAGGTCTGCTCAGTAGATTTTGTACCTGATGCCCTGGAAGGATGCATTCTTATCAGGAACATACCAGGAATCAGCTTCCCTATGGCTGGACTTCTCTTCAACATAAGGGGTCAGTAAAAATGGGGAAAGTGTCTATTAGGATTAGAAAGAGGTGCTCTACTTTTTCATCTTCGTAATGACTGCTTGGTCATTTATTACAATGGCAAGGAATGGAGCTGCTTATTTTGCATGTATTTAGGATTTCTTTTTTAAAATTGGAAACTCAATGCTCACTTTTTAAACATTTCTTATTGTGAAATATAATCTCTATACAGAAAAGTGATAAAATTCAAAGTCCAGTTTAACAAGTAGTTGTAGAGCAAATTTCAAAGTTTAGTATGGGTTACAATTCCACAATTTTAGGTATTTCCTTCTGGCTACTGTAATACACTGAAAACTAAAAGGAAATATCTATATAGTGATTCAGCTGTGATAATCATTTGTTAAATCCTAACTTCTCTGTACAGCTCTTCCCTCTTATTTGATCATTCTCTCAATCATCAAGGATATTCAGGCACTGACCATTCTAACTTCCTCAAGTTGAAAAGGGATGTCAACATTTTGGGGTAGGTGAATGCGACTGGTTGATGTTCTTCGAGTGGGACTGGCATCTCTAAGTTTTAGGGCTTATCTGGCATAGGAGCAATCTGGAGGTTTAAATTTCTGAAAACTGAACTTAAGAGTCTTAGATAGAGCTGTAGGTTTTCTGTACGTTTTCAGGAATACTGTTGGTTGGGGCTTGGCTTACTGCGGTAATTTGTAATATCTGGTAAAGCTTGCATAAGAGTAACCTCCAAGATGACCTCCCAACTCTGTTTGAAATCTCTTAGTCCCTGAAACCTTATTTTGTTATATTTCTTTTTCCCCTTTTAGTCAAGCAGGCATTCTCAATCCCATAATGCCAGGGACAGGCTCATAACTGGAAGTCATGTCCCATGTTGGCAGGGAGACTTATATCCCTAAAAGTCATGTCCCACGTAGGGGAGAGGGTTGTAAGTTTATTTCCAGATTTTGACTTAGAGAGAGGGGGTCCACATCTGAGCAACAAAAGAAGGTATCTGGGGGTGTCTTTTAAGCATGTTTATAAGAAGGCTTAGGTTCACCATTAAAGAAATAAGTTTCATAAGGGCCAGTGTCAAGATTGAGGGCTTGGGTTATTAAATTGGAAGTTCCCAATGCTTGAGAGAGTATCAGAAATTTCCGGTGTGGGAAAGTTTAATTGTTCCATAATTTTTCTACCATCCCTCAAGGGACTTTCAATGCACATTTTTAAAGAACTACATTGGCAAGTGCTATAAAATAGTAGCATGACACTTGTTAAAGATTCCATCTTTACATTTCCAGCTCTTTTGATTTCTAGGCCAAGGCACTGTGAGTAATGCTTCTTTCTGTAAAACTGATAATTTTAGGTTTCTGAGAATTCAAATGACATTCCTACATGAGCTATTGTTAATACTGCCAAACCCCAAAATAAAATAATATTTTATTATTAAGAGCAATTCACATACATGAAATTCTAACTTCTTAAATTATAGTTTAACGTTTCTCTCAGGTCAAATGGTGATATATTTTGGTGGTTTTGTTACAATTTTAACTTTTACTTTATTATGATACCTTAACATCCCCAGTGTGATTATAAGCAAACAAAATGTAGAATTTAGTTGAGAATCTCTGAAGTATTGCTAAGCACATGCTGCAATTTTTGTTGTTGCAGTCCCAGCAAGAACAAGGGACTTATTCCTTATCCTGTTACTCTCTGCTTAAAACTCTTCAGTGGCTTTCCGTTGCAGTGGAAGTAAATCCAAAGTCTTTACCCTTCCTACAAGGCCTGGGAGCATCTAGTCCTGCCTCCCCCTCTGACCTCGCTCCCTACTCTCTCTCTCTCTCTCATGTACTCTGCTCCAGCCTACTGGCTTCTTTATGTTCCTTATCAGAGCAAGCTGGTTCATGCTGTAGGGCCTGTGTTCTGGCCATTCTTTCTGCTACCATGAGAATGCTCTGGACCAGGTGTTTGCACAGCTGGCTCCTCCTTGTTTTTCAGGTGCCCACTCCCCTGAAAGGTCTAAGCTTACCATCCCCACAAGTCCCCCTCTCCCCATCACCATAATTCCATAGCCTCACCTCATGTTTTATTTTCCTCAGAGCACTATTTGAGCTGACCTTGTTCATTTATTCCTCTGCTAAATGCATGCTGAATGAGAATAAGGGAATGGCTATATTTGTCCAATATTGCATCCTCAGAACTTAAAATGGTTACTAGATATAGGAAACATTTAATAAAAATTACATGGTTGGTTGGTTGGTTGGTTGGTTGGCTGGCTGGCTGGGCTGGATGACTGGCTGGCTGGCTGGCTGGCCAGATGGATGGATAGATGGATGAGCAAAACAAATACAGGTTGCCCATGGCCATACTCCATTCTAGAAGTCCAAAAGACTGACCTAGGAAGGAAGTAGAGATAGGAGCAGTACATACTCAGGGGCAGAAGCAGTAACCCTTTCCTGCTGAGGCAAGGCTGGACTCCATAGGTAAAGTCCAGATTTAAGATATGTCAGCAAGATTGAGCACAGGTCCACATTGTACTTGCAGCCTGAGGCTTCGTACAGATAAGAAAGGCTCAAAGAAGAATTTGGCCCTTGAAAAGAGCTGGCAGAATTCAGAAAGAAAGACCAATATACAGAACTGAACCATGGAGAGTAAACCAAAGCAGAGGGGATTGCAAGTGCAGACAGACAGGTCCTTTGGAGGAGCAGGACAGGTTGCAGCCTGCTGAGTCCATTAGTGCTGCCGGTTTTATTCCACTCTGAATGAACTCTGAGGTGAGGTGGCAGAAGGCCATTTCTTATCCTTCTTGCTTGTCGGTAACAAGGTCCTAACCTGCAGTACTGCAGTAACAGGTTTAAATCAGAGCAACATATCTGGAAGGTAGGTAACCAGGTTGTGATCAGGACTGGGCAGAGACTGCCAGTTTTAATGGTATTGTGCATTTTTCTTAGAATCCTAGGCTACTGTAACTGGAAGAACCAACTTATTGATAAGGAGAGGCAATCCAGAATGTTAGGTTGATAATCAGAGACTAAAACTCTGATGTCTATCTTGTGCTTTTTGTGCTACACAGGATGCTATATTCTCTTCAGCTAGAGAGATGATTTTTCTATACCAGCATTTCTCTATTTCTTGGGGTGTAAATAGATGTTATAACAAGGGGAAAGGTAGAGAGAGATGTTCAGTAATCAGGAAATAATATAAATAATAATAGTTAACATTCAGAAAACTTTCTAGGGGAATTTTATGGAATTAATTTTCTGCAGAACCCAGATGGGAAGAAAGTATTTGGTAAAGATTTGAATGACCAAGGAAGAGTGCTCACATATACAATTTTACTTAGCTCCAAAAGAGGTAGTGCTGTACTTTTGGAATTTGATTGTCAAGAGGATACTGTTTCTTCCTTTAATGGCAGATGATTCCCCTTCTGGTCAAGGCCTCCTTGGTCAGAATGGTACAATATGAACAGCGGGTATTTCTTGGTACACAATAAATCAGATCATAGGCCAGAAGGCACCCCCTACCCCCAGCTTTCCTAGACTGCACCTACTTCCAGTTCTATTCCATTTGTGTCTCATCTACTCTAAATACTGCATAACTAGTAGTAGCATAGCAATGGCTTTTTGTTAATAGATTAAGCCATCTGGCTAAACTCTGTCTGTCTCCTGACTTATGACTTGACTCCTGCTGAGAATGCCAAAGAGGAGTCTTTGCAAACTTATACCCAACTGAAAAATAAGGATAGAGTGTTCTTTAGCCTAGGTCCCTGAGCTGAGAAAACCATTTTAGTTTATTCCCACACCTTACCTCATTAACTCTAGTGCTATCCAGCTGCTCTGGGCCATTCAAACAATGTAAATGGAATTTTCCAGAGTACAGAGCCACAGAATTGAAGCTTCCTTTTCCCAGATAGTTTGCTGCATTCTACAATAATTCTGAATGTTTTCACAAACAGTACTCTTTTTTTAATCCTCACAACAACCCCCTATTTTAAAGGTGAATAAAGTAAGTCATGTGTACAAGTTCATATAGCTACCAATATGGAGGGCTCCATTTTAAACCTAGGCCTCTAATTCTGAGTCTATTATTTATTCCATCTCACAACAGTTGAAGAAAATGTCAGTGGTGCCCTTGGACATTCTTGGGTCCTATGTATCCTATTTTTACAATCTAGAAACAACAGTATTTCTTTGGTACTGCCTGCTTTTACTAATATCATTCTTTGGAGAACAAGAACCTTCACACATGGGAGCATTACACATGCTGGCAAATAATTTGCACTTTATCAGATTCTTATTTTATGTATATACCATGTGCTTGAATAAGATGGTAAAATATGTAGAAAAGAAGAACCAAAAAACTTTGCAGACTTAATCTTTTACCACCTGATTGACCAGGAATATTTACTCAGTTCTATTTAGAGTTGAAATCATACATTGTTCAGTGGGAAGGAGTGAAGCAGATGAAATCTCTTGCATAAGGAACCCATATACTATTCCAGAGAAGGACCTACCCTCTATAAGGGTCCTGTTACTAGGTGGTGTGGATAGAGAGAGAGAGACTTGTGAGCCTTTCCTGATGTCCAAGAGCTGCTCCAGATATAATAAAGAGGCAGACAGACCTGCACTGAGATGGGCTGCACTTGTTAATTTCCGGCCAGCTCTTCTGGGAATGCATATGTGCATCCCAGAGAATTCAGACAGGTGTAGCATTGACACCTGCACGTCCAGAAGCCTTTCTTTCCTGCTAATGCATCTGTCCTCAGGAGTTGATAATTATATTTATAGTTATAATATATATATAATTATATTTAGTGAATCCAGTCTCAGAGATAGTGATTATTGCTGTGGGTATTTGCAGTCTCTCTCCTTAAAACAGAGTTCTGAGAATTGCCTCAGCAATTTGGATGTGAAAGGATGTTGCCTTCTTCATTCCTTTTTGCCCTGCAGGGCCTTCTGTGGCTTGGGGAAATAAGCAAGTATCTTTAGTTTAATACAATTCTCTAGTCTGAATTCTCCTTTCCTCAGCCTCCTTCATATTGGGCTGTATCATTTGGCCAAACTCCTGTGAGAATGTAGAGGACTTAGCCAGGAAGAGAGCCTGGAGGAGCCTACATTGCCCCACATGGCGGCTGCTTGCTCTGCCCAATTTCTCACTGCATCTGCTGCTCCTCGGACACTTATTTCTGTCCCTACCAAGGAGTCAAGACTGCAGGCAAAGCTGGTCAGTTTCTAGGCCCTTGATGGCACTGGGTCTTTGATCTGAGGAGCTGCCATTTGGTAGAGAGGTCTGACTGGGCTGGGGGTGTTCTGGCCTTTCTCCTTGAGAGGAGCAGGAATGAAGTATAGCTCAGTTGTCACGGGTTATGTCTGTTTTTAATACAGTGTTTTCCTGGTTTTAAGAGAAATGCATACGGATGATAGAAAATGTGGTGTGTTTTTCATTAAAGAAACAATGCTTGTTTTCACTTTTAGCCTAAAAATAAAGAATCCTGAGGTCAAACAGCTACTTTCTGGCCGAATTCAGTCCATCTATCCTTCATGGCAGGGTGGGGAAAGAAGGTCTGTGGCAATGCCTGACAGGCTTTTAGCAGCCTTTGGGATTTGGGGGCACTCCTGTCTCTGTTCCTTAATATTCGTCAGTCTGAAATTGGCATGGAAAGTTGGCTGCTGGAGGGCAGATAAGAATTTATCTAATTCTGTGGTGACTTGACTATGGATGGAACTGGTTCTTAAATACCACTTTACATAGGAAGTTTATTTAAAATTCACATTCCTAAGTGAGAGCCTGAAGGATTATGATTCAATAATTTTACAGTACAGCCCAGGAAACTGCATTATAACCAGCATCCAAAGTAGTTCCAATACATACTTTCAAGAACCAAACTGAGAAACCACTTATGTGATAATAGAACATACTATTAAAGTGAAAAGTGAAAGAAAAGAACTTTGAGTTTTGACTATATGTGCTGGTTTGAAAGGAAGTATGCCCCCTAAGAAAAGCCATGTTTTAATATAAACCCCATTTCATAAAGGTAGAATAATCTCTATTCAATACTGTATATTTGAAACTGTAATCAGATCATCTCCTGGGTGATGTGATTTGGTCAAGAGTGGTTGTTAAACTGGATTAAGGGACGACATGTCTCTACCCATTTGAGTGCGTCTTGATTGGTTTATTGGAGTCCTATAAAAGAGGAAATATTTTGGGGAGTGAGAGATTCAGAGAGAGCAGAGAATGCTGCAGCACCACGAAGCAGAGAGTCTACCAGCCAGTGACCTTTGGAGATGAAGAAGGAAAACGCCTCCTGGGGAGCTTCATGAAACCGGAAGCCAGGAGAGAAAGCTAGCAGATGACGCTGTATTCGCCATGTGCCCTTCCAGCCAAGAGAGAAGCCCTGACTGTGTTAGCCATGTGCTGTCTCACTTGAGAGAGAAACCCTGAACTTCATCGGCCTTCTTGAACCAAGGTATCTTTCCCTGCATGCCTTAGATTGGATATTTCTATAAACTTGTTTTAATTGGGATGTTTTCTTGGCCTTAGAACTGTAAACTAACAACTCATTAAATTCCCCCTTTTAAGAGCCGTTACATTTCTGGTATATAACATTCCAGCAGTTAGCAAACTAGAACACTATACCTAGTCACTACCTCAAATAGCTTTGTTATTTTCTTCTTTTCTTCACTTTTCCTAATTAACCTCTACTTACCACAGTCTCAATTTATTTTATTTTTTTTTATTAATTAACGGAAAAAAAGAAATTAACCCAACATTTAGAAATCATACCATTCTACATATGTAATCAGTAATTCTTAACATCCTCACATAGATGCATGATCATCGTTTCTTAGTACTTTTGCATCGGTTTAGAAGAACTAGCAACACAACAAAAAAAGATATAGAATGTTAATATAGAGAAAAAAAATAAAAGTAATAATAATAGTAAAAAAAAAAAAACCTATAGCTCAGATGCAGCTTCATTCAGTGTTTTAACATGATTACTTTACAATTAGGTATTATTGTGCTGTCCATTTTTGAGTTTTTGTATCTAGTCCTGTTGCACAGTCTGTATCCCTTCAGCTCCAACTACCCATTATCTTACCCTGTTTCTAACTCCTGCTGGACTCTGTTACCAATGACATATTCCAAGTTTATTCTCGAATGTCGGTTCACATCAGTGGGACCATACAGTATTTGTCCTTTAGTTTTTGGCTAGACTCACTCAGCATAATGTTCTCTAGGTCCATCCATGTTATTACATGCTTCATACGTTTATCCTGTCTTAAAGCTGCATAATATTCCATCGTATGTATATACCACAGTTTGTTTAGCCGCTCTTCTGTTGATGGACATTTTGGCTGTTTCCATCTCTTTGCAATTGCAAATAATGCTGCTATAAACATTGGTGTGCAAATGTCCGTTTGTGTCTTTGCCCTTAAGTCCTTTGAGTAGATACCCAGCAATGGTATTGCTGGGTCGTATGGCAATTCTATATTCAGCTTTTTGAGGAACCGCCAAACTGCCTTCCACAGTGGTTGCACCATTTGACATTCCCACCAACAGTGGATAAGTGTGCCTCTTTCTCCGCATCCTCTCCAGCACTTGTCATTTTCTGTTTTGTTGATAATGGCCATTCTGGTGGGTGTGAGATGATATCTCATTGTGGTTTTGATTTGCATTTCTCTAATGGCCAGGGACATTGAGCATCTCTTCATGTGCCTTTTGGCCATTTGTATTTCCTCTTCTGATAGGTGTCTGTTCAAGTCTTTTTCCCATTTTGTAATTGGGTTGGCTGTCTTTTTGTTGTTGAGTTGAACAATCTCTTTATAAATTCTGGATACTAGACCTTTATCTGATATGTCATTTCCAAATATTGAATCCCATTGTGTAGGCTGTCTTTCTACTTTCTTGATGAAGTTCTTTGATGCACAATAGTGTTTAATTTTGAGGAGCTCCCATTTATTTATTTCCTTCTTCAGTGCTCTTGCTTTAGGTTTAAGGTCCATAAAACCGCCTCCAATTGTAAGTTTCATAAGATATCTCCCAACATTTTCCTCTAACTGTTTTATGGTCTTAGACCTAATGTTTAGATCTTTGATCCATTTTGAGTTAACTTTTGTATAGGGTGTGAGATACAGGTCCTCTTTCATTCTTTTGCATATGGATATTCAGTTCTCTAGGCACCATTTATTGAAGAGACTGTTCTGTCTCAGGTGAGTTGGCTTGACTGCCTTATCAAAGATCAAATGTCCATAGATGAGAGGGTCTATATCTGAGCACTCTATTCGATTCCATTGGTCGATATATCTATCATTATGCCAATACCATGCTGTTTTGACCACTGTGGCTTCATAATATGCCTTAAAGTCCGGCAGCGCGAGACCTCCAGCTTCGTTTTTTTTCCTCAAGATGTTTTTAGCAATTCGGGGCACCCTGCCCTTCCAGATAAATTTGCTTATTGGTTTTTCTATTTCTGAAAAATAAGTTGTTGGGATTTTGATTGGTATTGCATTGAATCTGTAAATAAATTGAGGGAGGATTGACATCTTAACTATATTTAGTCTTCCAATCCATGAACACGGTATGCCCTTCCATCTATTTAGGTCTTCTGTGATTTCTTTTAACAGTTTTTTGTAGTTTTCTTTGTATAGGTTTTTTGTCTCTTTAGTTAAATTTATTCCTAGGTATTTTATTCTTTTAGTTGCAATTGTAAATGGGATTCATTTCTTGATTTCCCCCTCAGCTTGTTCATTACTAGTGTATAGAAATGCTGCAGATTTTTGAATGTTGATCTTGTAACCTGCTACTTTGCTGTACTCATTTATTAGCTCTAGTAGTTTTGTTGTGGATATTTCCGGGTTTTCGACGTATAGTATCATATCATCTGCAAACAGTGATAGTTTTACTTCTTCCTTTCGAATTTTGATGCCTTGTATTTCTTTTTCTTGTCTAATTGCTCTGGCTAGAACCTCCAACACGATGTTGAATAATAGTGGTGATAGTGGACATCCTTTTCTTGTTCCTGATCTTAGGGGGGAAGTTTTCAATTTTTCCCCATTGAGGATGATATTAGCTGTGGGTTTTTCATATATTCCCTCTATCATTTTAAGGAAGTTCCCTTGTGTTCCTCTCCTTTGAAGTGTTTTCAACAGGAAAGGATGTTGAATCTTGTCAAATGCCTTCTCTGCATCAATTGAGATGATCATGTGATTTTTCTGCTTTGATTTGTTGATATGGTGTATTACATTAATTGATTTTCTTATGTTGAACCATCCTTGCATACCTGGGATGAATCCTACTCGGTCATGATGTATAATTCTTTTAATGTGTTGTTGGATACGATTTGCTAGAATTTTATTGAGGATTTTTGCATCTATATTCATTAGAGAGATTGGCCTGTAGTTTTCTTTTTTTGTAATATCTTTGCCTGGTTTTGGTATGAGGGTGATGTTGGCTTCATAGAATGAATTAGGTAGTTTTCCCTCCACTTCGATTTTTTTGAAGAGTTTGAGGAGAGTTGGTACTAATTCTTTCTGGAATGTTTGATAGAATTCACATGTGAAGCCAT
This sequence comes from Tamandua tetradactyla, assembly GCF_023851605.1. NCBI lineage: Eukaryota > Metazoa > Chordata > Mammalia > Pilosa > Myrmecophagidae > Tamandua > Tamandua tetradactyla. Next base: position 139,723,848 of record NC_135331.1, on the reverse strand, counting down.
CTGGTCCTGGACTTTTCTTTTTAGGAAGCTTTTGAATGACTAATTCAATTTCTTTACTTGTGATTGGTTTATTGAGGTCATCTATGTCTTCTTGAGTCAAAGTTGGTTGTTCATGTCTTTCTAGGAACCCGTCCATTTCATCTAAATTGTTGTATTTATTAGCGTAAAGTTGTTCATAGTATCCTGTTATTACCTCCTTTATTTCTGTGAGGTCAGTAGTTATGTCTCCTCTTCCATTTCTGATCTTATTTATTTGCATCCTTTCTCTTCTTCTTTTTGTCAATCTTGCTAAGGGCCCATCAATCTTATTGATTTTCTCATAGAACCAACTTCTGGTCTTATTGATTTTCTCTATTGTTTTCAATTTCATTTATTTCTGCTCTAATCTTTGTTATTTCTTTCCTTTTGCTTGCTTTGGGATTAGTTTGCTGTTCTTTCTCCAGTTCTTCCAAGTGGACAGTTAATTCCTGCATTTTTGCCTTTTCTTCTTTTCTGATATAGGCATTCAGGGCAATAAATTTCCCTGTTAGCACTGCCTTTGCTGCGTCCCATAAGTTTTGATATGTTGTGTTTTCCTTTTCATTCGCCTCAAGGTATTTACTAATTTCTCTTGCAATTTCTTCTTTGACCCACTTGTTGTTTAAGAGTGTGTTGTTGAGCCTCCACATATTTGTGAATTTTCTGGCACTCCGCCTATTATTGATTTCCAACTTCATTCCTTTATGATCTGAGAAAGTGTTGTGTATGATTTCAATCTTTTTAAATTTGTTAAGACTTGCTTTGTGATCCAGCATATGGTCTATCTTTGAGAATGATCCATGAGCACTTGAGAAAAAGGTGTATCCTGCTGTTGTGGGATGTAATGTCCTATAAATGTCTGTTAAGTCTAGCTCCTTTATAGTAATATTCAGATTCTCTATTTCTTTATTGATCCTCTGTCTAGATGTTCTGTCCATTGATGAGAGTGGTGAATCGAAGTCTCCAACTATTATGGTATATGTGTCTATTTCCCTTTTCAGTGTTTGCAGTGTATTCCTCATGTATTTTGGGGCATTCTGGTTTGGTGCGTAAATATTTATGATTGTTATGTCTTCTTTTTTAATTGTTCCTTTTGTTAGTATATAGTGTCCTTCTTTGTCTCTTTTAACTGTTTTACATTTGAAGTCTAATTTGTTGGATATTAGTATAGCCACTCCTGCTCTTTTCTGGTTGTTATTTGCATGAAATATCTTTTCCCAACCTTTCACTTTCAACCTATATTTATCTTTGGGTCTAAGATGTGTTTCCTGTAGACAGCATATAGAAGGATCCTGTTTTTTAATCCATTCTGCCAGTCTATGTCTTTTGATTGGGGAATTCAGTCCATTAACATTTAGTGTTATTACTGTTTGGATAATATTTTCCTCTACCATTTTGCCTTTTGTATTATATATATCATATCTGACTTTCCTTCTTTCTACACTCTTCTCCATACCTCTCTCTTCTGTCTTTTCGTATCTGACTCTAGTCCTCCCTTTAGTATTTCTTGCAGAGCTGGTCTCTTGGTCACAAATTCTCTCAGTGACTTTTTGTCTGAGAATGTTTTAATTTCTCCCTCATTTTTGAAGGACAATTTTGCTGGATATAGAAGTCTTGGTTGGCAGTTTTTCTCTTTTAGTAATTTAAATATATCATCCCACTGTCTTCTAGCTTCCATGGTTTCTGCTGAGAAATCTACCCATAGTCTTATTGGGTTTCCCTTGTATGTGATGGATTGTTTTTCTCTTGCTGCTTTCAAGATCCTCTCTTTCTCTTTGACCTCTGACATTCTAACTAGTAAGTGTCTTGGAGAACGCCTATTTGGGTCTGATCTCTTTGGGGTGCACTGCACTTCTTGGATCTGTAATTTTAGGTCTTTCATAAGAGTTGGGAAATTTTCAGTGATAATTTCTTCCATTAGTTTTTCTCCTCCTTTTCCCTTCTCTTCTCCTTCTGGGACACCCACAACACGTATATTTGTTCGGTTCATATTTTCCTTGAGTTCCCTGATACCCTGTTCAAATTTTTCCATTCTTTTCCCGATAGTTTCTGTTTCTTTTTGGAATTCAGATGTTCCATCCTCTAAATCACTAATTCTATCTTCTGTCTCTTTAAATCTATTATTGTAGGTATCCATTGTTTTTTCCATCTTTTCTACTTTATCCTTCACTTCCATAAGCTCTGTGATTTGTTTTTTCAGTTTTTCTATTTCTTCTTTTTGTTCAGCCCATGTCTTCTTCATGTCCTCCCTCAATTTATCGATTTCATTTTTGAAGAGGTTTTCCATTTCTGTTCATATATTCAGCATTAGTTGTCTCAGCTCCTGTATCTCATTTGAACTATTGATTTGTTCCTTTGACTGGGCCATATTTTCAATTTTCTGAGCGTGATCCGTTATCTTCTGCTGGCGTCTGGGCATTTAGTCAGATTTCCCTGGGTGTTGGACCCAACAGGGTGAAAGATTTTTCTGTGAAATCTCTGGGTTCTGTTTTTCTTATCCCACCCAGTAGGTGGCGCTCGTGGCACACGTTGTCTGCGGGTCCCACAGTAAAACGTGCTGTGGGTCCTTTAACTTTGGAAAACTCTCGCCGTGGGGGAGGTTCGCCAGCCGAAGCAGCTTGGAAGAGTGCCAGCTGGCCCGGGGGTCCGAACGTGGGGAGGGTCGCTGGCCTCCGCAGCCGGGAGAGCGCCCGTCTGAATTTCCTAGTCGGCCCGGGGCGCCAAGCGTGGCGGGAGGGCACCAGCCGCCGCGTCCCGGGAGAGTGCACCTTTCCCAGCTGGACCGCGGAGTCACGTGTTTGGAAGGGACCCCCCCGGTCACTGTTCTCCGCGGCCTGGGGATTTCCGATCCAATTCTCTCAGTTGGTCAGGGGGGCCTCGCGTGGTGGGGGCGCCAGCCGCCACGGCTTGAGCGGACCGCCTTCCCAATTCTGCCAGCTGGCCCGGTAAGGAGAAGGGGAGGGACTCCGGCCGCTTGCCGCCCCGCCCGGGGAAGCCCACGCCCCTCGGCGATCTTACCGGAGTGGGTTCTCCCAGCCAGTCAGCCGTTCCAGAATGGGGTACGTTGTCTTTTTGATATCTGTCGTGGCTCCAGGAGCTGTTCTGTGTCGTTTCTACTCCCCTAGTAGCTGTTCTGGAGGAGAAAAGGTGAGGATGGCAAGGCTGTCGAGGACGGTGGCGGAGGAGCCGGTGAAAGCGGAAGAGGGCACGGTGGTGGTTGGAGAGCCGCCGGAACAGAAGGGGAAAGAGAAGGGCAAGATGGCGGCAGGCGCGCCGGCAGAGAAGGGGGCTCCATTTATTTAAATAAACTAAACCATTGTTGTTTTACTTTCACTTTTTTTTCCTTCTACCATAACCTTTGCTTTTAACCCCTCAGCTGCTATATAAAGTGCAGATATTAATTGCCTCTGTAACTCACCTTTCTGCCATTCGGTCTGAACGCTGAGCATCCCCTATTCTCTGGGCTTCCTTCTTCTCTCAGGAATGTGCGGCCACTATAGTCCTCTTTCCTTCTCACATTGAGTTGGATTTAGTGGGACAGTCATCATCTTGATGAAGGGAGACTCAAGGTCTAGTCTTAGATCTGCCACCAAATGGACTTGTGACCTTGGTCTAGTCAAGAAACCTTAATGAGTTCCAGTTTCTTCCTCTGTACAATGAGGGGGTTAGGGTAAATTAGATTTCACTATTTTTAAAGTGACTTTTATAGTAGATATATGCAGAGTCATTTTTTCTGTTCACAGCTTCCCAATTTATTCACCCCAGTTGAATAATGTAACTTTATTCCTTAAAGCATCTAGGTCTTATTTCTTTTGAGTGTCTTGAAAGTGTTTGTGTGAAAGCAAGCATAGAAAAGCCAGTTTATGTATGTTTGTGAGGTTTTTTTGTTTAGTTTGTCTTTTTTTTTGGTGCCTGTATGCTTCCCCAGAGAATGGAGTCTGTGCTATGGAACTTTCCTACAGGAAAATGAAGTCGAGAATGGTGGCGTTTGTTGTCTCCTGGTCTTTGGCTCCATCTTCCTTCACATGGATGCAAGCAAAGGAATGCTGTCAGAGGAAAGGAAGAGGAAGTAACTTGGCATATTGTTCTCTGGACAGCCTTTGATTTCCCGTCTTCCCTCTTCCTTCTCTACCCTTTCTCTGGCTTCTTCCACTTTTAGTTCTACCCTTTGTTTTTGATGCTGGATCCTGGTCTACATTGAAGCATTTGTGGCTTAGGAGTTTTCTGGTGGTTTTGTGTTTGTATATATTTAATTTAGCAATATAGTTACTTCAAGATAGTTTTCTAAAATCTGAACTCTTCCTTTGCCTTAAAGCTACTAACCAGAGAACCTCTTTCTTTCTTACATGCTGAGCATGTTGTGTTCAGTCAAGTGGCTTTCCAGGACTGGGTCTTACTTCCTTCAAAAGGACAAGAGGACGCTAAAGATACATGTCTACTTTGAGAAACAAATTGGTCTCAAGAGTGAAATGACCGGACTCCCTCCTCCCATGGAGAGAGGTGCTGTGTTGTTTGCAGAGCTTTTCTTGGCAAAAAGAGGAAGCAAAAGCCTGGGAATAATGCCAGTCTTCAGGGGAATGACGGATTGGAACGTGAAATTGTTGTAAGGTTCAATTGAGAACCTCTCATGAGCTCGCATAGTAATGACTAATCACTTTAACAAAGTGAGAAAATTTAAAACAGACAAGGTGTTGGGGGACTAGGCCAAAGGAATTATGAGGGGCAAAAATGCAGTTCTCTTATTGTCCTTTCAGTCCTCACCCTTGTAGCAGTGAACCAGTGGATACCTGATATTGTCGGGGAAAAGACCTGGAGTGGAGGTGGGAGGTAGGACTGGGTTACAGTCTGCCCTCCATTTAGAAATCAGCACGTTACTTCTTTGTGGGTTAGAATTTGGAAATGATGGTTGCACGGAAGTGATTGTATTGGAGCACAGAGAAAGTATTTCTATGGTTTCAACCAGGGACTTTATGCTGTTAGCTTCAGAGGTTAGCATTCAGTTATTTAAAACAGCTTGATTAATCTGTAGCATACAAGGGGATAGCTGGTATATTGCCTGAAGCTGGGATTACAGAACATAAATTAAATTGGAATAAAGAATTAACTGAATAATGTTTAGGTACTGGCATCTTTTTTGTAGGCTCACTAGAGCTAAACTGAGTGCAATCTTTTGAAAATCGCATTTGTCTGTAGTCCCAGTGTTTCTCATTCTCTCACTGTTGACCTTAAATTATTAGTTTCCTTTCCGTTGAACTTCAATTGGAGAAAATCATTTGTAAAGGTGATAAACATTTGAGACATTGTCCGTTTGAATCATCAATTGCTTTTCCTCAAGTCACTTAAATATGCTAATGTTTAGCAGAAATTAGAGTACTGAAAACAGAAGACATGGTTCTTGGTATTTCAATTTTTAATAAGTGAGTTTAATCATTTTACATTTATTGTGATTACTAATATAGTTGGACTTAGTTCTATCATCTTTGTATATGTGTCTGGGGTGAGGGTATGTAGTTTTTTGCTTACATACTTTATCTTTTCTTCTAATTTCTTGCCCTTTATTGTCTTGATAGTTTTTTTCATCCTTTTTTTTTTGTCCCTTAAAAAGTTTCTCTGCTGGGTTAGCGGTAATAACTTACAGTTTTCTTCTGGTCATTATCCTTAAAATTTTTAAAGACATAAAAATAAAGCTTCCTAGAAAAGACAAAATTATTCATTATCTTTACCTTTTTCAGAGGACAGGAACCTTTCCATGACTACTTCGTAAGTGCTCCTTCCTGTCACCCCACATCTTCCCGATAACTGATCATCTGTTCTGTTTGTTTAGCTTAAAAGTATATATATTAGTTATTAATTTTAAATATTTTAATATTACTTAGTATACACATATCAGTAGAGATGGTTTTTTCTTGCATCCCACATCCTTTAATTTTCCTTTCACTGATAGTCTTTGAATGGTAAGCTCTCTTAGTGTTTGTATGCCTGAAAACTTCTTCATTTTGTTTGGCCTTGAATGAGACTGGTGTAGAATTCTGTGCCCCTTTTGCAGTTTGAAGATCTATCATTCATTATCTTCTATCATCTATTTTTGTTGATTAAAAAAAAAAAAAAAGCTGTGTGAAATGATTTGCTGTTTCTTTGAAGATAACCTGCCTCCTTTTTCCCTGCTGGTCTATAAGATTTTATCTCTGTGCTTGATGCTCTGTACAGTGATGTCTAGATGTGGGTGTTTTTATTCCACTTAGTAGTCTGTGAACACGCCATCTAAGGACTCCTCTTTTTAATTAGTTCTGGAAAATTGTCAGCCATTACATATTAAAATTCCATTATTCCCACAGTTTCCCTCTTCTGACCTTCTCTTAGATATATTGGAGCCTCTATCTAGTTTCCTATCTCTTAACTGTTTTTTGTCTCTCGGTACTACATTTAGGTTTAAATTCCTCAGTACTAAATCTTCCAATTCACTCATTCTGATTTTATCCCTACTATTAAGTTCCATTTCAAAGGCTGTATTTTTCATTTCCAGTTTATCAACTTTTTTTTTTTATGTTTCTGAGGATTTCAAGGAAATCTGTTTTTTGTTTTTTGTTTTCTTTGTGGTCAGGCACCGGAATCAAACCCAGGTCAGGCACGGCAGACAAGAACTCTGCCTGCTGAGCCACCGTGCCAACCCTGTTTTTAAATCTTTTAGTATGTTCTGTTATTTTAATTTTGCCTAGAGTTATTTAATCCCCCAATTATTAATTTTGTGGCTGTCATTTTTTTTTTTATTTCTTGTGTTTTGGAACTTTGTTTGGAAGCTCACCTCTGTTGGATTAAGTTCTCTTCTCTTTTCCTTGTCTCCTCACTACTCACCCCACCCTCCTGGTAGTTGTGCAGCTGTCTCCCTAGGCCTCTAGTCCAGCACAAAGTCTACAAATACTGGCTCTGTGTGGTGATATTGGGCTGTCTGCAGATTGGTTACTTAGCCGACAGACAGCTTGGCTCCTTTTCTCTCCAGAGGTTGTGTCTTGTCTTCCCTTTTATCTAAATGTGGAACTCTGTATAAATCAAAGCCCCCAGCAGTTGTCAATTGCAACTTTCTTTGATGTCCTTTCATAACAACCTGGCAGTAAGCCTGGGTCCAGGGGCCCTTTATCCCCTGGACCCTCACCTTGGCTTCAGCCCCAGCAGGCCTACGACTGCAGCCCCACCTCTCAACCTTATGCTTCTGGTCCATAGCTGTGTTTGCCTTGTGTTTTTTTCCAATATAGCTGTGATTATAATTTTTCTCATTTTATATTTAATCAGTCATCACATATTTGAAGATTTAAAGGCAAGGACTCTTGATACCATCTTTGCCTATCTTTATCTTAACCTTTTTATCTATAGAAGGGAAATAACAACTACTCTTCTTGTCTGTGAAAATACTATACAAATAATAAAAGCAACTTTATAAGAATGTAACTGGTATCACATTTACCACTACTTTCTGTCTTTGAAGTCAAATCTGTTCAGAATGGGAGATAATATGTTGGAGAATGCAGTATCTTAGATCATACTAGCATTTAACATCTCACAGTTTTTAGTTGTCTGCTAAATGCTGTTAGCAGTTTAGGTCACAAATTTCAAGTGAGTTCAAGAGATAACTGAATTGTGGCTTTGCTTTTTTAGATTGCCTGAAAGGAAAAGCAAATTGCATTTAAGGACAGTAGACAGCTTAACCATTCACTGGATTTTTCAGTTTTTCTTAACCAAATTGTTACATTTGTAACCCAGTGACGGTATCCAGAACATAACTTGTCATTTGGTAGTTTGATGTTTAGGTGCTTTTGTTTTTGTTTATCTAAACTTAACTTGCTGTAGTTATAAAATAATTCATTAAACTTTGTCTTTCAGTTGCTTATTACTATTGTTTAATGATGCTGAACACCTGGAGAGTCTCACAGTGAAATGATGCTTTTTATTAGTTTTGTGAGCCATTTTGTTTATGTCTTTCCCTCCCTTTCTACCTCTCCACCCCCAAAAAATTGTTGCTTTGTCAGGTGACAAGAATCAGAGGCAGCAGCCACAGACCTGCATTTGATTCTGGCTGTACAAAATTAAAGGTTTTTCCTTTCGTATGCTATTTCCTCATATTGGCACTTTCTATGGCTTAGCCAGCCTGAGCTCTACTTTCCCCCTTTAGCTGGCCATTTTTACCAGTTGAGAAAGGTGTGTCCCTCTCTTTCTCTGCTTCCTCTGTTATGTCCCCTGGAGTAAAAAATGCTCCATATGAACTTCTGGGTAGTTGAAAATAATATCAGCTATGTAATAATCGGCTCTCAAATGAAAATAGTATGAAACAACTTCCCAACTATGAAAATTTTATACAAGTCCACACCTTCAACACTATTTGGAAGCAGAGAATGCCAAAACTGCAAAATTGTGAGTAAATAGAGAAAAAAATCAACAAATTCCAATCCCTGATTCCTCATACTTCTGTCTACCTCATGCCCTGCCTCAAAGCTTTGTGGTGAGCAAAGACAGGAGAGGGTGGCTAGCACAGGTGCCTGAGGATGATTTGGGACAGCCACCCAAAAAATTAAATCCAGCCTAAATTTGAAAGTGCTGAGAAAATGTTAAGGCAGCTCAGAGCATGGAGTACAAGGTGAACTTCAAAGTACACATGTTTTAAAGGGCCTGATGACATATAGGGCCAGGTTCATGGTTTTAAAAACAGATACCATAAAAGGGGGCAAGTGTGATTTAAAAGGATAGGTATATACTTCTGGAGTTTAGAAACGCAAAAAGGAATAAATAAGTGCTTTTTAGCAGTTGGATGGAAAGGATATAAGAAGTTAAAGGGGGAAATTTAGGATTCTATAAGACAAAAGAGAATCACAAAACCAGAGTATTCACAACCCCTTCCTAGCACCAAAACAAACAAAAACTGTGAAAGTACCTGGATTTTACAAGATGGATAGAAAAGGATGACAATAGAATAGGCATTTTAAAAAACACTTCATTCTACAGTGTGGCTGTGTGATTGTAAAAACCTTGTGTCTGATACTCCTTTAATACAGAGTATGGACACTGAATAAAAAAATAAGGATTTAAAAAAGTAAATAATAGTGGGTGGGAGATGAGGTAAAAAAAATTGGATAGGGCGGGCCGCGGTGGCTCAGCGGGCAAAGTGCTTGCCTGCCATGCCGGAGGACCTCGGTTCGATTCCCGGCCCCAGCCCATGTAAAAAACAAACAAACAAACAAAATACAATAAAACAAGAAAATGTTTAAAAAAAAAAAAAAAAAAATTGGATAGTTTGAAGTATTAGTGGGCAGTGAGAGGGAGTGGTAAGGGGTATGGGATGTATGAGTTTTTTCTTTTTCTATTTATTTCCTTTTCCGGAGTGATGCACATGTTCTAAAAATGATCATGGTGATAAATAAACAACTATATGATGATATTGTGAGCCACTGATTATACACCCGTGTATGGACTGTATGTGAAGTCCATACAGTGGATGAAGATATCTCAATAAAAATATTTTATAAAAAATATTTCAATATCATAAAAATGAACCAGGGGAATGTAAAGTACACAGAGAATCTTTACACAAAATCAAGAAATGAAAAATCGCACATACATTAATCAGGGTAAATCCTCTCCCACAACACAATCATGAAGCAAAAGAAAATTGTAAATTTAGATTCTGGGCAGAAATAAATACAGTCAGCCAAGAATTTCAGGATATGAAAAACCATCCTGGTTCAGAAATGCAAAATAGAAGAAACCCCAGGATAAATGAAAAGGGAATTGACTGAACTCAGGAAAGAAATGGAAGGGGAAAAAAAAAAAACAAAATTATCTTAGAAATGAAAAGGATACTAGAAAGCACCCAGTGAAAACAGACACTAATGAAAATTTAATAAGGAGCTTGAAGAAAGACAGGAAAATAGCCAAGAGAATAAAAATGACATAAAGAAGTAAAAGGTAAAAGAGAAAGTACTAGAAAGATAGGCAATGAAGGAGTAATTTATTATTGGAGCCTTAGATGTAGAAAAATAAAGCAATGGCTCAGAACTAATATTCAAAACTATAATTTAAGCAATATTCCAGAAATTTAAAAAAGAACAGAATCCACACATTGAAAATGTTTACTGGGCACCTGGCAAAATTAACCTAAGGGGTAAACTTTGAGACATACGCTAGTAAAGCTATTAGATATCAGAAAAAATGCTAAAATCCTCAAGGCCTCTAGGAAAAAAGATCAAATAACTTTCACATCAAAATAATTAGACTATAATCAGACTTAAAAACCTGCAAAGGAAGAAAACAATGCAGCTGCATTAAAACAAACAAAATCCAGTGAAAGAAATTGTGGACCAAAGATTTTATATTTAGCCAAACTGTCTGCAGAAAACCAGTTTTCAACATACAAAAGTCTTAGGGAATCCTTCACCTGTCAGCCCTTCTTGAGGAATCTATCAAGTAGGGACTGGCATACTATGGCCTTTGGGCCAAATTTGGGCTGATGCCTGTTTTTATAAATAAAATTTTATTGAAACATGTTCTCTGCCACAATGGCAGAGTCAAGCAGTTAGAAGAGGGAAGATATGGCCCACAAACCCTAAAATATTTACTATCTGGTCCTCTATAGAAGTATGCCATCCCCTTTACTAGAGAATTCCCAAGTGATGACTGGGAAAACTTCAATAACAGGCTGATGATGGGTATTAAAGTGTGTGTATATATATATATATATATATAGAACTAAAATAAAGATGGGATGATAGTAGAAGACTAAATTACAGATGTTATATGCTACAATCAAGTAGAATTAATGCAGCTCAAAAAAGGAAGGAGAAGGGATAGGGAAAGATGAAATTAGAAAAAAACTAACAATAGGAGGGTGATAAAGGATACCAAAATAAATAAGCAAACAAACACCCCGATAAACCAGACTATAAAAGGTTAAATATAAAAATAGGAGACAAAGGGCATTAAAAAACATCTTAAGTACAACAGTAATCATAACTAAAATAACAAACCTTCCTAAATACAATATAAACCTCTTATAGAGAAAGAAACATAGGAAATATTTTTTTAAAATCTCATGGTTAGATAGATTCTTACGATTTCACTTTTATGACCTTGGTAAAAAGTAAACTGAGAGGCTTATAGTACAGAATATAGGGGGCCTATAGATAAAACACGGAAGCCAGAGATGGGTTGGTTAGCTAATAAGGTTGAACTTAAATGTAAAGGAATGGATAGAAGTGAAGGCAGTTCATTAGTGGGTTTTTAAGTAATATTGCCATATTGAAGGCGAACATGTTTGAAAGATGTTGTATAGAGCCATGTATCCCACTGATTAACACTACAAATATAAATAAATTCTTACATGAACTGCTTCAAAGGTATGACAAAAAGTTTGTAATACTGAGTATAAGGAGAAAACTACAATTGCATAATGTGCTAGTTTGAAAGGATGTCCCCTAGAAAAGCCATGTTTTAATCTAAATCCCATTTCATAAAGGCAGAATAATCCCTATTCAATCTTGGATGTTTGAAACTGTAATCAGATCATCTCCCTGGAGTGTGATTTAATCAAGAGTGGTTGTAAAGCTGGATTAGGTGACAACATGTCTCCACCCATTTGGGTGGCTCTTGATAAGTCTCTGGAGTCCTATAAAAGAGGAAACATTTTGGAGAATGAAGGAGATTTGGGGAGAGCAGGGAATGCTGCAGCACCACAAAGCAGAGAGTCCACAAGCTAGCGACCTTTGGAGATGAAGAAGGAAAATGCCTCCCAGGGAGCTTCATGACTCCAGAAGCCAGGAGAGAAACCTAGCAGATAATGCGGTGTTCACCATGTGCCCTTCCAGCTGAGAAAGAAGTCCTGACTGTTCACTATGTGCCTTCTCACTTGAGAGAGAAACCCTGAACTTCATCAGCCTTCTTGAACCAAGGTATCTTTCTCTGGATGGATACCTTTGATTGGACATTTCTATAGACTTGTTTTAATTGGGACATTTTCTTGGCCTTAGAACTGTAAGCTAGCAACTTATTAAATTCGCCTTTTAAAAGCCATTCCGATTCTGGTATATTGCATTCTGGCAACTAGCAAACTGGAACACATGCTATGGGCTATGTTTAACAAAAAGACATCAACAGTACCACAGCGATACCAGGGATAAATAATGGGGAGGTGGTGCAGAAGGACAAGAATTAAGGGGAGGTTTGGATTTTCTGTTTGGTGAGGGTGTTATTTTTCTCTTGGGAGCAATGAAAATTGTCAAAAATCGGGAATGTTGATGATTATACCACTAAGTGAGGATAATGTGAGACATGCACTGTTGACTTTGGACATCATACCTGATGCCCAATGAATGGAGGTGCCTAAAAGATACACTGACTGAGAAGAAGAATGGCAAACTGTGGTATATACGTATGATCAAATATTGTTCTGCTTTAGAAAGGAACAAAGTCATGAGGCATGCAGTGTTGTGAATGAACCTGTGGGACATTATGTGATGCAAAATAAGCCAGAAACAAAAAAGCAAACATTATATGGTTGCATTTAGAAAAGACTTATAAGAAAATTGGAGCCTATGTTGGAAGTTCTTATAGCAGTCACATTTAGTCTGGAGCTGTAATTGTTATTTCTAGATTCTGAGAGGCTATGTTATGTATACATAACCAGGTATTTCCCTGGAACTTTGGATACCTGTGTGTCACCTAAGGCTCAGAGTAGGAGTTCTGCGGTTCTGAAGGTCAGCCTTGCCACATACAACAACTGTTAAAAGAAATCGGAAAAGAGTTTGGCCTTCAATTAAAGGTAAAAATGAAACAGGTCGGGTTGGGACTAATGTAAATCAGAACACAGAATTGAGGAAGAAATTGTCTGTATCTTAGAACTTCACTACTTTATGAGATCAAAGGAAGAGAGGTTTATTTTATCCAAAACCTGAATTTTCTGTGGCACATCATCTAGCTCAACCTATCTGGATAGATCATTTAAACAACCCAAACACTGGGAGCCCAGAATGGGAATGAAGGCTTGTAATTTTCTATAGTTTAATGCAATGTCCAGATACATCCCAGAGTATGTGAGCAGATAATTATAAAGTATTGAGAAAGTCCCTTGAGGGATGAGAGAAAAAATATGGAGCTATTAAACTTTACCACCAGGGAAACCCCGCATACTGTCTCAAACTTTAGGGGCTCCCAAGTCTGTAGGCCAAGTCCTTGATCCTGAGGCTTGCTCTTGTGAAGCTTATTTATGTAGTAGAGAGGCTAAGCCTACCTATAGTTACGCCTAAGAGTTACTTCCAAAGAACCTCTTGTATTGCTCAGATGTGGCCTCTCTCTCTCTAAGCCCAACTTTGCAAATAAAATCATTCCTCTTCCCTATATGTGACATAATATCCAGGAGTGAAAGTCTCCCTGGCAATGTGGGATATGACTCCCAGGGATAAGCCTTGCCCTGGCACCATGGGATCAACGATGCCTTCCTAACCAAAAGAGGGAAAAGAATTGTAACAAACAAGATATTAGTGGCTGAGAGAGTTCAAACAGAGTCAAGAGGATACTCTGGAGGCTACTTTTAGAAAAGTTTCAGCTAGACATTGCTGTTTATCAAACCCCAATTGAAACTGTTCCTGCCAACCCTAAAGAACACCTAGGGCTCTGTTTGAGATTCTGTGAAGTTTCCATGGTTTGTGATTACTTTCCAGAAACTTAAAACCTCCAGATGGGTTTCTAGGCCAGATAAGTCCTGAGGTGCCAGCCTCTCCAGAACATCAACTAGTTCCATCCCTCTATCCCATATTATTGACAGCTCTTTCCAACCTGAAAACGTTAGAATGGGCATAGCCCAAATACCCTTAAAGATAAAGAGAAAGATCAAGGGAGAAGATGGAGTTACAACAGAGAAGATAGGATTTAACAAATGAGTATGGCTGCTGAATCATTATATTGATATTTCTTTTAGTCTCCATGTCTTGGAGCAGCCAGAAGGAAAAACCTAAAATTGTGGACCAAACTCTGAAATCTGTTCAATATCTAATTGTGCAGTGTTCTTTGGAATTTATTGCTTTTTTTTTTTGTATTTCTGTTGTTTTTCACAATAAAAAATAAATGAAAATATATTTCATGATTATAAAACATGCATCTAAACCTAGGTCATAACATTAAATGCGAATTGGCTTAGCTTAACCTACTGAAAGAAAAAGATTCACAGTTCATTTCATAATATAAAACCCAAGTATATGTTATATATTAAAGACCCAGCTAAAATAAAGTGATTCCAGTAAGCTAAAAATAAAGGAATAGACAAACCATACTAGGCAAATAGAAACAAAAACAAAGAAGTGATAGTGATCCTGAATGTAAGAGTAAAATTTAAGGCCAAAGCATTAGACATGACAAAGAAAGACTCTCTTTAATGCTAAAACCACAGCTTACTAAGTAAATCAAATAAGAGAAAGGTCCTTCCACCTGGACATTTATAAATCCTCCCATTAAACAATTGCTGGGTAAAAGAACCATGTAAACTGAAATTGTAGAGTTAAAAAAAAATTTATGGCAGTATGTGGTTTTTTGTGACTTCTTTCATGTGGCATAATGTTTTCAGGGTTCATCCGTGTTGTAGCATGTATTAGTACTTCATTCCTTTTTATGGCTAAAAAATACTCAATTATATGTATATTCCACATTTTGTTTATTCATTTATCAGATGATGGACATTTGAGTTGCTTCACATTTTTTGCTATTATGGATAATGTTGCTGTAATATTTGTGTGCAAGTTTGCATGTGAATATGTTTTGATTTCTTTTGGTTATAAACCTAGAGTAGAATTTCTGGGTCATATGGTAACTCTGTTTAACCTTTTGAGGAACTGCCAGACTGTTTTCCAAAGCAGCTGTACCATTTTATAATTGGTGTATGACCCCATTTATCTGAAATATCCAGAATTGGCAAATCTATTAAGAAAAAAAGTAGATTAGTGATTCCTTGAGGGTAGGGATGGAGAATGAAGAGTGACTGCTAATGGGTGTGGGTTTCTGTTTGGGGTGATTGAAAATGTTCTAAAAAAGATTGCGGTGGTGGTAACCCAACTCTGTGAATATACTATAAACTATTCAATTGGACACCAGAGGTGAATTGTATAGTGTGTGAATTTTATCTCAATAAAGCTGCTATTACAAAATAATGGCAAAGAACACACTACTTATCAAAATCTGTGGGATGCATTTAAAACAATGAACAGAGGAAAATTCATCGCATAAGCACTTTCATCAATAAAAATGAAAGAATGTATTTTACATTCTCAGCTCAAATAGCTAGGAAAAGAGCAAAAACAAAAAAATCATCAACAATATCAAAAGAGAATTGTCTTAGCGTTCTCTAGAGAAACAGAATCAACAGGAGAGTTCTGTGAGTATGAGATTTATAAAAGTGTCACATACAACCACGGGCATGGAAGAGTCCAAAATCCACAGGGCAGTCTGTGAAGCTGGTGGCTCTGATGAAGGGTCTGGACAAACTCCACAGGAATGCCTCACTGGCTGAAGAAGCAGTGAAAGAGTCTCTTCTTCCTTAAAAGCCTTCAACTGATTGGATTATCACATTGTGAGGGACACGCCTAGTTGATAGCCATAGATGCAATCAGCTGACTGATGATTTAATACACTAGCCTTCTGGTTTATCAACCAGCCATGAAAAATCCTTTGCTTGCCTGACCAGGCAACTGGGCCTCATAACTTGGCCAAGTTGACACCAGAACCTAACCATCACAGTCTATCCCTTGTCAACTTGTTGACAGTTATACACATCACCTTGGAACATGCTTAATTTCCAAATAACAGATGTATGTTTCACCTAACAATACTCAGTTGTCCTACGTGCTGGACTACATCTCTCCAGGATAGGATGCAAGTCTTTAGGTAACATTCACTCTTAAACTTCATATCCTATGACTAAAATACTATAACATGAACAATGCAACTTATGTCATATGATAAGAGGAAAACATATTTGCCTATGTACAAATGCAGACATAACAAAACAAGGAGGAAATATTCATACAATTACAGTCCTCATTTCTATAACTGGTCACATGGTCATAGTTCATATTTATCACTACCTTCTTCTACAAACCATACCATGTTCCCTTTACCCTCTGTAAGCACTTTAGCTGGCCATGGTTCTTTGCCAGGTGGGGTGACCCAGGCCTCATTCCTGAGGTTTTTGGGCCTTTGGTACTCCTGCCTGGATTGGGTTGTTGCAGTTTTCCATTGACTTTAATCACAGGGTGTGGTAGTACTAAGAGATACTCCAAAGGATCTCCTGTATTCCAGGAAAACTCTTCTTTACCTTCATTGTATAGTTACACTCCTATTTCCTGTTGATAGTCAGGATCAGTCAACCCAGACAGAACGGTAATCAACTTAGTTCCTGCTGATTCATGGCATGAAAAGTCCAAAGTGGCCAAGTGCAGTTTTAACTTCCAGTTCAATGGAATCATTGTTGTGTGTGTCTCGTGGTAGGAACACTCTTCCTTGTAGAGCTAAGACCTGTAGAGCAGCAGAGCTTAAGGTTTCAGGGACAGGAAGCAAAAAATTTCCTAGAGAATCATTAGGGGTGATAGTGAGTGGTCCCTCCCGTTTCTACCATCACAACACAACAGTTGATCATCAAGGAGGAAATATCTACAATGTATAACATTAAAAAAAGGCTAATAGCCCTAATCTATAAGAAACTCTTTAAAACTGACAAAGGACTAAAAACCCAATAGAAAATGAGAAGACATGAGCAGACAGTTTACACAAAAAGAAATAGAAATGACCCGCGAACACATAAAAAACTGTTCAGATTCAATCGTGATTATAGAAATGCAAAATAAACAATACTGAAATAGCATTTCTCACGTATCAGACTGAGGAGAGAGAGAGAACACATTTTGTTGGCCAGGCTCTGGGAAACATGTGCACACATACGTTTCTGATGATCGGAATGCCAGTTGGTACAACCTTTTTTGGGGGGGAAATTTGGCAATCCCTAATAAAACTACATATGCAAGTACCTTTAAATCTAGCAATCTCACATCCAAGAATCTACCTTGAAGAAGTACCTCCAGCAACACCAAAATACATATGCACAAGTTAATTCATTGCAGCATTGTTTGTAATTGCAAAAGACTGGAAACTTGTATGCTCATATGTAGAGAAGTGGTTGACTACTTTATGGTATTCACACAGTGAATGCAGTTGTAAATGTATCTTTATGTACTTTATTTGGAGTGATTTCCAGGTACAAAAGAGTATTCTCGTGTAAAAAAGAATAGGATATTAGAAAATATACATGTCTGTGCATTTTCTGCAAAAGAAATATAAAAAGAATCAATCAGAAACTAAAGAGATTGGTTACCTAATAAGGGTTGGGTCCCCACCCAAAGGAGTGGAAAGGAGTGGGGAATGGGAATGGGTTGAGAGGGACAAGAAAGGGACAAATGCTTCTCAGTGTATCTTTTTGTATAGCTTTGAGATGGATCATTCAAGCCTAGAACTATAGTAATGTTTCACATATCCCTAAAAAACCTAAATAATAAAAATTGGCCAGGATATGAAAATAATCTGACGTGGAAAATAAACAGAAGCAAGTTGATAATATAAACACACTGAAGGGAGTAGAGTAGAAAAACCTTAGACTTTTATTAAATAGTATCTTTACTGAATGGTATAAAGCTAATGATGCAAATTGGTTAGTAAATGTGGCTCACAGGGGTATGTATTAATCTGAAGCTTCTTTAAGTGTATACTGGAATTGAACAAATAAGTAAATGTATCATAGATGATGAAAACCAATTTTATCACTATTGGAAAATGAAGGAATAAATAGAGGGAGAAAACTAAAACAAACCTGGTGATATTGGATTGGACTCAGATGTATCACTGTCAAATCTTTGTAGTAGTTATGTAAACAGAGAAAATAATAGAGAAATACAGATGTTTGTGTGTATTTGTGAGTTATTACACATACATATATTTCCTAGCTCTGCCTGCTGATCGACAGTGACACCCTGCTAGCATTGGTATACAGAGTACCCTGATCTTAGTTTATAAACACCTTAGTTTCTGAATACCATTCTCTGATAAAGGAAACTCATTGCCCTCGGAGAAATAGTGAATTCCAGTTCTGGGCAGGGAAATACAAAATAACCCCAGGGCATTTTGTGGTACCAGAAAGTAAGGAAGTGCTGAGAAGATGATGGGGGCTTATCAAAATGACACAGGAGCCACCTGCAGGAGCTCCTAATGGCCAAAGCTAGAATAATTTGAAAACTAAAATAAATTATTATTGTTTTGGATTTTAACCCATAGAATAAAATAAAGATCTGTGCATTCATATTAATATAAATTAAAAAATCAAATAAATTCCTAAGTGTTAGAGACAATTCTTCCTTACAGGATATTTTTAATTTTTAAATGTACAAGGGAAGAGAAAAATAGTAAGTTGCTCTTAAGCAAATACCACAGTAGTAATGGTTGCAGAAAAAATCCGACAATAGATGCTAAACTGGTGGGTTGGAACTTGAGGAGAAATAGGATATATACATAGTCTCAAAATATCTCCCCACAAGTTATTTATTAATTTCAAAGGGAAATATAGTAACGTTACAATGGGAAAATTTGCATTAATTTAATTAATTTAATATTAAGTTAATATCACCAGTAATAAGACGTATTGTTGTCAGGAGCCCTTTAATATGATTCACTGAGGAGGAATGGAAACAATGTCATTCCTGTGATATTTTTGCCAAAAAGACCTAACCTCCAACCTCAATCGTGAGGAAAATATCAGATAAACCCAAATTGAGGGACATTCTATAAAATGATTAACCCATATTTTTGAAGTTTCATGGTCATGAAAGATGTTGAAAGATTAAAGAATTGTCACAGGTTAGAGAAGCCCAAGGGGAGATAAAAACTAAATGCAAGCCAATTCCTAGATAGGATCCTGGAACAGAAAAAAGTCATTACTGGAAAAAAGGGGTGAAATTTGAATAAGACCTGAACTTTAGTTTATAATATTGTACTAATATTAATACCCAGGTTTTGATAGTTGTCCTATGATTGTGTAAGATATAACTATTAGGGGAAAGTGGGTGGAGAGTACAGGGAACACTCTACTATTTTTGCTTCTTTTCTTTAAATGATTTCAAAATAAAAAGTTTTTAAAGTTTGGATAGAATACTAAAAAAGAAAATAAAGTAAAAATGTTCCAGATTATTTAAGGCCCAGACCAAGGCTTATTTCAGAGCCCTAAGAAAGGGAACATGCTGGTAACTCGGAAAGAAAGGACTGGAGAGCATTTAGATTAAATTTGGGAGTTAGGGTCAGGAAGTAAGCAGGAATACAAACCAAGAAATCATCACGCTGGTTGTAGTTCATTTTATTTCTATAATATGTAAGGTAACATGTAGAACTTGTGGTATGTCAAAACTCTGAAGCTTGTTGACTATCTACATGAATCTATATTCTAAGGGATGGAAGGATGGTTGAAAATGCTGAAAGAGTAAATGTTGGTATGGTCATCTTAAAGACAGGCATGTCTTAATTAATATTAAGGTTCAAAGTATAGCTGGTAGTGTTGAGGAGATGGAATCTGAGGAAAATTGGAAGTCTTCTGACTTTCAGTTACAGAAAGGCCAGCTCTAGGTCTTTCTCAAAAAAACTAAGGAAAAATGATAATTTATCCAAAAAATTAAGTGATTCTTTTCACCCAAAAGTCTCAGTTTTTTTGTTGCTGTTGTTTTTAACCTCCATCCAATGTGATAGAGTCCCAGGGTCAAGCAGGAAAAACTGACTGTCGAAGAGCCAATCCTATACATGAAGGAAGAAAGTCTTGAAGAAAGGTTTCTTTGGTTCTTGGGCTGGACCAATGGCCTACATTTACCCAAAGGAGGATTCGTGATTTCTGTGACTCTAATGGTGTCATTTCTTCATCCTGTGATTTTTATCATAAAATAAAGTAGGAATCATAGTAGGCATAGTTTTATTATATTGACTGCCATATTGTTCTTTCGAAATTATGTTTAAGATAATGAAGAATAGTTGATTAAATGTTTATAGTTACTTATATATAAAGTTAAGGATAGGTTTAGTTAGTAAAATGTTACAAAATTCAGGCATAATAAGTAAAATCATTATCTTCCCCCCTACGTGGGACATGACATCCAGGGATGTGAATCTCCCTAGCCAGATGGGACATGACTCTCAGGGGTGAATCTGGCCCTGGCACTGTGGGAGCAACAATACCTTCCTAAGTGGGTAAGAAATGTAGCAAAATAAAGTATTAGTGGCTAAGAGAGTTCAAATAGTGTTGAGAGGCTATTCTGGAGACTACTCTTATGCACGCTTCAGCTAGATATTGCTAATTGCCAAGGTTTGCCAAACCCCAACCAATATCATTACTGTTAACTCTAAAGAACACCTAGGGCTCTATCTGAGACCAACAAAATTTGTGCACACTAAATTTACTTTTCAGAAGGCTAAAATGGTTCCCAGACCAGAAAAAAAAAATCAGGCATACTTAACATTTTTTAATTAAGGTATTCTAAATTAAGAATTTCTGTTTGGGGTGATGGAAAAGTTTTGGTAATGGATGGTCTGTAAGGATAAGCATAACTTTGTGAATGTGATGAATCCCACTGAAAATCAGATTCATATTACATCACATAATTTACAGCTTTTTCCCCTCAAGAAAATAATTTACCATATGTACAAAGACTGCTACTGTTTGAATTCCCATGGATATCTTTATTCAGAATTTTGTCAGAGGGGAAATTGCCTTATGCATAATCTGAAATAATTGAAATAATTGGAAGTATAATGAGAGCCAACATTTAAAGGCTCCCTTATGCTTCTTTCTACTCTGCAAAATAAAATTATCTCTGGATGCATTCATGTTTTAAAATTTAAGCAGACTTGATAATAAATCTTGTTTTCTAAGTATGCAAAGGGGCTATTATAAGATGGTTGGTATCCCTGAAACAGGTGTTAAAAGATCTTTTTGAACTTCCCAATGCACTTGCAAATTTACCATGATGAAGTAGCAATTTGCAATATAGAGCTAATTACAGAAATCAGGATATAGTTGTATTTTTAAAAATTCATTATATTATTTCCTGTTCCTCTGCTTTTATGATACACATAACATAATTAATAATTTTTCAGATTTCCCCAAGAGATTTGTGGGCTTGTTTTATTTTCAGTGATTGGTGGAACTTACTTAAAAAGGAAAGTCATTCATGTGGGTGGCTCCCGGGATCCACTTTACCATCTGACCAAATTTTGAATCCTTATTCACTTTTTACATGGATTCCACTCCCTTTCTATATTCAAATTTAGAAGTCACAGCAAACTCAAAAGTCTAAGAAGAGGCTTCATAAAGCAAATTGGAATAACTTTTTAAAGAACTATCCTTTAGATCTTTGTTTTTATGTCACCTATTCTTTTTAGAGGGTGGGGAAGGAAAGGGACAGTTTTTATCGGTTATGAGTTTAGGGACTTGGAGCCAGAACAATGTAGATTTGAATACCAGTTCCATTGTGGATTTGCAGATGTTGGCCTTGGGAGGATTTCTCCATCTGTAAATGAAAATTGGGTCTATTTTAAGAAGAACAAAGAACCAACACTTGAAATTTTATTTAATATTTTTGTAATTTTTTTAAATTTTAGTAGAACATCTATTATTATTCCTCATATATTATAGATAATTATAGAGTACATCTACTTTCATACCACCCATTGAACTAGGCGTCTTAGAAACACAGAATTCACTCTGGCTAGTTGAGTAGAAGTAGAGTTTATTGAAAGATATTAGGTAGTGAAGCAAGCCACAAACACAGAGCTCAACATGTCCCCTGGGTTGTTTTAGCGAAAATATCACTACATGGCTTATATGGGTACCTCCCTACCCTGCTGCCCCATACAGATGCATGCTTGCCTCACCATGATCACCACAGGGTGAATTCTCCATGTTTCCTCCTTAAGTTATCTCAGCAGCTACTTCCTGAGCAGGGCATTAAAGTGATGTAGCCTGGTTACAAAACTCTGTTCTAGCAGGATAGGAGACTGGGGAAGCAAGTATCCTGGCTTCTGCCTTTAGAGAAGAGAGATCAATTAGGAAGAAGTAATTTCAAGGGGGTTCAAAAGTTGCGGGGCAGGCAGAAAGCATGACAGCATTCCAGGGACATTTTTGCTACATTAGATTCATAAAAACAAAAGTATTCCAAATTTAAAAGGTGACTTTGGTTAATAATCCTTCTTCAAATCTTTTGTTTTTAAAGTAAACTTAATTTAGAGACAGACTTGTGTTACTTGTCCTTATTCAAGTTTTGTCCCTATATATAGGACATCTTGATTTTGGTGAACCATAAGCATAAAACCCAAGCAAATTAAACCTAAGGGAAGGAAAACTCACTTTCCTTTCCCCCAAAGTTGTGCTGGCTTTTATCATGAGTGTTATCACTCCTAACCTGTTTCTCTACATGAAAATATTGAAATTCTTTCTCTCCTCTATGATGTGGGAAGCTGTCAATTTTTCCTTTTTGATTTTTTTTTCTCTTAGACATAATTCTGATGGTACTGATATGTTTTTCCTTTAGTCATCATTCCCTTATCTTATCTGTTAACCTGAAAGTTATTGTGGCTAAATTGTATCTCTGTGTTAGCATTCTAACACTGTAGATTACTCAATTCAAGAGAAAACTTTTTTAAAAACTTTCTAGTTTTAAAATACATAATGATTACAGGAAATTTAACATCTAAAAAGTCCAAAAAGGAAAATTAAAAATTGTCCCCCATCACATCTTTCAGAATTAGCATTTTTGTGTACTTCCTTCCAGTTTTTTCTATGTATGCATGCTTGTTTGTGTGTGTAAGAAAGAGGGCAAATGTTTTTACAGCACTGGAACCACACTGTATCTAGTGTTGAAGTTTGCTATCTTCATTTATGTCAGAAACAGTTTCCCATGTGATTTAAAAATAATAATAGCTAATATTTACTGAGTGTTTACTATGTGGCATGGTTCTAAGTACTTTATATGTATTAACTCAGATTTTTCAAGAATATCTAATGTAGGTACTATTATTATCTATAAACATTACATGAGGAAATTGAGACAGAAAGATTTTTAAATCTTGTTGTGGTCAGTAGTCAGTGGTAGAGATGGGATTGAAACCTTGGACCTGCTCCAGAGCCTGTGTTCTTAACCATTACATAACTGCTGTGCATGATTTAGAAACATGATATGTGATATCTCTATGATATTCAGTCATGTATAGTATTGATTTTGCTTTTTGTTACTTAATGCTTTATTTTTGTGAACAATTTCCCTTGCTATTAATATGGTTTACAAACATAGTATTTTGTGCATTTTTGTACATTAGAAATATTCATTTCTATGACTGTGCCCTATATTTGAACCCTGGAGCTATTTTCCAGTTTTTAAGTTTGATAAATAGTGCTGCAGTAGAATCCCTTTCTGGAACCTGGGTGTGAAGCATTTTTGAGACTGGGGTCTCACTACCTTAGCCTTGATGAAGGACCTTGTTTTTGGAATCTATGCCAAAGAAAAAGATGTACCACAATTTGCAAGGGCAGGAGATAATTTTGGTAAATTAGTTTGTGGAAAGCCAAGAGAAATTTGCCATTTTTGGTCCACCTCTTAGGGCAGGTAAAATATAAATCTTTTATGGTCTGTATTCCAACTTCCAGCTTTTGGTCAGTCTTTGTAAAAAGGTAAATGAAATAAATGACAGGAAAACTGGAATGAAGGCAAAAAAACATATCCAAGTTGGCTGTTTCAATGAGATACAGGCAAGTTCATAAACTGGAGATCTCATCCATGTGGAGATGTCCAGGCTGCAGCAGAAGGAGCACGTCTTGGTCTTTATGTATATGATTTGTTAAGAAGGAAAAAAGCTTGTGTTTTCCCAGCTTTATGGAAGTAGGGATCAGCAGGGCTGACAGAAAAGAATCTTATTTGCTTCTGAGCAGGGCTTGGCTTCCTATTTGTTGGAGATTCCAATCAATGAGATGTTGCCAACCATATTTAGACAAATTATTGAAAAAAATCACTGAAGAACTAATATTAAAGTTCAGCTCCAAATCATACCCAAGTTGTGGACTGAGGAATAGGAGATGGAACCACTTCTAAGTGTAGCGAAAGAGTTGATAAATCTCCAGTCTTGGAAATTCACTACACAGGCAGCCTCAATGCAAGTAAAACATCTCTGGTGTTTGTAGGATTTCCCTTGACCATACTGCTATCTCATCCAGCTATCTGCAAATATGAACCTCATAAGGACTGACATGGGAGGAGCTGCTGTATGATTAGCATTATGATTGCAACAAAGCTGAACTTGCCACTGAATATAATAGGTTTGACCCCTTGTATTGAAAATATGCCCAGGGATAAATCCAGCAAGCCAGGAGATGGCATTAGCACCAAGAATGGAGAGACCATACAGGTTGATAACCCTGATGCTGAGGGGAGGCTCCTGTTAGAAACACTCTGTTATGTGCATACCTTTAATCCAAAGTTCATCATAAATATTGCCTCTGTAGGTGCCATTGACATGGTTCTGGGGTCAGACGTCACTGGAATTTTCACCAATTTATTCTCATGCTGTCCCACGCTATTTGAGGCCAGCATAATACAAGGGACCATATCTAGGGGAAGCCTCTCTTTGAGCATTATACAAGACAGATTGCAGATTATCAGCTTGATGATGTTAAAAACATTGGAAAATACAGATCTGCAGAGGTATGTACAGCTGTAGCATATTTGAATGAAATTGTGACTCATTCTAAGTGTGCTCACTTAGACATAGCAAGTGTGATGATCAAGAAAGATGGGATTCCATTTTAAGCAAAGGATGACTGGAAAGGCAACAAGGACCCTAATGGAGTTCTCAATTAGGTTCAGTTAAGACAAGGATAACATTTAATTTAAATACTATAAAATTTGTATATTCTGCCTTAGAGTTGAACTTCAAAATATTTTTTATAAATTGATGAAAATCTTTTAAAGGAAACAAATAATGACATTTAAAATGCAAACGAAAAAAGGTATTTGTGCCTTGATTCTTTTTTCCATTTTATGCACTGGTTGGCATCTTCATCAAGTAGGAGGCCAGTATTCAGTGATTTTAAAGGTAAAGCTAATGCCCTACTTGGCGAAGGAGATTTAAAAAAAAAAGATATTAACGGTCAAATTGCTCTCCAGAAAGTTTGTATCAATGCATTTTTCTACCATAGTATTGTTTTATCAATTAATAATTGTAAACTCTGTGAGAAAAAGACTGTATCTGTTTTTTTACTATTCTTCTCACCATATAATAGGTGCTCAGCAAATATTTGTCAGATGAATGAGAGAAATGTGTTTAATGACTGCCATTTCTGAACTTTCAAGTATTTTTCTTTTTTCTCTTCTTTTCATTGTATACTGCTTTCACATACGAATATTTCTATTTAAGAAAAAAAAATTAGCTTCTTTTACTGTTTCACCTGTTTTTAAGTACCAGGTATGTAGTGAGGATATGATTGTGCTACAAAGAATATTACAAAGCTGAAATTTATTATTTCACATTATTATTTCACATTTGACTCTAGCCTTTTCCAGCCCATAATTTACTTCTGCATCTATTGAAGTAAGAGTTTTTGCATTTAACCTGTTAATGTGGTGAATTTCCCCAAATAATTTTCAAATTTAAACTAACATACATACTTCAGTTAAACCTACCTTGGTTGTGATATAAAGTTCAGAAGTAAGATAAGTTTGTACTTTTCTTATACTACTTTTGCGGGGTTTTAGTGTCAAGGCTTTGATAGCCATAAAATGACTTGGGAATAACTCATTTCTTTACTTTGGAAGATTTTGTATAAGATTGCAATTACCTATGGACAAAGGACCTGAACAGACATTTCTCCAAAGAAGATATACAAATGACCAAAATCACATGAAAAGATATTCAACATCTTTGGCCATTAGGGAAATGCAAATTAAAACCACAATGAAATGCCATCTCACACCCAAAAGGATGGCTGTTATTTTTGAAAAGCACACACACATACGCAAAAAAAAAAAACAAAAGAAGTGTTGGAAAGGATGTGGAGAAATTGGAACTCTAGTGCACTGTTGGTGGGAATGTAGAATGGAGCAGCACTATAGAAAGCAATATAGCAGTCCTCAAAAAAATTAAATATAAAATTACCATTTGACCTGTTGTGTTGATTTGAGGCTGTTGTGTACCCCAGAAAAGCCATGGTTTTGTCCTCATCCAATCTTGTGGTGCAGACTTACTGTTTGGGCAGGATCTTTTTGATTAAGTTGTTTCCATGGAGATGGGACCCACCCAATTGTTGGTGGGACCTTTTGATTAGGTAATTTCCATGGAGATGTGTCTTCTGCCCATTCAAAGGGGGTCTTAACTGCTTACTGGAGTCCTTTAAGAGGGAACCATTTTGGTAAAAGCTTAGAGCTTAAGCAAACAGAGATGTTTGGAGATGCAGAAGAAAAATGCTCCTAGAGTAGCTACTTGAAACCAGGAGCCAAACAGCCGGCAGACACCAACTACGTGCTTTCCCAGCCAACAGAGGTGTTCCAGATGCCATTAGCCTAACTTGAGTCAAGGTATCTTTCTCTGGATGCTTAGTTTGGACATTTTTATGGCCTTAGAACTATAAACTTGTAACTTACTAAATTCCCTTTACAAAAGCCAACACATTTCTGGTATATTGCATTGCCAGCAGCTTTAACAAACTAAAACACCTGACAATCCCACTTCTAGGTTTATACCCAAAGAAAATGTGAATGAGGTCTCAGACAGATATTTGTACACCAGTGTTTATAGCATCATTATCCACAATAACCAAAACCTAGAGAAGTCATCAACAAATAACTGGATAAGCAAAATGTGGTGTGTCCATACATATAATGGAATATAAAGCCATAAGAAAAAAATGAGGATATGGGACATACTGCAACATGAGAGAACTTGAAAACATTATGCTCAGTGAAATAAGCAAGACATACAAGGACAAAAATTGTGTGATATCCCTTATAAGAGATGACTAGAAATAGTAAACTTGCGGAAATAGAAAGCAGATTTGAGTTTCCTAGAGAGCAGAGACAAGGAAAGTGAAAAGAGGTGGGTGAAACTGCTTCCGGGAAACCCAAGCTCTGCTTGTAGCACCCCCTTTCCTTGAAGAAAGTCCAAGTGAGTCTGTTCCTTGCAATTTAAGGAAGTTAAGTATCATAGTTATATAGAAAGTCACCAAAATATTTCTGTGATGACTACTATAACTCGTTCATGGAAAACATACACAGACATAGGGATATAAGAAAGACAAAGCAAATGGGAGACTTTTAAATTGTATATGTTAGGGAAGAAGTTGAAGTTTTGTTTGCATTTTAAATGTCATTATCTGGGGGGAAAAAAAACTCCCCTTTAAAAAACAGATGGAGATTGCTTGTTTGGTAAACTTCATTTGTAAAACTTTCTGGGCTTTGTGTTTTTCAAGTTGGAAGAATTTTTAACTATTTATTTGACCTCTGTAAAGGTTTAGGATCATTTTAAGTATACTATCTCTTCTTTAATCAGTTTTGGTAATTTGTATTTCTCTAAAAATTTATCCCTTTCACCTACATTTTCAGAATTTAGACAAAAGTTCTTCAAAATATACCTTTTATATCTATTACAACTAAAATTTTGTCCCCATTACTAATCTTTCTTCTGTTGTTTCCAGTCTGCTATATGTGTTATCCGTTGTATTTCTCATGTCAATTTCTATGTTTTTTCATTTCTAGAACTACCATGGTGTTCTTTTTCAAATCTATCTGTAATTTGCAAACTCTCTTGCTCCTTGGTATACTTTTTTTTGCATGGGCAGGCACTGGGAAATGTACCTGGGTCTCTGGCATGGCAGGCGAGAACTCTGCCTCCTGAGCCACCATGGCCTGCCCCTCCTTGGTATACTTTTGATACTTTATTTATTTAAACATATTTATTATATATCCTTCCATAATTAAAATATCTTCAGTTATTCAGGTCTTATTCTATAAGTTGTTTCCATTGACTTGCTCATGTGTTGAGTGATTTTATGATGGCAAGTTTATTTTCTTCTTGGAACTTTATCTGTTGGAATTCATTGAGGCTCGAGATGAAACTGTCTTCCTGTAGAGAAGATTGTTTGTGATGCCTCATAGTTAGTGTACATTCCTACCTCATATATGCCTCAGAGTGGGCCTATAATTAGGAATTCTCAGGGGCACCTTTTCTCTCTGTATCTCATGATCCACCCTGAACCAAGACCCAGGCAGGCAAGTAGCCTCATCCACTGCCTCCCTCTAGAGGGCACGGGTGTGTATGTGTGTGTATGTGTGTATGTATGTATGTGTATTTTCCAGTTCATTCCCTATGGATGAAGTGGCAGGAGAGGAGGGGCTGGATCTAAGCCTTACATGGGGGTCTCTTACCCAGCCTCCTGTTTTACAGGGCCCCAAACTTGTCCTCAAGCTCTCAGCTTTGGACTAGACCCACAAGGCTGAACCTGGTACGTTCAGGGTAAACTTTCTTCAGCTCTAACTTACCAAGAGACTTCAGGAGTCTTTCCTAACACAGAGGATTCAGTTAATTTTCCTGATACCTCACCTATGTGTTTAAAAGATTTAAAAGTATATATTTATTCACCATTTTTAGTGTTCTATTCTGATTGTTTTCTTCTGACATTATGTCTACCATATTTGAAGAAATGGGAAGTTAAATCTTTTTTAAAAAAGAAAAAAATAAATGTGAGTTTTAAATCTTATGTAGTAACTTCTTTAGAGTTACACTTACAGATCATCCTCCATTTTCTAGATTGCAGTCAGTAGCAAGGAAATAATTGAAAATGTAGCAAAAGCTACCATTTTGGAGACTGTTAATAATAGAAAGGGCTCTGCTAAGTGCTTTACAGGAATAATCTCTTTATCCATCATCACTATTGTTTGAGATTGCTAATACAATTCCCATGATAAAGATGAGGACACTGAGAGTTTCAGGGAACTTGGAACTTGCCCAAGATCACACAACTAGTAAGGAATTCATAATGCTGACCTTGGATCATCAAGAAAAGGTTAAATTATGCTTGATGCAAACTATTTGTGCTTGGCACATTGCTATTTTAAAAGGTAACAATGTGTGATACATCTTAAGTTTCCATTTAAATTGTGCAGTTGCTAGATCAGTGTAGTTAGTTTATTAAAAAGATAAGCATATCAAAGGAATACAAAAGGCAATTTACCTTCCCTCCTCTAAGAAAAATTACTTTAGAATACCTCCCAAGGATGCTTCTTGATATAGAATCCCAAAAGACTTCTGTCAGCTTGGATGAGAAGGAAAACTTTGACCAAGGACTTTAGAGATTAATTGCTAGATTTGGCTTCCCATTGTTCCATAATTCATCCCAAACTGCTTCTCACAACTTTAGCCAATTAAACATCTCTTTGTGAATGTGTTTTTTATTTTTTAGAAATTTATATATATTTTCTGTTAAAACAATTTTATGACTCAGACTTGGAAAATGTTACATTTTTAGTGTAGTTATTTCATATGAGAACATTTGAAATATTTTTTTCTCAGGCAGTGTTTATAATCAACCTTTTTCTCATGTGACAGTATTTCCTGTTTGCCAGTTTGGGGATAGATGTTGCAATGTCTGTTTGCTTTAATGAAGCAAATTTTTGTTCTCCTAAAGTAGTCAAGTCAGTCAGTCCAGGAAAATCAGAAAAAAGTCTGCTGGTAAGAAGCTCCTTACCCATACTCAAAAGTGAGCAACTTTCCTGGGTATTTCACACCCTGTGTACCAGGCTAATAATCAAGACCTGTGCTACAGCCTCCTGAGTCTTCACTGGCATCCTCGGATCAGTGCACTGAAAACAGTGCAAAAGTCGTCATCACTTGGGAATTTATCAGCCCACCCCCACCCTCACTTGCATCTCAGGAATCTCCTTTCTCCTTTCTGGTGGGCCTACTCATACCCTTACATCTAGAAAGTTTAGGCTTAAGGAAGGGGAAGGGGGCTGGACCAGGGTTCAAGCTCAGTAGGGCCTTTTGCGCTTTCTGTTTTGGGGGGGAAGGAAAGAAGAAAAAAATGTTCTTATAATTCTTTCATAAAGAAAATGGTACAATAGTTTATGGCAGCAAAGGAGATGATACACAAGTTTAGATCTCAATAACTACATATCACACTTGATGTTTATCCAAGACATGTTAGCTATATAAGCTAAACCCACAACCTATTCTGCAAAGTTCTTTGATTCTTATCTAAAATTTTTATCAAGTAAACTTGAGTATGTTTCTTATTACTTGGTACATCATTTTCTCATTTGTGAAATGGCTTTTAAAACCCTAAATGCTGAAACTAAATCATACATATAAATGGCATGCAAAGCTCAGATTGAAGGGTTCATGTGACAATAATATTCAGGAAATGACTATAAAGGTTCTTTGCTCATGTTTTACTTTATTTCCCCGATAGAAAGGTAAATGAATATTGTTCCTTCAGAAATTAAAAGAAGAGTTAAGGAGAAATATAAATTCCCAAACTGTAAAGTTCATTTTCTTCCTGCATACATTGCTATTTGTTGGCACTAGTCTTACCCTCCTGTCCTTTCTTCATTCCCTTCCTTCCCAGTTGAGCTTCTGTGATCCCTCAAAGAGAGTGGAAATTAACTTCAAAGAGAAAGTGGAAATTAATTTCTTTTTAAGAGTTTACTTTTTCATTGAAAGCTGGAAAGAGACTAGGAAAAAGTTCTCATTTTGAAGTTCGTCATTTTGCTCCACATACTTTAGAGAAGGAGGATAAAGCAGGATTTTTGAGGCAGAACCTTAACCTTTTCCCTTATTCTATGTGCGCTCATGTGTACCTTTCTTTAATCCTGAGCATTAGTTTCAGTTTCAGTAGATAGAAATTGGCTTTATTATTGTCAGCATCTGTTTTCTTATGAGATATTTTAGGTTCAAGAAGCTGGGTAGATAAAATGAAAGTTTTCTTCTAGAACATAATTATCTTAAAGCAGATAATGTTGGCATCAGGGGACCAGCTGAATACACATACATGTGACATGTAACATTCCCCCAATTAGTTGTCATGTCCAGAAGTAAACATGTCTTTAACTGACTTTATCAAGCAGCAGATGGTCCCTTGTTAAATGTGCTTTCCTTCTACTGGAAATAGATTCCATTGTATTTGTTTTTTCCATTTAAAAGTTATACTTGAAGTGTGTAACTTATCTTTGTGTATTTGTCTGCAGTAATTTTCTTGTAACAGTACTATTAAATTTTTATCAGATTTCTATCTTCTCCCTCTACTTAACAACACTGAAGTTACCTATTCCAATACCTATGCATCTTGAGTTTTAACTCGATATTGCCTTCATCAGACCTAAATAAGTTGCCAGTTATGACTATATTCTGAATTGTACCAGCACCAGTATGAACCTGTGGAAACTAAGTATAGTGTGTAAGCTATGATCTTTGTTGTTATCTTATAGGCATGTAGTATTAGTACTTAAGATGTATTAATGTGAAAAGTGGAAAATTGCTACATGCTTAGATTTTGGTAAAATTTCCACAGAAATGTCTGAATATTTTAATGGGGTTTGCTGTATTTCATAATTGAAGGTTACTTAAGGACTGTGGTAACAGATTTACAGAAGCTCAGAAATGACGGGGTTTAGAAGGCAAGATGGGAGCTTGATCTTGGAAGTCAGACAGATGTGGTGTGAAGTCTTAATGCTTCTACACAGCTGGCTGTGTGACCTTAGGCAAAACATGCCCCTGAGCCTCTGTTTATTCATCTATTTAATAACAGTATTATTTACCTTGTGGGTGTTGTAATGATAAACTCAATGAAAAGTACGTGGAATACAATAAATGGTAAATCAGTGATGGATATTTTTATCTCTATGGCTATTCCTTCTATTTCTAATTGTAAGTATCTACTTCTGTTACTATTAGAGACCTGGCCCCTTATCTCCCAGCTGAGTTCTCTGTTATCTGTACCACTCTGGATCAACAAGCTGTGTTATATACCGTGTATTAAGTACTGCAGAGATTACCAAAGAGGACATTAAACCTGTGTTTTCAGCTCTGTCATTGCTTAGTTTGACATACAGCTGCTTAAATGTATGTCCAGAGTTTTCAGTGAGATCATAAGTTCCTTGAAAACAGAATCATCATCATAAGCTTTTGTAGTATAACTCACAACACCCAGAGAGCATTGCTGGTCATGTCGACTGCCCAGCCATTTAATGAGAGAACATCCTTAAAAATTATAATTCTAGAGGGATCATGTTGACAAGTAGAAATGACTGTGTCTGTGGAGAGAGGGGGAGTTGAATAAGTTGACCTCTTATTTCCCTTCCAGTTCCAGTGTTCTGCCATCCTTCATGAACATTTTAAGCGATGGGGCAAAAAGCAAAATCAGAGAAACATTAAACCTCAAATAGAAAGATGTTATGTGGAGTAGTCGTTCTTCAGTACAGTACTTATTTGTGAAATCATATTTATACTCGAATTGTGTACAACTTCGCACAGACCCAGAACATGATCCTGATATTTATAACAGAATCTTTAAGAATGATTGCGTGCCAAAACATTCCTGCTAGCTGCTGCTAATGTTATAACAGTTTGTTTGTGTGTGTTTCGTGATTTCCTGTAATCTACTTTTGCCATATTATAGCTCAAGGTTAATGCAACACAAACAACGTTATTTAGACTTATGTCTTAGGGGCATGAAGTTCTAATTTGGGGTGAAAATGACCAAATATATTACTTTCTAAGCTTTATTGCTTTTTGCTAGTTCTCATTTTTACCCATCCCAAGTTACCAAACATTTTATAATACTTAAAACTTTTGCTTCTAAAAAATACTCACAACTCTTTATTGTCTGAGAAAAAGGGAGGGCAAAACATTTCACAGGTTCTAAAACAAAAAAAAGGTGGTCAATCCATTTGGGGTTTCTGGTACAAATATAGCAGCAGAACCTAGGCCTTTGTGACAGAGATCATCCCATGAGAGGCCAGGGAAATGAAAAATGTAGTTTCTATTATCCTATGAGAATGGGAAAGGATGGGCTTAGATTCATTTTTTCTAATTGCTTTTAATTCCTGGTCCTTATTTTCTTGATACCAGCAGGCATATATAAAGATTTCTGGAAGATAGATGGTATCATCTAAATGTTAAACAACAAAGTAATGAAAGTACATAGATAATGTCAGGGAAAGGGGCTCTTGGCAGAATGCTATAAATTATTATTGTCTTTTTTTTAAAAAAGACAGGCCGTCCGACCTTTGTGGTTTCAGCCCCCTTACTCTCAACAGCAGACACATTTCCACCAGCAAATGGAGCAGGAGGCCAATTTAGAAGGCAGGAAGGAAGTAAAGCCACCCTGCTTGAAGCCATGGTGAAACATGGGGTCATCTCTGCCATCCAGTTTCTCTCTACCCCCTTATTCTCCATGGAAGCACTGCAGGCATCCCCACCTCAGCAGCTGGGAAACCCTAGTCTTGTTTCTACTTAATCCATGCTGCTTTTTATGCTCATTGACACTTTAAGATAAAAGCTTTGGACTCTATTTCTAAAAAATGTTCATCCACTTAAAATTTTGCATGCAATTATACAGGGTGTCATGGTCAGGTTCATGTGTCAACTTGGCCAATTGGTGGTACCTATTTGTCTGGTTGGGCAAGTGCTGGCCTGTCTGTTGCGATGAGGACATTTCATAGAATTAAATCATGATCACGTCAGCTGCATCCATAGCTGATTCCATTTGTAATCAGCCAGGGGGCGTGTCTTCTGCACTGAGTAATGCTCAGTCTAATCACTGGGAGCCTTTTAAGGAGGATTCAGAAGAGATGGGCTCTCTTCCTGCTTTGGCTGGCAAGCTTTTCCTGTGGAGTTCATCCAGACCCTCCATTGGAATTGTCAGCTTCACAGTCTGCCCTGCGGATTTTGGGCTCTGCGTTCCTGGGGTCACGTGAGACACTTTTATAAATTTTATATTTGCAACTGTTGTCTGTTGATTCTGTTTCTCTAGAGTACCCTAACTACTACACAGGGCATTCATGGACCCCCCCACTACCCCTACCACCACCACCGGGCACACAGAGCAGGTTCCCCAGATCAAAACCCCTTTTAAAAGTCAGATTGCATCTTCCTCACACTAAGCAAAACAACACAAAACAAACAGACAAAAGCAAGGTAGGATAATGTCAACCACCTAGACACACTGTGCCATAGTTACTTTAAATCTTTTTTGGAGTGAAATTGTCAAGAAACCTAGATTCTAGTTATACCTCTGTAGCTGTGAGGTATAAGTCTAAATGGACAGGCCATTTTAGACTTCTTTGGGCCTCAGTTTCTCTATCTCTGAAAAGGTGGGATTTGACTAGGTTATATTTGAGGCTTCTTCCAACTCTAGAATTCTGTAATTCTGTTAACTAAATTGAGATGAAGCATGAAATCAGTATTCTTACCTACTACCCATTAGGTGGTGTTTGCATCCACTCATTCATTTTTAGTTGGCAAGGGAATGACATCCCCATTCATTCAAGCTAAATGTGAAATTTGTAGTTGATAAGCAGGGTAGTATTTACACATGCATATAGAAAGAATTTCTGTTGGTAAATTTGAATGAATGAGGCTTTTCTTTTTCTTATCCAGTTATCCCTGTGTCATTATTATCTTACAGCTCCATCATCCTCGTCCCTAAGCAAAAAGAATTATTTATTTATCTCCTTCCCTTTCCTTGACTCATTCAAAGTGGTTAACTACTGCCCCGAACTAAGCTATATCTGAAGTTTGGGTTAGATAGATGAAAAGATAATGGTGGTTGGCAAGACTCAGTGAATGGGCTGCTAATATAGAGGGACATCTATGGATATAATAAATAAAATGAAGTAGGAGCATAACTCAGTGGAGAAAAGGGGCAGGAATGGCAGTATGATGCAACCAGTTATATAATATAGCCTTGAAATTAACCCTTCACTCCCCTTCTGAGAAAAAAGGATTCCTTGGTTGGGGCAATCATTTATCCCGGGCTGTAAAAACCCAGTAATGAGAACAGTGGTACTAAAATTACAGTTTATTGAGCATGGATTTTGCATCAGGTACAGTAATAGAAGCTTCATGGATTTTATCTCATTTAATTATTATAACTGCCCTTTGGGATTGGTGCAATTATTTTTGTTTTTCTGAGGAGGGAACTGAAGTTTAAGGAATAAGTCACAGCCCTCCAGGTAGCAGACCATAGAGCTAGAATTCAAGCCCAGTTTTTTATTGGGTTCTAAAGTCTTTTCTTTTTCAACTGTGGTACAAGCCCACTGGATAACCTGCAAATAAAAAGCAAGATGGTCATGGGTTTTATAGTATCCTGTAAAACTATGTCTGTCTTAATGCATCTATCTACAGCTAGGTTTGTCACTTCTGCTGTCCCTCATTTCTGTAGATTATTACAATTTTTAAGATAATTTTTGAAGTGACATGTCTAGAATG
The DNA here is from genome assembly GCF_023851605.1 of Tamandua tetradactyla. Lineage (NCBI taxonomy): Eukaryota > Metazoa > Chordata > Mammalia > Pilosa > Myrmecophagidae > Tamandua > Tamandua tetradactyla. Next base: position 139,688,259 of record NC_135331.1, on the reverse strand, counting down.
GAAAATAATCACTACCATGTTTCTGAGGAAAAAAAAATGTTGTTTTTTTTGTTTGTTGTTTATTTTGATTCAGTTTTAGTCCATCATTCTGCCTGGCACATTGTAGGAACCCAATGAAAGCAACAAATGGATGACTGTGTATATGTGAGTGTAAGTGAAGAGCAGTTCATCATTGTTTAAATGGGCTGATTTTGTAATAATAAATACAGAAAGCAAACATGTAGCGTTCATGCAAGTATGACTTTATTGCCTACATCTCAGGAATAAAATACCCATGTAACCTTGTACCTATTTCTTTGAAGCTCTTGATAGTTTTTGATACTCCATTTGCCAAATCCCTTTGTGCAGTTACAAGTAAAGTATTACACCACTTTCACTGGAAAAGGACTAATTTTACCTTATAGTGATTAAATCTTCTCTGTGACAAAGTCTTGATGTTTTTTGTATTTTTTTAAACCATTTTCCATTTAACAGCTCAAGGAAGAAGATTGTTCCTAAGGGAACTGTGACACAACTTTACAAGTTACTCATTATACAATTGTCCTTCAGTGCTAGGTGAAAAAAAAAGATGAATGTGAAAAGAAAAGGCCTAGAATAACTGATTAAGCTCGAAGGTCATTAATGGCACTGAGAGGAGTAAAAATGATAACCTGAACACAGAAAATCATATTCTGTGAAAAATGAAATAGGATTCCTCTTAGTAAGAAAAAATAAGTAAGGGGGGAAAAAAGATGGATGAAATATTTTTGGTACATTTGGGAGGAAGGGAATAAGGACTGCACCCAAATGAATAACTCTGAGTTGGAGCCGAAGAATAGGTTCCAGCTCTCAGCAGAATTTCAGAGCAAATTTCTTTTAAAATGTAGGTCAGTAAGAAAACAGAGAGAAGCCTGACTTCCTGGACACATTTTATCTCTTCCCCTGAAATAAAGTCCAGTATCAGTTAATCTGTGAATCCATGTGCCTGATTTAAGTAGGTACAGCATTAATTGGAAAGAGTCTTTCTGACTGAAAACAGGAGAAAGGTTTAGGCAGGGTGAGTCTAGTTCTTCTCACAACCTATCTTGAGATTATAAAAGTATCAGTGTGAAAGCCAGAGTCCCTTTTCCTTTACAACTTCTTTCTCCACATTCATTACCTTTGGACATCCATTACCTAGAAGGTTAGCAGCACTGGTAAAATGAGCATAACTCAGATTGTTTTTGCAATTCTGACTGTTGGTGTTTAAATAAAACTCTTGACAAATAAAATGTGGCCCACGTATAGGCCATATGCTGGATTTAAAAGGTTGCTGTGGAAAGTGATATAACGTTTATTTCATCTCTGTGCGTATGCATTGCCTAGCACAGACTCCGAATACATCTACTAATTTATAGTGATAGCTTTTATTTTTTATGCCATTAGAAATACGACAACAGCAACAAAAACAGCCACTGTTTCAAATGCGGAACTCTTGTTATTCACTATGGAAGCAGTTTTCTGGTATAGGAGCTTTTGCTTTGTCCCCAAGTGCGACATTTCAGAGCCCCTTTCTAACCCTGCAGGGAGATGATTAGAGATAGAGAATGAACCTGCGATCAAGTTTGCACTGAGGTGATAAATGAGAAGATGGTGTTACAAAATCCATTCATGTCCACTTTGTGTTTTTGCCAAATGTTCTTACTGTGACCTATTTCTGCAGATGAGAAAAATGATTTTGCCATCCTTCGGTGACATTATGGCTGTAGTCAACTGTTCCCAAGTGTCTTGGTGTAGGTGGCCCTATGAGGATAAGCATTAATTATTTTCAGACTGCTGATGCACCACTCTGTGGTATCTATATTTGTCTTCTAAGAATGGATCATCACTCTCTATAGGTGATCTTGTGGGATTCGGTCTTCTGAGTTAAACAGATGAAGACGACACAAGATATGCAGGAAAAGTAAACACTTGAAAAATTGGTGAGCCATGGTGATTAAGATCCAAACTATGCCTTAGTGTTGAAAATGACTCTTGGAACAATCTTCACGATGTCGGTGTTACCACCCACCTAATTTCTACATTTGAAATCATTTGCTGGTTGAGGTCCTCTTTTTATTTTCCATTTGTGTTTTCACCATGGAAATTATTGTTATCACCTGAGTCTAATTCTTGTAATCGTAAATGACACCCTGACAAATTACTTTAGTAGGAAGCAGAAAATATTCAAGGAATCCCCAGGACCCCCCGCTGTGATAGTTATCTCTTTGCAGAACTAGGAGTTGCAGGGAGCTGTGCATTAACCCAAGGATCTCTTGGTCTCTTTCCCTTGGTCTCAATTTTGAGGCCTGTGACACAGTATAGGGCAAAGCGATAGGCACAGTTTTAAAAACCAGATCATTTCCTGGCCACAGGGCTGTGCCTAGTCACCTAGAAGTATTAGAGAACAGGGCTGAATATAAAAAATTTGATTTTTTGATGTCCATGTAGAAAAGTACTCCACCTGGATTCTGGTTATACAGTTCATTTACATCCATCATTTACAGTTCATCCCATCCAACAAGTATTTACTGAAAGATCAGATGTGTAAGACCTCATGAAGTGGGATACAGAGATTTAGATAAGACATTGCTGCTCCACAAACAAGTATTGGGAATTAAAAAACATGAGTACTGTGTCTGTTTCTTTGAATCCCACTCTAAGAAGTGGCTCTCTGAAATCAGCAATTCAAGTGTTTAGTAGATGATGAACATGAACATAAAGCTGGCGTACTTGAAATTGCACACCAACAATGGTGACCAAAAAACTATAAAGGGGCTTTCTTATATACCACCTACCATTTCTGAAACTCAGAGCCATTATAAACAGGAAATTTGGGGGAGAAGGGGAAGGATGGCATCCAATTTCATTCCCCTGCTGTGCAGCAGATGTGCCCACAGGAACAACTGCACAGTGTGAGGTTGTCAGGTTTCCAAAAGAATTTAGCTAATGGGCTTCATTGCTCATAGACCTCAAAACCTGGAGAATCAATGTGAAGGTTAGAGACAAGTATAGAACTTGAGGCTTCTGAGAGAAAGTTAGTTATGAAGTTTTGCAGACAATTTTTTAACTTGGGAGCTCTAATTTGCTACACTCAAAATTTGAAGCAGCTGCCCCTGCATAGAGGAAAAGAAAGCAGATGTGAATGCATGTGTTACAAGTCAGTTAATTTAAACTTAAGGGAAAAGTTCTTGGCTGGGGAGACCAGACTACTGAAGGTGTTCTGTAGCATCTCCTCCAGAGGCATTTCAGAATAATGTCTCTCTTGAATGGTTTATGTGTACAGTTAATGGGAAAAGCTGACTCAGGGCTGCCTCTAGGCTTAGCACAGAATATATTTTGGGTATCACTGTAAGCATTAGGAAAGGCCTAAAAATCACTGGCAGAAAGACTCATGTTAAATAGTTCAGACTCCCCTAAGGAAAAAAAAATGTTCATGAAATTCAACTTGAGAAACCTGAGTCATGTGCTACTTGTTTTCTGCAAACATCGGAAATAATAGTACCTGTACTATAAATTATTCCACAGCATTACATTTTCTGATCCACTTTTCTTTGCACTTAAGAACAAACTTTTTTCTTTGTACCTGAAATTAACTCCTTGATTCAAAGAGGACCATAGAAATCAGTTACCAGCTTGCTGCTGTGACCCATGTGACAAAGGGAGCCCCTTTGGAAGCCCTCACCCTTCTCCATATCTACTTCTCTCTGGGGGTGCCTCAGATCATATGCATTAGTTGAGAGCAGAGTTGTGGGCTCCAGGAAGAGCATGGCATTCCAGGATTGGATGAGCCAATGCTGAAATTTACTGGAAACCTGGGCTGATCACCTCCACCTCTACACTGGTTTATTACCCTGTGATGGTTTTTGTGCACTGTTTAATTATTTCCCTCAGCCCCAAATTTAATTCCTTCAGGAAGTTTTAAGAAAAATAATTTAGGCATGCATTGTACAGGTAGAAGGGAAGATAAGAGTATGTTTGAAGGGAGGGTGATTGAGATGACTCCCCATAACCCATCAATCCTTTCCCCAATATTTTTTTATTTCAATAAACATTTCTTGGGCACCGTTTTGATAGATAATGAATTTATTGAGCATTTGAACTCATAGAAGTAAAATGTGAATTTTTTTCCCCCAGTCTTCTCCTTCAACCACACTTTGGAGTATGGGGTTGTTTGTTTTGGTGTGTATAATTAACGTACAGTAAAATTTACAAGGTCTTAACTGTTCAGTTTGATAAGTTTTGACAATTGTATAGATACCAGGATTTCTCAGTGTAAGCATTTTTGATATTTGGGTCTGGATAATTCTTTGTTGTAAGGAACTGCCTATTCATCCTCGGCCTCTACCCAGTAGATACCATAGCATTCTACTAATCATGACAATCAAAAATATCGCCAGTCATTACCAGATGTCCCTTGGAGGACATACTAATGCTAATATTAGAATCACTAATACATACCCATGTAACTTACCATCCTAAGCAAGATGTAGAAGATATCCATTCTCCTAGAAAGTTTTCTTGGGGCTCATTCCAGTCAATCCTCCTTCCCCTACAATCACTGTCTGATTTCAAGATTTCTATCTATATTTATTTTGTCTATATTTGAATTCTGTATAAATTGAATCAGACATTGTGTATTCTTTTGTATCTGGACTCTTTCACTTAACATGTATTTTTGAAATTTATCCATGCTATTGCATATATCATTGATTAATTCTTTTTTATTGCAGACTAGTATTTCATTGTATGAATATAACCATAATTTGCTTATCTATTTTCCTTTCCGGGAGACACTTGGGTTGTTTCTGATTTGGGGCTCTTTTGAATAAATTGCTGATACTGTCTCTTTGTGGACATTCATTTCTCTTGAGTAAATATCTAGGTATGGAACTGTTGAGTTGTTGGGTAAAATGTGTTTAACTTTCAATAAACTTCCAAACACTTCTGCAAAGTGGTTATATCTTTCAGACACCCAGCAACTATATATGAGAGTTGCAGTTCTTCCATATCATCAAACATTTGGCATTATTACTCTTTTTTACTTTGGCTATTCTGACCAAAAGTTAAATGGCTATTTAACTTGCATTTCCCTTCTAATAATTGATATTAAGCAGCTTTTCATGTGCTTTTTGGCCATTCATTTATCTTCTTGTGTGAAGTGTTTAAGCCTTTTTTAATGTTGATTTGTAGGAGTTCCCCAATGTTTCATTTGAATTTTACATGAACCTGCTGCTATTTCTTAGGGACTAGGAAGCGTTTGGGTTCTAACTTATAAAAACTATTATAAAAACATCCTCTTCTATTTTTTGTTTTCTTCCCTATTTCCACCTATACTGTGACGTTTAGAGTGTACGTTCCTCTTATTAGCCAGACAAGTATGCAAAAATGCTTTTATTTTCTTTGGAATAGCCTTCCAGTACCCACAGCCTTTACACCACCATCAGCGCTACCTCATCCTTTCACTACTTTGAAAAGCAAATTAACAGCATACACCTGTTCCTACACAAGGTGGTGGGTCACCTTTATAATTCCATGCCTAAGGAAGTTTCTTAGTGAGCCTTTTTCTGTAAGTAGTTATTACTCCCTCCTGCTTCCATTTTTCTTAAACCCATAGAGGACTGTCTTTACCTTGTTTTTGTTTTGTTTTAATTCAACGTTTCTATCTAGAAAGATTTTTTTCAATTCCCATTTTCCAGTGACAGAACTTAGCTATTTCCTTTTATGAAAAGGGAAGAAACTCATGAGCTTTTTTTGTATTTAGTTCCAATCCAGCAAAATAATTTCTTTTGCTAGGATATTTTCTAACCTTTCCTCCTTAGCCAACCAGACAAAAGGATTCATCTCTGAGTAGTGTAGGATATGATTTCTGAATAGGATACAAGGATACTTGAAGCAGGGTGTTTTCTCACTGTACTTTGAAAAGGAAACCTGGAACCCCCAGAAGGGGAGTAGTGGCTTATGTATATGTGTAATACATGAGGGAACATGTCCAAAGCGCTTTGTAAGCAGTAAGATGATCTCTAGTTGTAGTCTCTAAATAACTTTCCCTATTAAAGGAACCATACTTCTTGGGAAAATGGCTGATTCCATGTTTGGCATAAGAAATATACAAGATGAGGCTGAGTCTGTCTTACCAGAAGGCAAAGAAAGCTATCTTAATCTACTACGGTCTAGCCTTTAGGAGTTAGGCTGGGTCTTGAAAAAACTCTTACTACAAAGATACAATAATTTGAGCACCAATAAGAATAATGACTGTGATGGATTAAAGCATATAAAATATATTTTAAATTGGTAAATTCATAATAACACTAAAAACACTTTGTCACCATGTTCCAGTTTATGGAAAACTATACAGGACAGATGACCTGATTTCAAAACCTAAATTGCAAAGGGAGAAAAAAAGGAGGGAGAAGGAACCTAAGGTTTAAAAGAAACTTAAAACACATATCCAGTAATTGTAATACTTGGAACATGTTTGGATTCTGTTTTGAACAAAACCCACTGTGTTTCTGAACTAGTTGGGAGAATTGATCACTGACTAAATGTTTGGTTATCTTAAGGATTATTTCTAAGGTTTTTGCATGATCATGACATTGTGGTTTTGTTTTATAGCCATCCTTTTCTGAATTCTCTGAATACTGAATTATATATGAAATGATGGGTTTGGGATTTGCTTCAAAATAATTTTGTAACAGAATTTGTTTGGATGAAATAAAAATGACCATGAGTTGATCATTATTGTTGAATAATGAATACATGTAGATTTATTATACTATTCTGTGATAGAGAATGTGTTAATATTTGAGGATTTTCATAAGTTGAAAATAAGTAAACAGAAAGCAGGTAAGTACCATGCAGAATGTTAGAGAGGCAAGGTTGAAGTTTGAGCAGGGAGAGATGAGTGCTAGGGATGGTGGCTAGACTTGAGTGAGGAGCTGTAGCTTGCTGGGTGGGGTTTTTGTTTTTATTTGTCATGAGAAAGCTCCAGTAATCAAACCTGGGTCTCCTGCTTGTCAGACAGGAATTCTACCACGGAGCTACCCAGGCTTGCTGAGTTTTTTTATAGGTGTTTCTGAATGAAAAGATTATCCCACTGATCTAACCTGCCCCCAGTATTGTTCTTTGGATATTTGTTTATTTGTATCGTACTAAGTTTCCAAACCTAGGGTTCTTGAGAAAAGAAATGAGATGGTACAGACTATCTCACACTGGGTCTTGGTTTCTAAAAGTCCCTCATCAGGGACCCTGTCTTGTCTCACCCTCCTTCTTCATCTATTTCTCAAATCTTTGAAAGGTGAAAACTTAAGTATGTATTTTTACTTCAAAAGAATTTTTACTCCCACATCATTGGGAAAATAGAGGAAAGTAGTTGCAAAAGTGTTTGTAGACTTTATCTTTTTTTTTTTATGTATAGACTTTATCTTAAAAATACCAAATGGAATAGTTCTGAGAGCACAGCAGGCTCAATGAAATAAGAGTTTATGTTCATAATCTGTTAGTAATCTCGTTGTGTTAAAGATACCCTAAACAATATATGATTTTCAATATTTTCTCCATTCCCTGTAAGAACATACTGCATTTTTCCTCGTGGCTTTGTAACTTGGACAAATTATGGTCCTTATTCTTCACACTAAAACTTATGTTCCTTTGTCTACTCTCAGAACTTCTCAAGTCGTTAAGAAATTATTTTGTATTTTTGGTATAAAGGACCCCTAGATAGTTAATATTAAGTTTAACCCAAAAGAATGCAGCTCTCTGATTATGAATTTCAGATCCCATTTAGGAGGCAGAGGGGGCTTTTGGCCAAATAAGTTTTCTGAGACGTGAGTATGGGTGAGAGAGTGCCTATATGAGCCAGTCACTGAAATTGCAGTGTCTGATATAATCTTGTACAACAAGAGAAAGTCCCATCATGTAGGTGATGAAGAAACTATAGTACGAGTCTTGAGTATCTGATCATATTCCTCAGAAAGATACATATGTCCTTTCTCCTGAGCTGGGCTGCCCCTTCTTGCTGTATGTTGGGCCAGCTCTGACTTAGATTGAAGTATGCAAGTTCCTCAGTCAGTTATTGATGACAGTTCATGGAACTCACATTTCTATGGGAAGATGGCAAAATCGAGGTCCCAAATGGACTGAAAGGCCAGCACTTTATACAAGTTAACGGATTTTAATGGATGCAGGTGTTTTCCAACAAAATTTAGTTGAACTTCGATCATGTCAAGATAGGAACCAGAAAAATCAATCCGCATTATAATACACTAACAATTGAGTGACTATGGATCATTTTTATACCCATCCATTTGCACTGTTTTACGGTGTCTTCATGAATAATCAATCATTTAGACTCTTTCCAGTTAATGCTATGATACAAGCTGGATATATTTGGGAAAGGCCTAGTTTTTGTCCGTTCACCCAAATGGTTTCATATATTAAAGATCCATGGCTTTTTTCGTAGTCCTGAATTCAGAGTTGAATTCTAAGGAATGGCTTATGTCTATAATCAAGATTGATTGATTGATTGGATTGAACCCCTAGGTGTACTTCCTGTTACAAACCTTCGGAGATTCTATTAGTGGCCTCTTGGCATGAAGTTATTTCTTAAGTAGCAGGTAATATTTTTCACTAAACCACCTACATTCTTAGATTTTCCGGTTTATTTCAAATACAGCGCACACAATTTCTCTACCTGTCACTGATAGATGTTATTTTTGGTAGGGTCTGCACAAGAAAGCCATATTTAAGCCTTGGATGTTTTATGTACACAGTAGCCATTTGTGCTTTTTCCTTTAAAAATAAGCAAAGAAACATGGATTTGTTCATGAACAACAAATAGAGAAAGATAAGCATGTGCAGCAATTTTAAAAATAAATAAAACATTTTGGCTTGACAATAATAAACTCATCCATTGACTGAAGGTCTCTCTGTACCGGGGTCCACTTGACCATGTATGTCCCTTACCACTAATCCTCCCATTCACGGGTGGGCAGAACTGAAAGTCAGGATTCCAGTTCAGTTCTCTCTTAGTGCAGACCCTGTATCTTTCTGCTCTCCCACAGCCTCTATTTCTGTACAAAGTGCTGCCATTTCACACTAACCTACTTTTTAATATTACTTGTTTTATTAAAGCAATTGTAGTTTTAATAGAAAAATCATGCAGAAGGTACAGAATTCCCATCTTACATCCCCCCCACACACACACTCATACACATACAGTTTTCCTAGTTATTAACATTTTGCATTAGTGCAGTGCCTTTGTTACAATTGATGAAACAATATTATTAGAAATATATTATTAGCTATAGCCCATAGTTTACACTACTTTGTGTTGTACACTTCCATTCTGGTAATGTGTATAAAACCTAAATTAATCATTTTAGCCACCGTCTTCTACCAGAACTTTCCTATCTCCTCCAAACAGTAACTCTGTATTAATTGAGCATTACCTCCCCATTCCTCATCCTGCCTCTGGTAACCTGTATTCTGATTCTCTCTATTTAAGATACTTTAACTCCAATTCTCCTTTTCGTGATTGTCTTTCATATCAATTAAAGTTCATCTTTCCAAGCCTCCCTAATATCCTCCCAATTCTTCTGGCTTCTCATGGAGCTAAAGATTGTTGGTATAAAAGTTACTCCCTCGAATACTAGGAGCCCTTGATTACTACATCCTCTCTTCTAATCCTGTGCCGGAAGCTATTTTTGACCCAGGATTGCTCGTTGAGCAGTTTTATATAAAAGACCCCTCTTTAATGTCCATGTGACTTAAATTAAAAAAAAAAAAAAAAAAGCTAAGCCACATGGCAAAACCTCACATGGTGTTTTTTAGCATTTCCCTTTTGGATGTGTGCCCTCCATTCTGTGAATATGAAAGTTTACCTTAATTGCAGTGTATAGTTCTAAAATCTTCAGAAGCCATTCTCTACCCCTCCTTTACAATACGTAGATTAATTACAGTTTTATAATCCCTCTTTATTTCTAGCAAGCCCAGATAACAGGCTTAAGAAATAAATGGTGTTTCTTTAAAAATGGATACATACATGTTTTCCTGTTCAGAGATTTGCACATCTTTAAATATTATGTTTTCAAAGTGAGTAGTAGCAAACGGCAAAAGAAAATAAGCATCTGATTACAATTTGATCCCTTTCTTGCCCGTTCTTAACTGTTATTTAATTATTCTAAGTCATAATCTTTTTTACTGAATTTATTAGTCTATGCAGTATAACTCATTCTGCTTTCTAAATTTACAGAGAAAAAATTCCTTTTTGAAACTTCTAGTCAATTTTTCATCTATCCTGTTGGCTCTCCTCATCACCCAGACGATTTTTCCTCTAATGAAAGAATTATTTTCTCTTTACAAGAAGGTCTTTAATTCGCCATTCTATCTCATCTTTCTTCCTCTTCATCCTTTGTGGATGCCGGACATAGAGTTCATCTATACATTTACAGTGGGAATTGGGGGATATATATTTCAATTCCAAAAGGAGTAATCTACTTTGTTCTTAAAAATAGGATACCTGCATCATTCCAACTGCTACTAAATCTTGCTTAAAATTGGAGTGTTATGAATTCCTTCTTTAACTAAAGTTATCATAGCAATTCTTTCTCACCATAATTAGTGAAAGGGAGCTTTTATAAAGGAATAAATATCAGACTCAGAGACAAAGACCTGCTAGCAAATGCAGCCTTACTAGCTTATAGCAAGAAGCGAAAGTTACTTAACTTCTCTAAACCTTGGTTCTTCATTTATAATTTGGGGCCTATTAAATTAGATATTTAATTCAAGTGGATTTTGAAGGATTTAGTGAAATGAGACCATGTCTTCCACATAATTTCTTCAATGCAGAAATACAAATTAACATTTGCTGACAAGTCTATACAAACTATTAAATTAAACCTTCTGTTGACAGGTAAAAGAAAAGTACATGAACTCACACTGATTAAAAAAGAAACACAATTATTAAACAAAAATTTGGGGAAATGTTTAAACCAATAGCAATTAAATACATTCAGGCAAAAGCAGTGTGATGTCATTTTTCTTTACTAGCATTAATTTTAAAAGAATAAGACCTAATTTTGATGACATTGTGAGTTGGTATAACTCATAGGAAAAGTATGCATCTAATTATAATAATATTCATACCTTTCAATCTAGTAATCCCATTTCTGAGATTCTATCTTAAGGGAATATTCTAAAATATGGAAAAAAATCTATAAACATGGCAATAATTATTTCAGTATTACTTATTGTCTTAATAAACCTGGGAGTAATTTAAATTTGTAATGAATTATACTATGATGGACTAATCTGAAGCTCACTGCAAAATACTGAGCAGCATGTAAAAATGTTTATGATATAAAAATATACACATATGATAATATGAAAAAAAGATATCTTAAAACTATATGGAAATAGGGCATTTAAGGGTAGTTAAGTGGTAGAATTCTTGCCTGCCATGTGGGAGACCCAGATTCAATTCCTGGCCCATGTACTTCCTAAACAAGCAGACAAACAAACAAAAAACCAAACAGAAACCAACAAACCAACAAATGGTGCTGCATTAAGGGGATATCCACATGGAAAAAGAATGAAATGTGACCCCTGCCATACAGCATACCTCCCCCCCCACAAAAAACCAACTATATGGAAAGAGATCCAACTGATAATTATGTAAGAGTATTATAGCATATGAGCATATGGTTCTTTTTCTTATTACCTGTTTCCCCAAATCTTTTGTAAGGTAATATTTATTGAAGATTAAAATGAGCATTTTAATCTAATATATTCAGTCTGAAAAATGTATTTATTGAGTGCTTATTATGTCTGGATAATATACTAAGGCATTTTGAGTTTTGAACAATGCCAAAATTTTTCCTCATTGCTTACTCCAGGGCAATAAAAAAGAAAAAAAGTGTACATAGTGGAATATTTAGAATAAATACTTCATATGCAACCTAAGATATAAGGTGTTATTTTGTATAAACTGAACATTTAATGCCAGGCTGGCAGCCCAGCCTGTGTTAAATATAATGGTGTTCTTTATCGCTGTAGCCTCCTGCTTCAGAATGCATTCCAAGATTCCCTTACTGGCTTACTCAGACCATTCCACTGAAGAAAATGGGATCTCAGTGATATATTAACCAGAACATCAATTTGAACAAGACTCAAAATGCATCCCAAAGGTACCTCTAGAGGTAGATGGATTGAAGTAAACGAGACAAGATCATTTGCCAAGTATTGTAGCATTATTTGTAATTTGGGTTTTTATTGAGATAATTGTAGATTCACATGCAGTTATAGGAAATAATATAGAGATCCCTTGCCCACTTTGCCCAGTCCCATGCCCAGCCCCCACCCCATGGTAACATTTTTCAGAACTATGTAATACAATATCGCTACCAGGAATTGACATTGGAGCAATTACCTCACCCCATTTTACTCACATGTACCCAGTTTTACTTGTGTTCATTGTGTGTGTGCATGTTGCATTCTATACAGTTTTATCATCTGTGTATATTCACGTGTCCACCACCATAGTCGAGATTCTGAAAAATTCCATCAGCACAAAGATCCCTCCTATTACCCTTTTATACTGTGCCTTCTTTTCCCTTACCCCTCCATCCCTAACACCTGGCATCCACTAATCTGTTCCCCATTTCCAAAATGTTGCCATTTAAAAAATGTTATATAAATGGAAAAATACAGTATATATATATGTATCAGTAATATGCTCCTTTTCTTGCTGAGTAGTATTCCATGGAATAATTATATTTATTACTGTTTATTCATTTTCCTGGGTTGTTTTCAGCTTTAACTTTTAAAATAGTGCTGCTATGAACATTCATGTATAAGTTTTAATTTAAATTTAAGTTTTCGTTTCTTGGGATAAAATGTCCATTAGTGCATGTAACTGCTGGTTTATATAGTAATTACATGTTTAGATTAAAAAAACTACCCAATGATTTTCCAGAGTGGCTGTACCATTTTACATATCGCCCCCCCACCCCTTCAATGTGTGAAAAATCTGCTTTCTCTGCATCTGCACCAGTTTTTAATGTTATCATTGTAGCTTTACTTTGAAATCAAGTTTGTGACAATTGAACTGAGCAAATAACTTTACCAAAGAGACCCAACAGGATGACTATTTTAAAAAAGGGCAGTGCACAGGTAGTTCAGTGGTAGAATTCTAGACTGCCATGCAGGAGACCTGGGTTTGATTCCCGGTCTGTGCAACCTCACCCCCCCCCAAAAAAAACACAAAAAATTCCCTATGATATACATATCACATAACTGCCTCTGTTTGTATGTATATATAGATATAGAAATACATATATGTAGGGAGACTATAAATAAGTAAATAAAATAAAAAGGAAAAACACATCATGGTTATCAATAGCTTTCCTGCCCTTGAAATATCCAGTCACTTAACTCATAAGAACTAACTTTACACTGTAGGTCAATTTGAAATGTTTGGCCCCTTCAGTCTCCAGACAACAAGTACCAAGGGCTCAGCTCTCCTTTATAGGAGACATGAGCCAAATTTCCTAGATCAATGACAGGAAACAAGATTGGACTTATTTTGTTCCTTTCTCCTTATGTAACAATTGTATTGTCTTCTAGAGGAAAAGTATTTTCAAAGGATTTTTAGACCCTCTAGACCAGCACTTTCAGTTTTCAACACTGATCTAATAATGAAGATGCTGGATTAGGAGCTAGAAGAACTATGTCTGAATCCCTCTTCTCTTCTAATTAGCTGTGTCAACTTACACAAGTCAATTACCTTCTCTAAAAGTTTTCTTGGCTGTATAAAGTTGTTGGACTAAATCAGTGGCTCTCAAACTCAAGCACATATCAGAATCAACTGGAAAACTTATTAAACTTCCATTGCTGGCTTTCACCCCTAGAGCTTCCAGTTCACTAGTTCTGGAGTGGGGCACAGCATTTGCCAGTCTACTAAGTTCTCAGGTGATGCCAATGGTGTTAGTCCAGGGAAGACATTGAGAAATGGCTAGAGTATGCTAAAGTGCCTTCTGGGCTTAAAAGTCTAAAGACCACCATCCTCTGCTTTGCATTCCCCCCCAAACAAAACAAAACAAAACAAAAAGGCAAAAACCCTCAAATTTTCTCATTAAATAAATTATGCATTTGTCTTTTTTTAAGGGCTACAGCTGTATAATTGAATATAAGGCAATCATTCAAAATATCATAGAAGAATATTCATTGTCACAGGTGAATTACCACAATAAATTATTAGGTTTAAAAAAATGCATTCCAAAATAGCATATACAAAAATGTCCAGGTATATGGAGAAAATAAAAACCTAGAAAGAGATATCCAAGAAGTATAGTAGATCACTTTATGTCATTCTTCCTACTTGACAGAACTCTGCATTCGTGCACCTGAGTAGCCCTGACCTCAAAGCCACTGGTTATAGCACCCCAGACCCACCTGCTTATTGTTCTCACAGCACTTTTCCAGTGTGAACTAATGGAATGTACAGTCACAGCCTCTCAAACTATTCCTTCCTCCATGCTTGACTTTGGGTTGTAACATATTTTATGAAGCAAGTTTTTCCCCTGGCTGTCTCTCTGTTAGAAGAATTCATATTCACAGCTACTATAGAAGTTTAAAAATGGAAATATCACTGAAATAAATCTGTTTAAATGGCAAAACCAGTCATCTGTTATGGAAAGCTATTTTGTTCCTCAGTATATGTGTTCATGTCCCCTCCTGGAATTTCCACTTGTACTGATATCCTAAGTATTAACTTATATATGTCTTCTTCAATTCCCATGCTGCTCAATCTTAAGAAAAATAAGAGTGAGTTTGGCTTGTTTGAAATGTTATTTATTAAAACCACTTTACCACTAAAGTTGAAAGTATATCACTGAATTGATAATCTAGAAAACACAATGTGGTCTTTCTCCTTCTTCATTCCTTAGCACTAGTAACATTATTTCTGAATAAACTTGTCTAGTCAGAGACACATCACCAATAGGGCAGTGGGGATTTACAAAGCACCACTCGGGTCTAGAGCAGCAGTGGTATTGCTGATCCCAGCTGTCAAGTTCCCCCTGCATCTACTCCATGGAAATGAGAAAAAAGACCTTTAGATTAATGAGCAGTAGCATGTTTTATGATAGCACTATTTTTATATCATGCATATTTATGTGTGCCCTCCATGTTGGCATCATAGGAGTATTTTCTAACAAATATGTTTTGTGCTCAAAACAAGATATTTTCATGTACCTAAAGATTATTATCATATAAATGTTTGCCTCATGGGTTTGCTATCATTAGCAAAGTTACTGGATTTGTCTTATATAGCTGGGAGCTCCTGTGATTAAATTGGAGCTGCTTATTCATGTGGTGTTGTAACAGCACCATCCGATGCCTACACCACTTTCCATCACATCCGATTATTCTGCAAGGAGTGATAAGCTTATGCTTAGAACTTACTTGCTTTGTTGAATATAATCAACACCTGGTAACTGTTGCACTTCCCTGCACTTTGGGCTCCATCTAAAGATGAAGAGGCATTAGTGGTCCTCTTCTCTCTCTCCCCCATGCACATCTTGCTTGTGGTATTTAATGTACTGGAAGGTATTTAACATTGCTAGCTTTTGACCTACTATCCACTAGAAAACAGCTGTACTTAGCCTAACTGTTCCCCAGGTAAGAGAAAATCAACAAACTTTGTATTTGTACTTAAATTATCAGATTGTACCTATGGCATAAAGAAAATATAAGGTCAAGGTATGAATTAGTTTACAGATATCCATTTTTCCTAGAGAAATTGTGCAGACTATTTTTGAAGAATTGGAAAGTTACATTGATGTTCCCTTAGCCGAGTGCTTCTGTCCACAGTTATTAAACACACACATGGTTATTACTATTTTAGATAGAAGGATCTTCCTCATCATTGTACTGCTTCTCACACCTCTGATCTTTTGTTCCATCTTTCCTATTGGCTGGTAATCATTTAGCAAACCGGCGTTTTTAGCGGTTACCACTGTGTACCAAACTCTGTACCATGCCCAGTTTTATTACCTCTTCTTGCCAGCACAATATTCATAATTAGAATTACCTCCTTCAGAAGACTGCCTTAGAATTCTCTCCTCCTTTCAGAATTCAAGAAGAATCTTCTTTCTTCTCTCAGCAGGTATTAGGCATCTGTCTTCAGCTTATCCCACTGTATCAAAATCATCTCATTACTATCTCTGCACTGCCATGTTAATACTGTGAGAGAGTTCTTTCTTGTGGTCTGTGACTGGGACAATCCCTGGCATATAGGAGGTTCTTATCAATTGAATGAATTTGAATGAATGAAGCCAGCCAATGGGTCCAGAGAGAAGAATATCTAATATTATTTATCTAACTCAAAAAGCTGAGTCCAGGTGTCAACATGGGCCTGACAATACTGATTTAGTGAGTTAGCAAAAATCATTTAATGCCAATATTATTGTAAGATGTCAAATATATTTTGCAAATGCTAAAAAAAGTTCTCTTATTTTATTTATATTTATATTTATGTTTATATGTATATTTTATTTTGTTTGGATCCAGGGATTGGATTTTAGGCAAGTATAATGCTCCCCTTGACCATGCCAAAAAGGCATTCTACTTCGCAACATAACTTTGAAGAGCTATACCTGGACAAATATGCATTTTTAAGGCATAGTTTTATTTTTTAAGTCCACAGTGCCCTTTAAAAGGAATGTTTTTGTATGGCTGCCTACTTATAAAGAGTCCTTTCTAAAGCCTACAATTATTGTGACACTCACATTTTCCGTTATTTTACAGTTTTATCTGTCTTGGTTAGCACATGCCAAAGTATTTACGTAGCTTTAAAAAAAAGAAAAGTGCTGATCTTATCTTGTGCAGCCTAACTTGACAATGTCTTTTTTTTATTCATTGAAATTCCAAATCTATGTTGAAGAATAAATGTTATTAATACAAATGTTATCTAGAATAAAAGAACATTAAAAGTGTTTAATATGCTATGCATACGAATTAAAGCATCATAAACTTGACATTTGGTCAGATATTACATCAGTATGGCCCTGCTTATGATTTAGGAAGATTATTTTTAGATGATGACTCATAACAAAGATATTATTTTTAGACATCTTAGCTCTCTTTCCCCCTCACCATTTCCAGGTGTCCATATTCATGTGCAAAGAGCATAATGACTCGAGCCTTACAGCAAATATGAGAAAGTCCCTTTTTCCCTTGTTTTAAATAATTATTTATACTTTTGTCACTGTATATTCCAGAAATGTAACAGTAGAGTCTTAAGTTGCAGTTGTACTCATATTCTCTGAACAGCTTTAGAACTTTTACTTCTGAGAATACAACTGAAGTTGAAAAACAGATTTGTCTCAGTCTAGTGGAACAAAATAAAATTATCCTCTTTTTAAATAAATGGCAGTTAGGAGAAGCAATTTTTTCCTATCATGGATAAATGCTAGGGAACATGAAATCAGTATTTAAAATATGTTAACTTACAATGTTTTCAATAAAAAGAAGCTGAAATGCATTGAACAGGATTTCCAAGGATGATTGTGATTTCTTGTTACTAAGTCCTGAAAAATACATAATATATTTGGCAGGGAGAAATATAAAAATTAGGGATGAAGAAAGACCTATTAGGTCAAATATTTAAGTTTTTCTTTTGGGGGGAGGCCTCCAGTTTCCATTTAATTTAATCAGCCCATTTCATGTAGCTATTCTCCATCTTGAGTTCATATTCACAGGCATGTGGAAGAAAAAAAGTCTTTTCTTTTGAGGCAGTATTGAAGATTAAAAGTCCCTAAGCCTCTGTAGTTTTATCTTAGTCCACCTGTAAAGTTACCATGGGAAAAGCATGCATTAGGAATTAAAATTTCTAGCTCCTAATCTCAACTTTGTCACTTATTAGCTTTGTAACTTAACTTTTCTGAGCTTCTTCATTTTTAAAACAAGTTAAAAATGCCTGTTTTGCCTAAACCACAGGATTTTGCTGAGGATGCATTGAGTCAGGTAGGTTTAATGTACTGTAAAATGTTTTAGAGGTATTACGGGGGTGTGTTATACTTCCCATTTTGCAGTTGAGGAAAGAAAGTCTTAGAGAGGCCAACAAGCTTGTTCAAGGTCACACAGGAGAGCTGGTTCTAAAATGAGAGAGCTGGTTCTAAAACCTGTTTGTATAAAATGTCTTCATTTCTCAATATTGGCACTACTGACATTTGGGGGCAGGTGGTTCTTTGTTGGGGGGGTGCTGCCCCATGCATTGTAAAATGTTTGACAGAACCTCTGGCTTCTGCCCACTAGATGTCACTAGTACCCCCTTCCCATTTGTGACAACCGAAAGTTTCGTAGACATTGTCAAGTGTTCTCCACAAGGCAAAATCACTCGCAGTTGAGAGTCACTGTTCTCTATAATTTCAAAACTAAAGTTCTCAATGACTTTCCTAATGATTTTTATCAGTGTTAATGTTATTCTGAGTAGAAGTTTCTGTTTGGAATAATCCATGACATAATAATTTTCAAAATTCAAAAGAGGTAATGTTTTTTGAGAAATAACTGGTTTTTATCCATTGTCTTCCTAGTCTCTCAATGTTAGTGATGGTACTGACTTATTTAGAAGGTGGTGAGTTTCCTTCAAATTGTTCATACAGAAGCCAAACATCACCTGTCTGAGGAGCTATGCACAGTGAGTCAGCAGTCCTACTGAAGGACCTCTGGTAATTCTGTGATCATTCACTCCCTACCTGGCCCCACTGATGTTGCTCAGACAGTCCCTTCTCATGCGAGATAGTCATGGACTTCTAATACCTATCATCAGCTGAGAGGCAGGGAAGAGAATACATGGATTTTATAATCATCATCTCATTTAATCTTCACAAGAAGCCCTTGAAGTTTGTATCAATTGCCTGTGATTATATTTTGTTTAGGAATATTAACCTTTCTTCTTTGCCTGCTCCTTCAGTTTTGTGGTATTCTCATTACAGAACTTGAGACAGAAACTCAGCAGGATCTTGATACGGAAACTCAGCGGGTGCCTTTCTTACCAGCACCAAATGAAGAGTAGCATAATTCTGAAACTCCAAATAAAGCAAGATGCTTTCTGTCCTGCATGGCTCTTCCTTTTCACTCCCTCCCTTAACAGGAATCTTTAAATACATACCTCCTCCGAGCCCTTGATCATGGGATTCGCCCCTATGAAACTTATTCCTGCAAAGTACTAGCTAAGCCTGTTTAAATTTAGGCCTAAGAGTCACCCGCAGAGACCGTCTTTTGTTACTTAGATGTGGCCTCTCTCTCTAAGCCAGCTTGGCAGGTAAACTCCCTGCCCTCCCTCCTACATGGGACATGATTCCCAGGGTTGTAAATCTCCCTGGCAACATGGGACAGAACTTCCAGGATGAGCCAGGACCTGGCATCAAGGGATTGAGAAAGGCTTCTTGACCAGAACAGGGAAGAGAGAAATGAGACAAAATAAAATTTCAGTGACTGAGAGATATCAGAGTCAAGAGGATATCCTGGAGGTTATTCTTACACATTATATAGATAATCACTTTTTAGTTTATGGTGCATTGGGACTGGGGAAGTACCTGAAACTGTTGAACTGTATTCCAGTGGCCTTGATTCTTGAAAACAATTGTATAAAGACATAACTTTTACAATGTGACTGTATGATTGTGAAGACCTTCTGTCTGATGATTCTTTTAAAGAAATCCAGGGTATGGACAGATGAGTAAAAACATAAGGATTAAAAAAATAAGTAATAGGGGGGACAAAGGGTAAAATAAACTGGGTAGATGGAAATACTAGTTGTCAGTGAGAGGGTTTTTCTTTTTATTTCTTTTTCTAGAGTGATGCAAATGTTCTAAAAAATGATCATGGTGTTGAATACACAACTATGTGATGATATTGCGAGCCATTGATTGTACATCGTGTATGGACTGTATGTGTGTGAAGATTTCTCAGGAAAAGTATTTTTAAAAAATACATGCCTTCTAGGACTCCATTTTGAGAATTAAGAGCTAACTTTTATATGGTAATGACAGGTTTCCCATATTTCTCCTTGAGTAGAATGTTTCTACTTTTTTTGCTTGTGCTGTCCTCCTGCTGAAAAAGCCTAGTACAGGCTTCCCAAATCTTCCACCCTTCCCTGCCTTTATTTCTAATCTACATCCATCTCCTGGTAGTGGCACTGTTCCAATTTATTATCACCAGGTTAAAACTTTCCAAACATTTTGATTGACTTTATTATGTTTGTTTGTTTCTCTCTTATTAAAACTATTGGGAAATTAGATGCATTACATCTGGGCTTCATTAGATAGTCTGAAAATATTTGGTGTGTAGGCCTGTGTGAATTAAAAATTTTTTAAGCACACTAGGTTTTAATTTTAAGATGAACTGCTGCTGACAAGTACAATAAATATAATTGAATGTGATTTAAAGCATCGGTATGACTTGAGGAGAGGCTGGTATAATTACTGATAGTGATAAGGAACTGGAATTGCCTAGGACTCTTCAGGACTCAGAACTCTACTTATGGAAGTTTCAAAACAGTAGTTGGAGCCAATGGGAAAAAAGGATTGGATTACTTCATGGTAATACAACTTTAGCATTAATTAAAACTTTATGTTTGTTCTTTAATGTGCATGTGGATTACTGTATAGTTTATTTGAAAAGACTAATTGGCTCCTGCTTAAAATGGCAATGTCAGGTTCTAAAAGTCATTTTTCTTTTTAGATCACTGTGCACTATTATTGACCAGATCAACTGATAATGCCTTGATGTGCATTCAGTGATTTCATCATATTATATATGTAAAGCATTGTGGGTTTTTCTTTCTTTTCCAGGTGGCCTTTTTGAAGATGTAACTGCTGGAGCCAAGACGTTCCCCTCCCCAGCAGATAGATCTCCAGCACAGAGCACACCAAAGACCAGTAGTCTGCTCAGTGGGCAGCTATTACAGAGATAAGAACAAGAGTTGCAGCATGAAAGCATTACTGTGAATTTTTTAGTTTACCTGTTTGTATATATTTTCTAAGAGAAAAGTTAACTTTAGGTATTTGAAAAACCAGGGCTATGAAGGAAATCATAGTAGCAGGCTGTCAGCAGGTTGAGATACGTCTAGAAGTTACATCTCTATTCCCCACAGAGAGAAATATTCAAATATGTGCTTTGTCAGCACCACCTGGAAGGATATTAGCTAATGGAGATCCATCTGTCCTGTATGAAATGCAGTGAGGAATTTCATTGGTGTTGGTGGAATTGAGTATTTGCTGCTGTAAGTCCAATGAAATAAACTTTTAAAGCGTTTCTCAGGTTCCTTTAAAGCACACTTTTAAAAAGAAGAAAAAAATTTATATCCCTACCTTATTCAGAGAAGATGCTCAGTGAATGAGTGATTATCAAATTAAAGTCTTCCCATTTATGCAAACCTGCATGTGTTCCTTTTGTTCTTTATTTACCAAATACAATGTCAAATAATAAATGTATCTCATTGTCACCCTATTACTGAGTTGCCTTAATCCATATGTGCCAGAACCAGTAGTGAGGAAACCATTGAATGAGAATGTTAGAGCCCTAGGGGATCTTGCAGAGCACACGCCAGCTCATAATTTTACAGAGAAAGTATGAGACTGGCCTGTGATCACACAGCTAGCATCAAAGCTGGAGCTGGAGCCAGGCACCCAACTCTTCTGCCTGAGTCCTGATCCATATCTCTTTGACCATCACCCCTTCTCATGCTTCACATCCAAGAGGTCAGACGCAGCTATTGGCAAACCAATATAAATTTGTTCATTCAGTAAACATTTAATGAACACCTACCACATCTCAGTCATAGTTACAGGCACTGCAGATAGAGTCATACATCAAACTCCCTTCCCTCATGGAGTTTCCATTCTCATGGGTAAAGCAGACAAAAAATAGCTACATTTTACTATAAAATACTACATTTTAAAATAATATCTCTGAAAATAAGCACAATGAAGATAACTATGTAAAGGAAGCATAGAAGGGAGGTGTGCTATTTCAGACAGGGAGTCTAAGTTGAATTTAAAGTGCACATGTGCTTTTGCTACCATATATGATCAAACTAATTCAGTCCTTTCAGAGTGGGAGGGATGGAATTAAATGTGAAAAGAATGAGGAAAAACTACAGTCATGTCATTTTGCCTTGAATAAACAAGGATCCACTAATATTAGCAAAGTTTATTTGATTCCATTGATTACAGAAAAAGAATCAGACTCAAACCAGGCACTGTGAGGTAACTAGCCTTGCTCTATTTTAAGAATTAAACCTACTCAGTACTACTGTAGTAAAAAATGCTAACAGTTCAATGGTTTTGCATGATAAAGAAAACCAATCTGGCTGTTCCATGTACATGTGTTTTTGTGCTTATTGTATAAGAAAGATTGAGACCCAATGTTGCATTGTAATTCAGGAATGTAGAGATGACTGTCATATCTTAGAAATGTATTAACATTTATCTTATACATCAGAGGGGTGGTTTCCACTAACTACTTATCTAAAAGTTCTGCATGTTCTTACTCTTAAGTACTCAAGACCACTCAATGTAGCTGGGTGTAATGATTTTCCTTTATTTGCGTCTTGAGATACTTCAGGATTACATCTGATACTGAACTAGAATTCGTCATCACTGCTTAATCTGGGGGAGAAAGCTGGAAGGAGTTACCTGAAAATAGTAATTTTAAGAAAACAGTTCTCTAGTTTTAAAGGACAAACCAAACACTAGCTCAAAACATTTTCAAAAGCATCCAGTATACCACTATTCTTTTAAAATTGTGGCTCCATTTTCATTCAGGAGTAGACTAGACTAAACAATATTTCATTTGTTCTCAGTCCTAGTATACACAAATTAAGCAACCCATTTTCATCTCCAAATCTATTTTAGGCTCTTTGGATACAAGGTACAATAACCAGAGTGCAGGTTTTGGATCCTAGTTCAGCCTCTCAGTAGACTCACCTGTGACCTTCAAAAACCTTTGTGGTTAAAATGGGAGCCACTAACATGACGACTGGACCTTTCTTCGCCTTATTATAAATAGTCTGATTTATAGTTTCTCTCTGATAAATCATTTTATATTTTTATTTCATCTCTTTTAACATTTTATGAGTTAAAACTTTTCCTCAATACTAATGATCAGTGAGAGGGAGAGGCAAGGGGTATGGGATGTATGAGTTTTTCTTTTTTTCATTTCTTTTTCTGGAGTGATGCAAATGTTCTAAAAATGATCATGGTAATGAATACACAACTGTGATGGTATTGTGAGCCATTGATTTTATACTATGTATGGCCTGTGTGTGAAGATTTCTCAATAAAAAATATTTTTAATAAAACTTTTTCCTCTTTATTACTTGTTTAGAAGGCAAAAAAGTTGTTTTTTTGTTGTTGTTTTTTTTGCCATGATTTGACACACACTATTTCGACTAGAAAGCCGAAATCCTGAACACATTAAGAGGGTAGCTTCATTTAAAGCAGCAACAGCAACCCAAATGGGGTGCCTATTTGGGGTCTCTCACTGAACCCTTCCTAAACTAAAAAATAATGGGGCTTTTTACTGAGAAGGCCACAGTAGGCTTTCTCCAGTCTTATACTGGGAAACAAATTGCACAAGACACTTTATAAGTACTTAGGAAATAATGGAATCTTGTCTTATTTCTTCACTGCTTCTTAGGAAACTAGCACTTGTGATCAGGAACAGAGCTCTCTGACTTGGTGTATCTCCCCTTACACTTTCCAATCACCACCACATCCCTACCTAACCAATACCATTTCTAGGAAAATGAATCGTTAACACCTGCACTCCCTTTCCTGAATCAAGACTTAAGGGTTGATTGTTATGTGGGCCCTTCACTTGAAACTCTCTTCATAATATGGTGACATGGTATCAGAATTATCATCATCAGTTTTATGTCCCCTAACAGTACATGTTGTACTCTGAGAATGTGCCATTTATCCCCTCTTAAAAAAAATTACTCAATTACTGTCCCTCCCCCAAAAATGTTCTGAATAATAAACATGATAAAGAGTACTATAAATTGTCTAAAAAACTGTTAATGTCACTACAAAACTTAGTGCAAATGTTAAGAAAGAATCCTTAAAATAAGGTGCACAATGTAACAAAAGAATTGAAATGAAATACCTCATTATTTCAATAAAATCTGAGAAGTGATGATGTCAAGAATAAAAAGTGGCCAAGACACTCATCTAGCACAGGGAGCAGATGTTTCAACGTTGACATTAAGGGGAAATATAGGTTGAAAAACATTTTTTAGTATTTTTAAAGAAAGCACCAGTAAATTGGAAATGTTTTTGTTAGAAATCACTAGAGGAAACAATAGAAATCACTAGAGGAAACAAAGAGAACTTGATCAATAAAACACATTTCCTGTGTATCTTTCCAACCTTGTGATAATTGTTCGAGGCAATTTTAGAAGAGCCAGTTTCAATATATGTGTTTGTTTGTTCTCCTGCTTTATTTTATCAAGCCAAGAATGTCCTCTAAAGAAACAAGGCTGCTATCTGTGGAATATTTGGTAGTTATATTCCTTACACAGTCAACAAAGTGTTTCTGGGATGAGGACTGTCATTAGACCTTGCTTTCTGGTGAAATTAAAGTTTAGAATGGAGATGAGAAAAGCACATGAGAAGGGAACCCTGCAAAGCAGTGAGTAATGATGTCAAACCGCTGGTATGGACACCAAGTGTTATAGGAATCCAAAAGGTCGCTCCCAATGCACAGAGTGGTCACAGATGTCCTTGGTTGGCTAAGATTGGGCCTTAAATGATGGTTAATATAAAGATAAGAAAATAGAGACATTCAGGAAGGATGGCATTTCAGAAAGGTAAGATCATTTAGCTAGGTTGGAGAGATTGAAAAAGGATAATGAGAAATAAGATAGGAAAGAGTTTTAATAGATTGTGGGAGGCCTTGAATGCCACATGAAATCGGAGAACTTTTACCTTCTGATTTTTCAGGATCAAACTTGATATGAACTTGAAACCCATTTTTCTTTTGTGCTGCTGAGAGCCTTTCAAGCTCTAGGATTTAGATGCAGTGGTTAAGAGTGAGAAGGCTCTAGAGTCTGTATGTCTGGGTTAAAATGTCAGTTGGGTAATCTTAAGCAAGTTTCTTAAACTTGTCTGTAAAATGGGGTAAAAATATATAGATAGATAGTATCTCTATCATAGAGATTTTCTGGATACCATGTGGATTAATACATGCATAGTGTTTAGAAGGGTACCAGACACACAGTGTGATATATCTTATTTATAATTATTAGTCTATGAATTTGCTGCTCTCTGCCTGACCCCCACCCCCGCCATTGCCTATAATTTATTTTTTATGATTTTAAGCAGGAGAATGACATAAAGGAACTGTTGCGTTCAAAACATTAATCTGATAGCAGAGCACAAGGTAGACTGAAAAGATAACCTGTTATCTTTCCAAAAATTCTCAAAGAATGTACTGACCAAATAAGTTTTTGTATGCTTTTTCCTCTTCTAATTTTAATTATTTTTGACGGTCATTAAAAGTACAATGAGATACTTACTTTTCCATCTGCAATCAGTTTTGATCTAACATGGTGAAGAAAATCCCATTCTCAGCATTTTCACAATAGACCTTTTAAAACAAGTTATTTTTTATTCTTCTCTTGAGAGCAGAAAAGCTTTTACAAAAATCTTCAATTTACCTTTTATATAATTTCCAAATACTTTTACCCCTTTTCCTTTTTCAGTGTCACTGGTTCTCAAGGGAATAAGGCAGAGTCTTCCTGGTGAACAGACTCTTTTCCCTTATGTTCTTAATTTTCTTATATATTTTTCCACTCAGTTAAATTCCACATTATGCCGTGGGATCACAACAATATAAAATATGGGTACTTGATCAGAAGTACCACAGATGGAAAAGACATTGTTGAAATTACTAAATTTCAGATATAAGCACTTTTTTCCTTAGGGGATAATTCAGAGTATTCTTTAAATGACTTAGGGGCTAATGTTTGAGTACCTTATGTTTAGGCAGTCCACCCCCAGCATAAGGGAATAGACAAATGAGTCAGATGAGAAGGGAGAAACCATATTTCTTTTGTTCTTAATCCTTACCTGTTATATTAAGGCCTACAGCTTCCTGCAAAATACTCTAATTTTGCTGAGTGTTACATATGGGCTACTCATATACATTCATGTGTATCATATAGCATCTGTAAACTACCTCACTTCTTCCCTTTTTCTCCAGCATCATTTGATGCTGACGACCTCACTGTGAAGGTGGCCAGTAGGTTGTCCTGGCGTGAGGTGTGGCCCTTCTCCCTCTTGAATGCCAGGAATGGAACAAAAGGGTGCCATCACCACTACAATTTTGTTGAGTCAAAATCACACAGAATATGGTGCTCTTCGTTTTGTGTTGCTCTTTGTGATATGGATCCCAAAGCTGTGTTTCTCTGCAATCCTGTGACGACAAGTATACAGATTTTAGCAAAATTTGCTCTTGCAAGTATTTTAAAGCTGAAGTCTTTGGCCCAGCTGGAGGATAAATTTTGAGTCCCATTTTTGGGACTCTCCTTTTTGAAACACTTAAACACCATTACTGAGCCAAGCCCATGGGATGAATTCTGTCTTCTTTTAAAAATGAGAGTCTCTTGGTCTCTGAGACAGACTCAGGCCAGAAATTTCAGACATTAACCTTTTTTGGAGTTCAAGCTGGGATTCCAAATATATTTGTATTTTTGCCTATTCTATCTTTTTAAAATTAATTTTTAATTGTTTTTTGTTGTTGTATAGTATAACATATATACAAAGCAAAGAAATAAAAAAGAATAGTTTTCAAAGTACTCTTCAACGAGTAGTTACAGGACAGGTCCCAGAGTTTGCCATGGGTTACCACACAATCCTCTCAGATTTTTCCTTCTTGCTGCTCTAGAATATAGGAGGCTAGAGGGCTTAAATATGTTTTTATCATCAGAATCAACTTTTTTTCCCCTTTTTTTTGTGAAAAATAACATAATACAAAAAAAGCTATAAATTTCAAAGCGTAGCACCACAATTAGTTGTAGAACATATTTCAGACTTTGACATGGATTACAATTTCACAATTTTAGGTTTTTACTTATAGCTGCTCTAAAATACTGGAGACTAAAAGAGATATCAATTTAATGATTCAGCATTCATATTCATTTGTTAAATCCTGTCTTCTCTGTATAACTCCACCATCACGTTTGATCTTTCCATCCCTCTGTTTAGGGGTGTTCGAGCTATGGCACTACTAAATTTCTCATATTGGAAAGGTTTGTTACTAATATGGGGTAGGGAGATGGAACTATCTGATGTTCTGGAGAGGCTGGGCTAGGTTTCAGGACTGATCTAGACCAGGGACCCATCTGGAGGTTGTAGGTTTCTGGAAAGTTACTCTAGCACATGGAACCCTTGTGGAATCTTATATATGCCCTAAATGTTCTCTAGGATTGGCTGGAATGGTTTTGGTTGGGGGTTGGCAGGTTATGATAGGTAGCAAGGTCTAACTGAAGCTTGAGTAAGAGCAACCTTCAGAGTAGCCTCTCGACTTTATTTGAACTCTGCCTGCCACTGATACTTTATTAATTCTTTCCCCCGTTCAGGAGTGGAATTGTTGATCCCATGGTGCCAGCTTCTGGATTCATCCCTGGGAGTCATCTCCCACATCGCCAGGGAGACTTTCTCCCCTGGATGTCATGTTCCACATGGGGGGGAGGGCAATGATTTCACTTGCAGAGTTGGGCTTAGAGAAACTGATTGCCTATTCTACCTTTACAGCTGTGCTATCTAATACAGGTACTGAGTTTTGTGTGTGTGTGTGTGTTTTATTTTGGTTTGGTTTCATTTTCAGTTTGCATGCAGTTAGTATTACTAAGTTTGTGGGTCTGGTTATGGTGAAAGTGTGTTGGATTGGGTTTGTTTTTGCAGTTACATTCTATCCTGGAAAAGCTGTCTTCTCTGTATCTTAGATCATTTGATTTTATTTTACTGAGAAAATTGCTGTGAAGCAAAACTTTATACAGAACTTCCAACTGAACTTCAGGATCAATTTATAATGATTCTTGTCTTTTATTTATTGTATTAAAATTAAGCAACAGTTGAACTTAATTTCAAGTTCTCTTCAAGGTGAGAGCTCCTTGAGGTCAGGTCCAATGTCTTACTAATTTACTTAACTTCGGTACTTAGCATGACGCCTGATGAAGAGAAGGCATTCAATAAATTTGGCTTCATTAATTACTCTATTGGGGTCATAAACTCTGGAAAAACTGGATCAATAGGGTACACTGATTTAAGTAAAACCGATTTTGTAAACATTCTTACAAAACGTCTATGTATCTAACTTAAAATGTTCTACATCCTTCAAGGTTTATTTCAAATATCACTTCCTCTAAGAAACATTTCCTTTTCACTCCCATGTAAAAACAGTTTTTTGTGTGTATGGAAAATATATTTTGCAAAAGTAAAATGATTAAGTCTTTGGTCCTATTGGAAATACACTTATGACATTTACCCATGCTGTAAAGTGCAGATGGAAATTCAATCATTATTGGATTCTATGATCTCAGATGAATATAATAACCAGGTTTACAAATCTATTCTCTATCCCAACTCTTTCCCGACCTGGTTTGGAAACTTTGTGTAAAGTGGCACTTTATCTCTTATTAATTCCAAAGATGACAGACACAGGATTTCATTGTCTTGTTAGTGGATGCTGCACTCTCTGATTAGCTGGCTTGCCCTTTTTGAGGCTTTGATTTATTGGGGCAGAGCAAGCACTGGCTTTTGTACATGCTGAAAGCCAACTAGGGTGAGGAATAATTTATGGCTCTCTCTTTGCAGTTGAAAAAAATAAAGGTTATTTTCATTATATTGCTATAAGAACTGTTCTAAAACAGAAGAAAGATACTGTAATAAGCAGAAATCCAAAGAATGACATTGAGCTACTATTTCGGTTAACTTAAAAATAATGTTTAAATCATATTTTGAAGCAGGTTGGACTTGCTGAATTCTTATCTTAATTTTACAGAGAATCATGTTTCTTCCAATCTGACATAAGACCAATGCAGAGTAGCATTTCTGCAGCTCCCAGGCAAGTTATATTTGCAAAAAAACAAAAAAGTGTGGGTATAAGGTAGCGGGAAAGAATTGCCACATAGCACTTTTCACCTAGGAAAATGCTGCCTAAAAAATCCAAAATGGAGGTGCCAAAGGAAAAAGTATTTGTCAATGAAAAAGTATTAAGCATTAGACACTAGCAAATTTGTTTGGGCTTCCTAAGCTTCCCTTTTCTCTATTTTATACTCTGGGTAAAGGCTGTATTTTGGCAAGGTACTTTGCTACCTGTTCCCTAAATTAAAACATATAAGGAAACCCTTATAGAATCAGAGTTTTTTTTTTCCATAATAAGACAACACCTGGGATTTCCTCTTTTGAGCCAGCAGAGATTTTGTCTAATCATTACAGGGAGTGTACAGACACTTCCAATCTGGTGGATAATTTTAAATTCCAACTCTGGCTTTAAGTAAGATCTCAAGTTCTTGAAAAGGAAGTAAGAGAACAGTAGGGATTAATTCCGCTGGCAGATGGGTTGGAGTGAGGGTAGGAGAGCATTCTAAGCAGAAAACAGCAAGAGCAAATGATTATAGGAAGGAAAGTTCTGGGTGTTTTTGTGGAATGGTAAATAATTCAGTTTAATAACAGGTAACATATTTAGGCACTTACAATGTGCCTAGTAACTCATTTATTTGTCAAAACAACATTATTCAGAAGATAGTTTTGCTATCACCATTTTATGTGAGGAAACAGAGGCTTAGAGAAATCCAATAATTCACCCAAGTTCACACAGGTAGAAAGTGGCAGAGCTAGTAGTTAACTCCAGGTTGGCTAGGTCGAGTGCATAAGCTCTTAAACTACTATGCCATCTGCAGCCATTCAAGTGTGATGGAGAAGATCAGCTTTGGGGGAGGAGGAGTTGGCAGAAAAAAAGTTAATAGATAATCTAGAAAATGTAGAACACCTGGTTTCCTTTCCTAAAAGCCTACTGATGTCTTCACATGGATGTAATATCTGCCCTTCAAATCCTACTGGTCTAAAAACCAAGCTCGTTGTAGCCTACACCTTCTGGGGCCACCCTTCCATTGCAACTGGGATCCAGATTTCAGCCTCACTGCCATGCAGCAGCCAAAGCCCAGACTTTGGACTCAAGGTAGGTGCACACTCTCCTGCATAATCCTCCTCCTCTGAAAGTCTCTCTCTCTCCACCCTTTCGTTGCAGTCCAGCTGCTGTTCTCTACTTCCCACCCTCCATATTCTCATCTGAGCTAGCACAACCAACTTCTGACAGTCTTTTTCTCCTCTGCCTTCTCCTGACCCCAAAGCAATCTACTGATGCTTGCAAGAAAATCTTCAGAATCTAGGGCTCTGATCATAACAATCTCCTCAAATATTTAGGCTCCCCATTGCCTGTAGAATTCTGTCCAGACCCCTCAACTTGGATTTCAAGGCTCTCCAGTTCTCAACCTACCTTCTCAACCTTACTTTGTCTACATCTCCTTATAGATGTCACTTTCTGAGCATACAAATGAGGCTTCCTGGGATATGCCTTGTATTTGTAGCTTCCACTCCATGCCTTTGCTGGGAGCACCCCCTGCCTCAAACATCCCTACCTTAACCCCAATCCCACTTTGCAAACCTTCTCATTTTCAGGTCAAATATCTGCCCCTCTAATTCTCCCATATATTTGACTTATGCCTCACATTTCATGTTTCTGTCATTCCCTGTACTGTCATAGCCTTTTGGGTTTAAGGCTTTATCCCCAATTAGATCTCCCTTGCACAATAAATTCCCTGAAATGAATGATGCTGAAATGAAGACACAATCACTTGGTCCTGAGCAGAAGTTACCTTTGGCAATTGACTTGATTGGTCCATTTCTTCTTCCCTGAACCAGTTGTTCGTCTTTGATAATTAATTGAAATTCAGCAGAGAGAAAGAGTTTGCAGAGGTCTTTATGTTGGTCTATTCTTGCCAATGTGAAATATCTTTTCACAGAAAAGGGGGAAAACAAATCATTCCTTATTTATTTTTTTGTATGATTGACATAGGGCAAATTTGTTGGCAGAGTAGGACACCATATAGAAATGAGATCCACGGATATTACAACCTACATAAAAACACACTTTTTAAAAGTCATTATATTCACTAACTGTAATGCAGAGATGAAATGAAAGAAAGTGGTTTATAATAAAATCATCTACATTTTAATATGTAAATGCTCAGTTTAGGGCTACACCGGAAGCCTCATGGAATGGTCTGTGCTTGCACTGTGAATATGACAGTCACAAAGGCAATACAAGCTGATGCAGGTGTGTGGTCTCAGGGGCTCAAACACATAAACAGCATCACTGGAAGATGACATGCAAAACAAGGGGCAATCTTCCCTCAATTTAGATAGCAATTGTTTTTTTTTTTTAATTTATTTATTAATTAAAAAAAATTTAAAAACCAAATAAATCATCAACATATATAATCAGTAATTCACAATATCATCACTTAGTTGCCTATTCATCATTTCTTAGAACATTTGCATTAATTCAGAAAAAGAAATAAAAAGACAATAGAAAAATAAATAAAATGAACACGGAAAAGAAAAAAAAGATTATACCTACTATACCCCTTACCCCTTGCTTTCATTGATCACTAGCATTTCAAACTAAATTTATTTTAGCATTTGTTCCCCTTATTACTTATTTTTATTCCATATGTTCTACTAGTTTGTTGACAAGGTAGATAAAAGGAGAATCAGACACAAGTTTTTCACAATCACATAGTCACGTTGTGAAAGCTCTATCATTATTCAATCATCCTCAAGAAACATGGCTAATGGAACACAGATCTACATTTTCAGGCAGTTCCCTCCAGCCTCTCCATTACATCTTGAATAACAAGATGATATCTACTTAATGTATAAGAATAACCTCCAGGATAATCTCTCGACTCAGTTTGGAATCTCTCAGCCATTGACACTTTGTCTCATTTCACTCTTCCCCCTTTTGGTCAAGAAGGTTTTCTCAATCCCTTGATGCTAAGTCTCAGCCCATTCTAGGGTTTTTCTCAATCCCTTGATGCTGAGTCTCAGCCCACTCTAGGATCTCGGTCCCATGTTGCCAGGAAGGTCCACACCCATGGAAGTCATGTCCCACGTAGACCGGGGGAGGGTGGTGAGATTGCTTGTTGTGTTGGCTGGAGAGAGAGGCCACATCTGAGCAACAAAAGAGGCTCTCTTGGGGGTGATTCTTAGGCCTAAATTTTAAGTAGACTTGGCCTATCCTTTGTGGGGTTAAGTTTCATGTGAACAAACCCCAAGACTGGAGGCTCAGCCTATAGCTTTGGTTGTCCACACTGCTTGTGAGAATATTAAGAATTCAACTTGGGGAAGTTGAATTTCTCCTTATTCTCACCATTTGCCAAAGGGGGCTTTGCAAATACTTTTCCACTCACTGATCGAATCACTCTGGGATTCATCGGGGCATCACTCTGGACAAACCAACAAAATCTCATGTCCTACCTGAGATTCCAAGTACTTATAATGTTCAGTTAAGTTGTCTACATAAATTATGTTAGAAAATGCACTAGTCAAAATATAAATTTTGTACCAAATAAACATTTTTTGCTTTAGTCTCACACATAAGGTGACATTTTAAAATACTAATTACCATCTATTTTCAGCACCCTGAAATAATGACGTTCCTTTGCTCTCCCTAGTGCAAAAACACTTTTTAAATTTGTACATTTAGTCACTGTCATTATACACTCTAGGCATTCCTAGATTATACCATCTCAATCTTTAACATCTATCTTTCTTTTTGATTTCATTTACGTCCCCAGCCCTCCTCCCTCTATCATTCTCACATGCAGCTTCATTCAGTGTTTTAACATAATTGTATTACAGTTAGGTAGTATTGTGCAATTGTAAATCTGGAAAATTCTATGTTTAATAAACCATGCAAAAACATACTTTGCCTTCACTTATAAAATAGAGTTAGATTCTGTGTTCAGATATTTATAAACAGATTTTTTTTTCACCTGTATGAATGGATGGTAAATCCCCAAATTGTATGGAATATGGAACAATTCTTTTTTGGTCAATACTCTGCCATGCTTTGTAGCATATTCATCATCCCTGACTTTCCCTAAATGCCAGCTCAAATGTTATGACAACCAAAAGTAGCCCCATCAATTTCCAAAATGGCCCCTGGTAATAAAAAATCCCCAGTGAGAAACTGACCTAACACCAAGATTTATGAAGATGTAGACTCAAGAAAAATAAGTCAATCGCCAAAATTTACTAATTAGAAAGTAGCAGAATCAGAACTACAGGTATAACCCAAGTCTAATTTATCCCTAATCCAGTTGTATTTTGTCTGGTAAATTCATACACTCTCAACTATATACACATGTTACATTTGTATACATTAATACACATCTTAGTCTGGATTTCATAAAAGCTGGTTCTGACATTTTGATTAAAATTAGATCAGTCCTGGAAGTGTGAGGGTAGTTCAATGGTAGAATTCCCACCTGCCATGCGGGAGATTACCAGCCCATGCACATCTCAAACAAACAAGCAAAACAAATGAAAAACCAACCAAATAAAAAAAATTCAACAAATGGTACTGCAATAAGGGAATACTCACATGGAAAAAGAATGAAATGTGACCCCTGCCATACAGCATACAAAAGAAAAAATTAGTTCAGTCATACTGCTTAATTCATGTAAATATGGTGTATGTAAACATGGACTAAAGACAGGGAGATGTTGCATTTTCTAATGACTACAGATTCTTCCGTTTCCAGTTATATGGCTGGCTAGGTAGTGAGATGTACCTTTCCACTGAAAACAACCTAAAATGCTATAAAATATATGTGCTAGATTGAATTATACACCCCAACAAGTCATGTTCTTAATCTTCATTTACAGTCCTGTGGGTGTGAACCTACTGTAAATAGGACCTTTTGAAGATGTTATTTTTAGTAAAGGTGTTGCCCACCTTTGTCAGGGTGGCCCTTAACCTTGTACTGAGAAGTCAGAGAGGACCAGACACGAAGAAACCCAAAGTCAGCAGAAACAGGAAGAGGAGACACAAGAGAGAGCGATTGCCAAAAGTTGGGAGGGAGATGCAAGCCAAGGAACCCCAAGGATTGTGGCAAGCCAGAAATAGAATGCTCAAGACTTTAGGGAGAAAGCCTGGCCTCGCTGATGCCTTGGTTTTGGACTTCTGGCCTCCCAAACCATAAGCCAATAAATCCCTTTTGTTTTGGGCCAACCCATTATGTGGCATTTGTCATAGCAGCTTGAAAAACTAAAGCAATGTTTAAAAGTCTTTTTATTTTTCTTTTTGCATGCTGTATGGCAAGGGTCTCAGTTCATTCTTTTCCCATGTGAGTATTCCGTTGTTGCGGCACAATTTGTTGAATTTTCGTTGTTTGTTTATTTGTTTTGGGGAAGTGCATGGACTGGAAATCGAACCCAGCTCTCCCACATGGCAGGCAAGAATTCTACCATTGAACTACCTTGCACCCCAAAAGTCCTTTTTTTAAGAGCATCAAAGTGCTAACAAAAATAATGACATTATTAGGTCAAAATTAAGTGAAGGTGGGACCAAGCGAGGCAAGCAAAGCCCTGAAGCCACTCCTCCCTGACCTCATGGAAATGTCCCCCTGGCCACAAAGGGGCAGAGACTGGAGAAAAAGCTCAGGGCCCACTCAAGATGGGAAAAGAATAGAATACCCCAACCCCTCATAAAGCTGGGACCTAAAAGTGTATAAGGGTAAACCAAAAAGCTCACTTCATACTTTGCTTCAAGAGAAAGCAAGGATATTTACCTTGGCACCAAGCAGTGATGGAGAGAGGGAAGCCTCTCACTAAGATATGGTTACCACAGCCTATTCCTGACACAGATTTATAGCTCAAACTCCCAGGGTTTCAGTCCAATAAAACCTCAGGCTATGAAATTCGGTTTAAAGAGGCCTTGAATTGGTAGTGCCAGAAGTAAATTCCCATCCTCTTTGGAAAGATTCACCTTTGTCCTAGTCTTTCAAGCGTTCTCACAATTAATTTTCTGAAGAAACCGAGAGCTTTTAGTTAAAAAAAAAAATCTAAGCAGATAAGAAAATAAGGCACAGAAGTAAGAACAACAGATTAATGGAGAACAGAAACAGACCTGCAAAGACTTTGGATACAGGAATTGTCAGATAAAGATGGTAAAATGACTATGGTTCAGATGTTTAAAGAAATCTAAAACTTCTAATTAATACAAAAAATTTTCGAGTCTACATCTTACAGTATTGTAAGATTTGAGCCTCTTCACTTAATACTCTCCCACACATAGACAATGACTAAAAATTGATCTTCTGGAAATATTTTCAGAGTTATGGATAAGTTAGGATGGCTGTAGTCAAAAGTACACTCTTTCTAACCTTACCTTTTGAAGAAAAATGTGGAACTCTTACGATTTATATTACCAAAAGCTATTTAAAAAGAAGTATAAATCCAGATGCTCCTTGTTTCATGTGCTTTGCCTGAAAAAAAAAAATTGGGCCTACCATTTATTAGTTACTTGGGTGTGGCCAATTTACTTAACATCTGTAAATCCAAGTTTCTATGAAATGAGGATGATTCAGTGACACACTTTTCAGTTAAATAAGAATGACCATAGTGTTGACATCATAGGACTATTGTAGGTGTAAATGAGAAAATGTATGTAAAGGACTTAAGCACACCTGGCAAGGAATAAATGATCGATATATGATAACTTTTTATAAAAAAGGAAAATGTTTTGCTTAAAAAAGGATAAATAATGGGGTAACTAATCACTTGAGAAAAGCACACAAAATGGCATTTCTTTAAACAGTAGTATGTTTAAGACACTCAAATATTGTTTTACATCTGAATAGACTTGTCTGTCACTTAGGAAGGGAGGGGAGCCAGTGGGGACCATTGTTTTTAGGTTTTTATCTCTTCAGGTCACAGCTCTATTATACTGTTACAGTTCCATTTCCTTTTTCACTTTTCTCTTCCCTTTGATTCCCACATTTTTTCTACTCAGTGGAAATGTAAAACAGACACATCCGCAAGAAAATAACACATCAAACAACTGAAAACTATTTTATTACCTCTTCTCTGTCTTGGCGAGAGTTTTTCAAAGCTATAATCATCAATCTTTCATAAACTGTGTATGTTTTATCATATCCCACAAGTGTGGAGCCCAGGGAAGACATTTTATTTGCTGATGGTCTGACTAAAGCGGATCCATTTGGAAGATGAATTTCCTGCTCCTACCATGTTTTCTAGTAACATATTATGTCTGCTAAGGGCATTGGCAACTGAAAGAATTTGGCTGGCAGGCCAAATCCACCCTGCTGTCTATTTTTGTAAATAAAGTTTTATTGGAACACAGCCACATGCATTTGTTTAAGTATTGTCTATGGGTGCTTTTGTACTATAACCACAGAGATGAGTAATTGCAACAGAGACCTTCATTGTTTGCAGAAGCCTAAAATGTTTACTATCTGGCACTTTGCAGAAAAGGTTTGCTAACTCCTACTTTTAAATGTTACTATGCTGCTGATGCCCGTTTACTTACCCTGCATGCCTTCTCTCCAACTTTAACTCTGTTTCTGCTGTCTCTTAGTTCACTATAGTCAAGCTGTACCAACCTTCTTTCAATTTCTAGAGCCCACCAAGACCTTTCCTACCCAGGGCATTTCCACAGGCTCTTCACTCTCCCTAGAACAGGTTTCATTTCCTGGGACAGTCTTCTTAGACTTCCCAAAGCTGACTGTTTTCATCTTTTATGTTCAAGCTCATATCACTACCTGAGAGAGACAATGTCTATTGTATTTGCCACTCCATCGCCAAAGCCTGGCACACAGAAGGTGCTGAATAATTATTTTTTTAATAAATAAATAAATAAATGACAAACATGCATGTGCATTGAACTTTCTTTTCAGTATGCAATTTGCATTTTCCTTTAAAAGAAGTACTTTGCTTTGATAATATTTGTTATATTTTCTCTACTTTGCTCCAAATTTTCAAAGTCATGCTGAATTTCAAAATATCCCACCCATAATTGGGATTAGGACCAACCTAATGAAAAGATCCCACCCACAATAAGTCTGTACCCACAGAATCAGATTAGAATTAAAAGAGCATGGCTTTTCTGGGATATATAACAGTTTCAAACCAGCACAATGGTGAAAAGTAGTATAGTATACACTATTTGACAAATGGGCTTTGGAATCTGATATACCTGGGATGAAGTCTGGCTCTGTCACTTATTGGATGTGGGACCTTGGGTAGGGTTTCTAATCTCTCTAAACCTTAATTTCTTCATATGTAAGATAGAAATAATGTGCTCTTATGAAGTTTAGGAAAGCACTAATTAAAACCTATCACAATACTAAATACAAGGAATATTTTATTTTAACTAAAGAAATTTTAATTATCATTATTGCTATTAGCCTGCAAATAGCCAGTCAATTCATACTTATTGAGCACATTTTATGGGCATGGCTCTCTGCCAGACATTATTAATAAGTTGCTGTTACTGCTGTCAATGAGCTTACAATGCAATGGTGACTCATATTTTCTAATCAGATTGTAAGAGGAGAGCATTGAAAGGTATTTGTTTGAGAATATATGCTAACATTGTGGAGTATAAATATTTATAAAATGAAAGTAGACCAAAATAATTAATAGGATTATGAGTTGAAAAGACCTGAGGTTATGAAATGTAAAGTGAGACTATTGCTCTTTCTGATCATGCTTGGACAATGACTGAAATAATTTCTTAGGTGTTAGAATACTTTGCAAAGAATACATAGATGATAAACAAACTCCTGTTTGAGCAAATGAAAATGCTAAAATATGATTTAAAGTGATTAAAGACTAGAATTTCTTGTCTCTGTTCAAGATGGTATAGAATGGGAGCATATAATAAAATTTGAGACATAGCTTGTATTGGCAAACCTAAGATATAATTCTGTAATATGGTAAGTACTCATCTGGTATCTTATTCTTGTTATCAGAATATTAGTTGTACTATCTAGGTATCTAGCATTGACACTAATTAGAGGGCTTCTTTAACATACTATTTTATGAAGATGTAAAAAAAAATTCATTAAGAATGCCTGAGTCCACCCTCTCAGGAGCTGTAACTGTTATTTCTAAATTTTAAGATACTGAGCTGTTTGTATATAACCTGGTCATTCCCAGAAACTTTGGGTATTTATGTGATACCTGAGACTCACAGTTGGAGCTCTGAAGCTATGAAAGTCAGAAGTACCCCATACAGGAACATTTTAAAAAGTTGAAAAAGGATCAGACTTCGACTAAATATATGAAGGAAGTTGATCTGGATAGGACTAAGGGTAAAGGATGACGTTATCCATATTTCAAAACTTCAACTTCTGTGTGAGACCGAAGGAAGAGTTGTTTATTGGGTGCAAAATTATATTTTGGGTAGTACATTACCTAATTTAACTTGTATGGCCAGTTTAGTTGAACACCATAAGTACATGAAATCTTGAATAGAGCGTGAGATCTTATTGGTTTATCCAGGTTAGTGTGATGCCCCGATGTATCCCAGAGTAATTTTGGCAGAGAATAAAAAAGTATTTGCAAAGTCCCCTTGGGGGACTGGGGAGAAAGGAGGAAATATCCAACTTCCCCATTTGGAGAATTTCTGATATTCTAGCAAGCAGTGGGGACAACCAAATCAAGGCCAAGCCCTCAATCTTGGGGTTTGCCCCTATGAAACTTATTCCTGCAAAGAATAGGCTAAGCCTACTAATAATTATGCCAAAGAATCATCCCAGAGAACCTCTTGTTGCTCAGATGTGGCCTATCTCTCTAAGCCAACTCAGCCAGTGAACTCGCTATCCTCCCCCCACTACGTGGGACATGACTCCCAGGGGTGTAAATATCCCTGGCAACTTGGAACAGAACTCCTGGGATGAGCTGGAATCCAGCATCAGAGGATTGAGAAAGCATTTTTGACTAAAAGGAGGAAGAGAGAAATGAGACCAATAAAGTTTCAGTGGCTGAGAGATTTCAAGTAGAGTCAAAAGGTTATCCTGGAGGTTATTCTTATGCATTTTACAGATATCCCTTTTTAGTTTATGGTGTATTGGAGTGGATGGAGGGAAGTACCTGAAACTGTTGAACTGTGTTCCCAGTAGCCTTAATTCTTGAAGACACTTGTATAGAGATATAACATTTACAATGTGACTGTCTAGATTGTGAAAACATTGTATCTGATACTCCTTCTATCCAGGGTATGGACAGATGAGTAAAAAAATATAGATAAAAAATGAATAAATAATATAGGCGATAAGGGGTAAAATAAATTGGGTAGATGGAAATACTAGTGGTCAATGAGAGGAAGGGGTAAGAGGTATGGGATGTATGAGTTTTCTCTTTCCTCTTTCTATTACTTTTTTTGGAGTCAAGCAAATATTCTAAAAAATGATCATGGGAATGAATACACAATTATGTGATGATATTATGAGTTATTGATTGTTCACCATGTATAGACTTTATGTGTATGAAGATGTCAATAAAAATATTTTTTGAAAAAAATAATGCCAGAGTTTACCCTCTGTAAACAAAATATCTATATTTTATTACACATTTTGAAGCATAAATATTTTACTCATTAATAATATCAATAATAGTAATAACAATTAATTATTAATAGTATTGAGTGGAGTTTTGAAGTCAATTTCATTTTCTTTCTCATTAAATATTGGGTGACCATCCTTGTACATGTCCAAGGATAGGTATTCAAGACAAGGATCTCTGTTTTGGATTCTTCCTCTCCTTGTGTCATCCAGGTTCATGCAATCCTCCACTTTACATTCTATGAAAAATTCTGGCTTTACATAAAACTCTGGACCAAGAGCATAGACCTTGTGATAAAGTCCCCTGGATTCTTTACATATGCTATGGGATCTTGGGCAATTTGTTTAACCTTGTCTGATCCTGTTTCCTCTTCTATGAGATGGCTAAAAATAATAGTTCTATTTCATGGGATTGGTGTGAAAATTCACCAAGGCAATGCATGTAACAGACTTTTTATATGGTCCAATACATGGTAAACACCCAATAAATGTAGTGGGTTTTATTTCTCTCGTTTCTCACTATCCTGAAATTACTCTGAACTCTTTGAGACTTCTTATTACAAATTGCCTCCAATGATGACTATTCGCTTTAAATGTGGTCTTTACAGAGATTCTTCCTTCTCTACGCTTTGCAAAATATAGGCTTCCTGATGTACTGGAAAGCTATAATTTTGAAATTGCCTTTGCTGTTGCTAGCCCCTGCAGCTCTCTTTCTAACCTGAATGGTCTTCCTTAGCGGTGTACTGTGGCCACTCCTGCTTGCTGCATTTTGATGGTAGTGGTTTCTTCTTGCTAAGGGATTTTTTTTTCCTTTGAGCTTTAAATGAAATATGGATGTCAAAATGCATAGGTTTTAAGACTTCTCGGGTAACAGCATTACATCTGTCCCCTGTGTTGGGAAAATACTTGAGGGAAAAAATAAATCTGAAGGCTTTAAATATAAAATGTATATTGCCAGCTACAGAAAAATTTAATAGAGATGGTGTGTCGGATGGAGTGGTATTGCAGTCAATATAATAAAAACTAAAATCGAAGTTACACGTTTGGGTAGCGTCAAGGAGATGAGAAGCAAGAGAAGGCAAGACATCAACAAAGGCCACAGTACACCGCTAAGGAAGACTATGGTCCACCGCTCTGGACTCATGGCAACTATGTTTCAGAATGTGCCTGGGGCAGAGACGAGAGAGCAGTGATGTAAAGAGGAAAGAGGGAAACTGAAGATGATGGCAGAATGGTTGCAAGAGAAGGAAATACAGAGGCTTTGGCTCAAGCCCATAAGTGCATCTGAGGGAAATGAACACATTTGCCACAGACGTCAGGCAGCTTAATAGAGTCACAGACAGGATGCATCTCCCTCTGTGAAAGAAACATTTCACAATCACCCCACTATTTACCTAGATACATTCTTGTTATACAAGGAATCCAAAGGAGGCAGGGAGTAGGGAGGGGTTGAGAGAACAAGAGAAAAAGAAAGGCAAGAACATTTTTGATGAGCTTCAAAAATCCAAAATGGAATTTTGCAAGCCATGATTCGTAAAAGTCAGGCTTTTTAAGACAAAGGAAGTTTCTAACTCTTTTAGTTACCATTAATGTACCAAGGCCTAGTTGACCTGATCATAGAGGGTTATTTGAAAAAAGTCCCTGCAGTCAGGAAGTAAGGTCTGAGTTGAGTTCTTGAGAGAAATCCCGGGTCTCGGTGTGACCTACATGGTACAACAAAATTCCTATCCATGCCAGAGAAGGGACACAGGGGAGATAGCCAGAGGGCATCGCTGGGGTTGGGGAACTGACTCTGCGGACAAAGGCTGCAGCAGGCTGCCTGAGCCAGGAATCCAATGAACATTATCAATAGAACTCTGAGGTTCTGCGGGTGGTGAGAGCCAGGGCAGAGCTGGCTAGGCAGTAGGGCCCCAGCCCTGATAAACTCAGAAGTGCTCACCACTGCACCTGACCCGGTTACAGCCACAAAACCTTTGAGGGTGGCTGCCCAGACCTTTGGCAGTGTTCCAAATGGCATGTAGAAGAATGGTCAAGCCTGGATAGCAAAAGTCTTTATAAAGACATATATTTAATACATATATTTAAAATGACATATATTTAAAGAGGAGATATTTGAACAGGTGAGCACTGGTTTTACTGAAACAAATTTTCTAGATTTTTACTGTAATCATCTATTCTAGTTTGCAAGCTGCTGGAATGCAATATACCAGAAAAGGAATGGCTTTAACAAAGGGGGATCTATTAAGTTGCAGATTTACAGTTCTGAGACCATGAAAATGTTCAAATTAATGCAAAGCTATAAAAATGTCCAATCTAAGGCATCCAGAAAAATATACCTTGGTTCAAGAAGGCCAATGTCGTTCAGAGTTTCTCTCTTAGCTGGAAAGTCACATGGCGGCATCTGCTAGCTTTCTCTTCATCAGCTTCCTCAGGGCTCTGTCCATTCTGTTGGCTCTCTTGGCTCTAAAGCTTTTTTCAGAATGATTCTCTCTTTAAGGGCTCCAGTAAAGCAACCCCACCTTAAATGGGTGAGGACATATCTCCATGGAAACCATCTAATCAAAAGTTACCACCCACAATTAGGTGGGTCATATCTCCATGGAAGCA
The DNA here is from genome assembly GCF_023851605.1 of Tamandua tetradactyla. Classification (NCBI taxonomy): domain Eukaryota; kingdom Metazoa; phylum Chordata; class Mammalia; order Pilosa; family Myrmecophagidae; genus Tamandua; species Tamandua tetradactyla. Next base: position 139,645,931 of record NC_135331.1, on the reverse strand, counting down.
ATCAAAAAGATTCCACCCAGCAGTATTGAATGAAGATTAAAAGACATGACTTTTCTGGGGTACATAATAGCTTCAAACCAGCACATCATTGTTCAAGATACATGCCTTAAAATGCAGAGGTTGTGATAAGTAAGGTCCAGCCAGTGGAGTGAAGAAAAGGAGTGAATTTAAGAGAAATTGTAGTGTATAACATAGGAGTGAGCCATTCCGCTTGTTTACAACATGCAGGTCAAGAAATGGTATTGTCTCTTCAAAACAAGGTTATTTTGTTTTCCTCTTTAAAATCAGGCAAAGATGCAGAATACTATATCTAAATATACAGCTGAGAAGTTACCTAAGTAGCATCACCATAGGGAGAAGGTTGCTGGAGAAAAATGTAAGTGATGGGGGTGGAAGTGGTGTGCATGTGGGGGTGGGCTGGGGGTGAGGCTGGGTGGGAGGAAGCTGTAAAGCAAGACCAGCACGGGACTTTTTCTGTGGAATCTTCTATAAATACATTTACTTGAATCTGAAGATGGATAGAGAGGACAAACAAAAGTAGAAGTGAACTTGAAGATGGAATAAGTCATAGCGTATGCAGACATCCTCATTGGTTAAAACAAGAGAAGAGTTGACCTAGCAACCATCCCGTTCAGGGCATGTTTATTTGCTAATGAAAAGAAAAATGCGCATCTGAGAAGGGGAGATTCAAATGCACGTTGGCTGTAACAAGGCTCTTTTTCAGGGCCACACGGTCTCTGGGCTGGAATTGCAGTGAACAAACAAACAGAAAGAGAAGGAGAAAAAGCACAACTACATCAACTATGTTTCTGAATAGCTTTCTTTACTCTTGGGGCAGAGATGGGCAGTTGTTGCTTCTGGGCACTGCAGGGCTGTTGGAATTCAACCATCATCAGAGTCATTTCCTGTTCACTAGACTGGATACAAAACAGATTCAGGAAAGAGTTGAGCTGCCCACCTAATCTAAAACTCTTGGGAGTTAACAGTCATATGAGCAGTAACTTTCCATGAAGGCAGTTGGAGGTGTTTTTTTCTTTTTTTTTGTTAAATACATCATGTGGCTAATGTTTCTAGGAAGGAGTGGGATTCGGTGGCTACCCAAGCCTGACTTGTTTATTTTGTGTTAAACTAGGATCATTTATTATGTAAAGTGGCCTTGGAATATAATAAAGATGGCCTTGATTCAACTTTTAAACCAAATATTTGCCATTTGAAGTAATTAGCAGTGAGACAGTAACACTTAGTGCCTTTGCAGGCATATTTCAAGGAAATTTATACTATGGGGTTATTGATGTTTACTGAATTCTGCCCACTTGCAAATAGCCTTTCCTCATACTGCTGATTGAAAAACTAAGGCAGAAAGAGGTTATGTTACCTTCTCTGGACTCATGGCTTAGTGGCACGGTTATGATTAGAAAAAAAAGAAGCTGATCTGGTTCCAGGGATCTGCCCTTTGAGGCATAGCAGGTTACACTGCAAATGCCAATCTCTGTTTACTGTGACTGATACCTGGAGAAATCTATGACTCTAAGGACATGATGTTGCTTTCATAAATAATATTTACCAGGTTATATATTCACAAGTTATAGATTATTCACAGTGAAGCCTCTGGGATTGATCATGCTTTGGTGATTGCATTACATTAATGCACAGGATGGCAGAATAAATACAAGCACATTTTGTCAATAGAAGAGGAGGCTAAAAGTGAACTGCTACTGCAGGTATCCTCTAGAAATGAGAGGATGTGCCAGTCCTCTACTGTAAGCCTTGCAACATTTTAGGGAAGTCTGAGAACACAGACATGGAGGGGCACAAAACAGAGCTACTTGTAAAGAGAACTGATTTTTCATGTGTAATGGTGAATAACGGACTGTATTATGAGCTGGAGGATTTGAGAGAGAAGCCTGTATGTGGATAATCTGCATGCTTAAATTCTTCATGGAGCAAGTATTATATCAGAGGCCTTTACTTTCTTCCCAGAAAAAACTCTGCATGTGTTACAAACTCAATAGTAATTTCATCTTACTGTAACACATGAAGAAATCTATTGGCAAAACATCTCACAGGGGTGTTTTGTTAGAAAAATGAAGGCCACCTGTTCTGGAGTCTCTGGGTAGCACTTCTTTCTTCTCTTTTGGTCTGCAGAATTGCATTGCTTTGTACTCTAACTTTCAGCAAAAAGCAATTTTGTAAATGGTGCACTCAAATGCTCTGATGAAGTTATAACTGATAAAGGCACTGAGACGAAGACGCTGCAGTGAAAAATGGGGCATGTCAAAGAAAACTGATTTGTAATCATAAAATGCGGACAAGGTGGTGTAAAGTGGTGTGAGCTTTGCAGGCTGTCAGTTGCCCACTTCAGGTTTTGGCCACAGCCTGAGGGAGCTATAACTTGTCAGAAGTGCTTGCAGATGCTAATCTGTCAACACTTGTTCAATGTCAAATTGTATCAGAGGGTTCAGCCTCCTTTTGGACTTCAGTAGTCACCTCCTAGCTCTATTTGGTCAAGTGAACTTTCATTTTTAAACTGTTGTGCTTTTGTCTTATGTTTTTTTCTCCATGGAGCTGGGAAAGCCATGTGTACTATTTACTTAAAGCCATGTGTACTATTTACTTCCTTTAACTGTGACTTGTTATGGATCTTTGATGTAAAATTCCTATCACATCTCAGAAAAAACACCACCCAGCACACTCCTGCCCTCACTTCTGGGCTGTTTTATCCAACAGTCCTTCCTGCTGGTGTCATGGAAACCAACGGCTTAACCCTTTCCTGTTGCAGTCTCTTTATAAGTGCTACTTTCCTGCCTGGGGTGCCTTTTTCCTCCTTTCCTGAGAACCCTGTATAGAGCTTGGATTCTAGAAGGGCGACATTCTCAGTAAAAGAATGACTAGAAACAAATGAATTCTCCTCTGGAGGATTTCTTAGCTAAAAGCTTATTATCTCATGGGTTTGCAGTTCAAATTTATACCACCTGTATGATTCATGAATCCAAAAGCTAAAATCAACATGAGAAATGGTCACAGGCCAGTGAAACCCTTGAGTACCCTGCAAAAGCAAACACACAACCCAGGCCACGGTGGTTTTCCACAGAAAGAGACCTTCTGAAGATAAGCTTCCATTCTAAAATTATAAAATATTCAAGGAAACAATTCACCTTGAATGAGAATCAGCAAAGACAATAAACAAACATGAGAATATTATAATCCCAAGAAATCCAGATGGTGTATGTTTCTGCATAGACTTCACAAAAGTTATCAAATGACTAAAAGAAGAAATATGATAAAAGAGTAAGCCTAATAATATCAAAGAGATCAAATAGAACCTCCAGAAAAACTAAAATATAGACATTCAAATAAAAACTCAGCCTATTTAACAGGAATTAACTAATTGGCTGGGCATGATAACCACATCAGCTGCCTGGGCATGACCGATGTGGCATGGCCATGGCAACGGGGTCCCGGGACAGCTTCCTCAACATCTGGAACTAACACTGTGGCCAGAAGAGCACTCCAAGCCTTGGAGAGTTCCAGCAGCTCCATAGCCAGTTTAGCCACACTAACTTGATGCCCTGTACCCCTCAGAACTTGAGAAGGGCAGGACTTCCTTTTCCTTCACTTACTGCTGAACAAGAGCACAACTCCCACTGCGAGAAGGATCTCTATGGCTATAACTAAAATCGTGCATTCCTTTTGGGAACATCCTCTTTCTTTGTTTTGAATAACTTTTTTTTTTTTTTACTTTTTTTTATTGTATAATATAATATATATACAAAGCAAAGAAAGAGAAAAGCAATAATTTTCAAAGCACTCTTCAACAAGTAGTTACAGGACAGATCCCAAAGTTTGTCATGAACTGCCATACCATCATGTCTTGAATGAATTTTAAAAGAATTATAATCAAAATGTTGACCAGAAGGAAAAAAAATAGTTAAACCCCAGTTGAGCTTGAGGTGACTTTATTAAGTTCAGAGGTAAACATTGGTGAAAGACTCATTAATCCAAGATGGATTGGACCCCAAGAGTCAGATTCTTCAGGAACGAGGGTTCCGTGAAGAACCCAATAATATGATGAGCTTACTGAAGTCAATATCAACCATGGCCTCCTGGCCAGTGGCAGAAAGAATTATACCATATACCCACATTTTTTTCCTTGCTGTTTTTATAAACCTATATACTCAGACAAAATGCCCTTCTCTTTTCTCTCCTTTTTCCCTCGGAATAGCTAACTTTATTGTTTGGTAATTGGATTGCAAAATTTGGGATGAGAACCTAATTGAGATCCTAAATAAACCTTAGTTTCCTCCCTTCAGCAATTTTTGGTCATCAAAGCATGGTTATACACTTACAGCAATTTTTTTGAAGTACAGATGTGGGATTAGGTTTTTTTAATCTCTTGTTTTTCCTCTTTTGGTCAAGAAGGCATTGCCCATCCCGTGGTGCCTGGGCCAGACTTATCCCCAGGAGTCACACCCCATGTTGTCAGGGAGCTTTTCATCCCTGAATGGCTTATACAGCACGGGGATAGGGCAATGATTTTCCTTGCAAAGTTGGTCTTAGAGAGAGAGGCCACATCTGAGCAACAAAGAGGCTTCCTGGAAGCAACTCTTAGGTGTTGTTATGAGTATTCTTAGCTTCTCCCCTTCAGAAATAAGTTTCATAAGAGCAAGCCTCAAAATCCAGGGCTTGTCCTATATTCCTGGGAGTCCCCAATGGTTGGGACGGTTCCTGGGGTTTCCCAGATGGGAGAGTTTACTATTATAGCTACTTTTTAATTATCAGCCCACCATAGTCTGAGATGTATCCTGGCACTACACCAAGCCAAAGAGAATTACAAAGCCTCATTCCTGTCTGGACACCAGGAATCCAGGCTGACTAAATGAGTTATTCAGAGGCTGATTCACACCATGTGTTACAACAAATTTAGGTTCTAGGCATAATAAACCTCTCTGCCTTTGATCTCATAGAGCACCTGAAGGTCTAGAGTACATGCACTATCAACTTTTACCCTGCATTCTAATTTACCTTGGTCCCAGCCAGACTCTCTTCGTTTTAATCTCTAATTGAGGCCTGATCTCTTTCTTGGTTAATTCAACTGTTCTATATATAGCTATGCTAACTTTCAGGTCAGCAGTGCTCCATTTCTCCAGGTTTCACAGAGCTATTCAATATTCCTGGGAAATACCAGCTGATACACATAGAGCTCAGTGTCTCAGAATCCAGAAATACATCCACAACTTCAGACCAAATGTGGCTGCTAAAAGGATCCACAATCCAGGCTCTCGTTTTTTATAAGTATTTTCTGAGTGAGACCTTAGCATATTTCTTCTTTTGTTTCTGGCCCATTGTCCCCAAGGTTTATTCAGTTCATTGCGCTATTACTTTCTGAGAATCAATGATCTTTTGCACTGATAAATTACAGAATTAATTTGGGCATGCTAAGAATTACCATCCAGCATTTTCCAGCCTTTAATGGTAGCAATAATACTTGTGCTTCTCTTAGGGGTGTAGTAGTGTTCTTGGCTTACTATTCAGTGTGGAAAGAGAGATGTACATGCTTCCACTTGGTCCATTTTTCCATAACTATTGTTCTGTGAATAGAAAATCTAATGTATTTTGCCAATTACTGAAATGCATTCAAACATTACATTCAGAATCTAAGGAAACAACCATGTAATGGGTTCGGGGTCACCATAACCACTTCTGAGAGAGATCTTTAGTTGGAAATTCTTTTCATAACTTATAACTCTGGGAATAATGGACTAAACTCATGTGTGGATTTGTGTGTGTGTGTATGTGTGTATGTCTTCCCATTGTGGAGAAAGTCAAGTTCTTCCTAAGACATAGTTTTAATGTGTTTGGGGAATTGAAGAAAGTAAGGGAAATCTCTAAAGGGCTAGGGAAGAAAAATCTGTGAGGTTGAACTAGAGTTAGAAAACAATGAGTACATTTGAAAGTAGGGAGTTCCCCAAAGACAAGAGCTGAATTTTTACTGCTGCCAAAAAGCTGTGCAGGCAAAAAGCCTGGTGACAAGGTAGGGGTGGGAAGTTGCTAAACCTCAGAGTTCCAGATTAAGCCTGGGAATATTGAAGGTGGATTAAGTGGTCCCAGGTTGAAAGCACACCTTGGCTCAAGGCTGAGGGAAACAGAATCCTGTTTGCAGAAAGTATGTTCATTGAGGTTCTTAGGTTTTTCCATTGGTTAAGGTCAACCGAATATTAACCCACAAATGAGGAATACCAAACATGCAAAGGAACTAAACTGTATGGTTGAGAGTTAATATAGATAACCTCCAAAAGATTTAGACCCTCAAGAACTTCAGACATGGGAATTATAAAACATATTTCCATAAAATATCATTTTATGTAGTGTTTAAAGAAATAAAAGATGTAGGAACAAAAATGTGCAAGCAGCATGGTACAATTTAAAATGTCCAGGCTTATAGGGAGGTACGAGGGTAGTTCTGTGGTAGAGTTCTTGCCTGCCATGCAGGAGACCTGGGTTCAATTCCCAATCCATGCACCTCCCAAAACAAACAAAGAAACCAACAAAAACAAATGAACAAACAAACAGAAAATGCAACAAATGGTGCTGCAATAACAGGATACTCACATGGAAAAAAGAATGAAATGTGACCTCACCATACACATACAAAAAAAATATGTCCAGGCTTATATAAAGATGTGCCAAATCATATTTTTTAAAAAGAAAAATACCATTATTGCAAAACAAACTCAATAGATGGATTAAAAAACAAATTAGAATGCATAGAGCCCAGAATAAGAATGAGGGTCTTTAATCCTATATAGTTTAATATAATGCCTGGATACATCCTAGAATATATTAAGCAGATAATAAAAAAGTGTTGGCAATGTCCCTTGTGAGGGATGGGAGAAAAAATATGGAACTATTAAACTTTATCACTGGGGAAACCCCTGATACTGTGTCAAACATTAGGCACACCCACATCAATAGGACAAACCCTTGACCTTGAGGCTTCTTCTTGTGTGGATAAACTTAGCCTACCTATAGGCATGCCTTAGAGTTACTTCTAGAGGAACTCTTTTATTGCTCAGATGTGGCCTCACTCTCTCTAAGTCCAACTTTTCAAGTGAAATCATTGCCCTCCAAGGGTACAAGTCTTTCTGCCAGCATGGAAGATGGCTCCCAGGGATGAGTCTGGTCCTGGCATCATGGGATCAACAATGCCATCCTGACCAAAAGGGGGAAAAGAAGTGGGACAAATAAGGCATCAGTGGCTGAGAGAGTTCAAATAGAATCGAGAGGGTACTCTGGAGTTTACTCTTATGCAAGTGTCAATTGGACATTGCTACCTATCATAACTTGCAAAACCCCAACCAAAGCCATTCCAGTCAATCTTTAATAACATCTAGAGCAATATACAAGATTCTACAAATGTTTCATGCACTAGGGTAACTTTCCAGAAACCTACAACCTCCAGATAGGTCTCTGGACCAGATAAATCTTGAAATGCAGAGGGACCAGCCTCTCGAGAACATCAGCTAGTTCTAACTCCCTACCCTATATTACTGACAGTCCCTTCCAACACAGAAAAGTTAGAATGGGCATAGTCCAAATACCCCTTAAAGAATGGGAGAAAGATCAAAGTTGATCTTGGAGTTATACAGAGAAAGTAGGGTTTGACAAATGAGTATGAGTGCTGAATCATTAAATTGATATTTCTTTTAATCCCCAGTGTCTTAGAGCTGCTAGAAGTAAAAACCTGAAATTGTGGAATTGTAACCCATACCAAACTCTGAAATTTGTTCTACAACTAATTTTTGCAATGTGCTTTGAAATTTATTGCTTTTTTGGTATATATGTTACTTTTCACAAAAAGAAAAAAAAAGTGGATTGTGATGATAATAAAACTATATATTCCTTCTAGCCTCCAACATTCTGGAGCAGCAAGAAAGAAAAATCTGAGATGATGGTGTGGTAGCCCATGACAAACTCTGGGATCTGTCCTCTAACTACTTCTTGAAGAGTGCTTTGAAAACTATTGCTTTTTTCTATCTTTGCTTTGTATATATGTTATATTATACAATAAAAAAGTTTTAATAAAAGTATTTCCAAAGCCAAAAAAAACAAAATAAAACAAGCAAAAAACCAAATTAGATATAAGAAAAGAGGAATAAATTAAGTGGGAGATAGATCTGAATAACTAAAAAGCAGTGCAGAGAATAAGGAAATGGAAAATATGAAAGAGATGTGGAGGTTAGAAAGAAAAGGTCTAACATCATGTGCCTTCACATATACTCCAAGGACTAGTAGCAAGAACCTCACCTAAGAAATTATAAAGAGTAGAGTCTCAGCCTCATTGCCAGTCTCCTCAGTCAAAATCAGCATTGCCAATAAGCTCCCCAGATGATTCATAGGTACCCAAAGTTTGAGAAGCACTAGATGAACAAATGTATAATAAAAGTCCCAGAAAGAGAGAATAAAGAGAATGGAGGAAAAGCAACATTTGAAGAGAAAATGATTACAGATGTTTCAGAATTAATGAAAGACAGGAATTCATTTGTACCAAGAAGGATAAATAAAAAGAAATTTGTACCTAGAATGAATGTAGTGAAATGGTAGAACACCAAAATAAAATGAAACAAAAACAAATCCCAAAAGACTTGAGAGAAAAGACAGACTGTCAGCAATGGCAATGGTGACTTAGAAGTCAGTGGAATAATATCTTCAAAGTGCTGACAAAATATTTCATTCCCATATTTGATGGTTAGGTTCATGTGTTAATTTGGCTAGGTAATGGTGCCCTGTTGTTTGGTTGAGCATGCTGTGGCCTAATTGTTACTGTGAGGACATTTCTTGGACTTAACTCATCAGTAAGTTGTATTGCCTCTATGGCTGATTACATCTACAATCAACTGAGGAGATTGCTTTCAGCAATGATAGAAGTCTTGTCCAATCAACTGAAGGCTTTAAAAGGAGAAGTGATTATTTCAGCTGTCAGAAGAGAGAGTTTTAATCTCTATTTCAGTCAGCCAGCTTCTCCTGGGGAATTTGTTGAAACCTTCATCAGAGTTTCCAGCTTGTAGTCTGCCCTACAGAATTTGGACTCATGCATCTCCACAGTTGTGTGAGATAATTTTATAAAATCTCATAATACTTACAGATATAGCTTGTTGGTTCTATTTCCCTAGAGAACTTTGACTAATACACCACCACATTTCCTACAAAATACATAAAATATAATATTCTTCCTGCTTGAAAATCTTAAATTGGTCACTCTATCACAATTCTTTCCACAAAATTATGCATATAAATTGAAATTAGGTTGTTTTTATTACCTATTAATATAACTTTTTAAAAAAAAATTTAAACCTAGTTACCATTACACTTATTATTAGCCATTTGATGAAACCATGAAATGTATTACATATTTTGACCAATAAAATTAAACATAGAAAGCAAAATTTTATTAGATATGCATCCCTTACTGAGACAGTGCTGCTCTGTTTCAATAGCTCATGTATTCTAGAGTTGCTAGGAAAATATAAGAGTAAGCAAAAATTGTATTCCTAATTTTTGTTTTTTAAAGATATAAATTCTGAGAAAAATGTTCATACAAATAAGTAGATGGGAATGGAAGGAGTTTTATTATAGAAAATCACCCACAGTGAAGCTCCCTTGACATCATATAATGATTTACAAAAAGGAGAGTTGATCTACTCCCTCTTTAGTAAATAGATAATGGACAGTTATACTATCAAATTAAAACGTTCTGTTTCTTATTTGGTACATAACCAATGGATTTCTTAGTCTCTAGTGGGTAAATTACAAACTAGGAATGAAGCATAATTCCTCTGACCAAAAAGCAATTTATAAAAATGTTCATACTGACATTTCCTTTCCTTGTTGAATATTTATAAATTACATGTGGATAATAAAAATTAAAGGGTCATGGTGCTGGTGTAGAAACACCAGTGACAGTTGAGCAAGTCCATCTGAACGAAGACAGGATTGCACATGACTAAGAAATCCCCTGGTATGAAACACTAGGTTTCTCACGGGACTCCTAGGATAACCCAATACTTACTAAGCCCCATTCATGAAGAATGCACCCATGTTCTATATCAATGTAAATGAATCTTATAAGTCTCTGTATTTTTTTTCTATTAATGCATAACCAATTGCCACAAATTTAGCAGATTGAAACAACATGCAATTAGTAGCCCCCAGTTCTGTAGGTCAGAAGTTTGGGTGGGTTCAGCTGGGTCCTGGGTTTGGGGACTCACAAGGCTGAAATCAGGGTATTGGCTGTGCTGGAGGTTTTAGGAATGAATCTGCTTCCAAACCATTTAGATTGTTAGCATAATCTAGTTCCCTGGAGCTGTCAGCAAAAGCCACTTTCTACTGCTAGAGGCTGTTTGCTTTCCTTCTCACTTGGTCTTCTTCATTTTTAAAACAGCAATGTCATGTAAAGCCCTTTTCACATTTTTAATCTCTCTGGCTTCCTCTTTTGATATTGTTCTGAGAAAGCTCTCTGTTTTTAAGAGCTCATGATTAAATCAGGACCACTTGGATCATCTCTCTATCTTAAGGTCAACTGTGCTATATAAATAGGACAATCCTGGGAATAATGGCTCATCATATACACAGGTTCTGGGGATTAGGGTGGGACATTGGACGGGGCGGGGGGGGCTATTTTATAAATTTTGCCTATTGCAGTCCACTCTCTAACCCTCCAAACTGTACATCCCCTAAATATATCCTTTCCCTCCCAAGGTTCCCAAGGATCTCTTTCATTACAGCATTAGCTCAAAGTCCAAAATCTCATCATCTTGAAAGTCTCAACATGCAATGGTGGAACAAGCATAGAATAAAAATTATAGCTATTCTTCTTCAAAAAGGAAAAAAAATGAAAAGGAGTCACTAGTCCAAAGCAATTTCAAAATCCAGCTGAGCAAACTGTGGCCAAATTTCCTTGGTAATTCTCTGGCCTGGGAATAATTCTCATTGGTTCTTGGTTTTGCCCTCTGGACTCTTGATTCCACACTGAGTAATTATCCCATTTTCATGAAAGTAGCACATATTTCAATGGAGTAATTTTATCAGCTTGCTGTCTGCTAGCAGAATTTTTGGAGTCCAAAGGCCTCTTTTTATTTTGTACTCTTTCTGTTCCTTTCAATCCAAGCTGACAATGTTTCTGCCAGTATAAAATTCCCAAGGACTTTGTGGGCCATGACTAGATTTTGTGGGGATTCACTCTATCAGACAAGAGCCAAATCTGCAGATCTTTTCTAGATAAAACCTTCTCTATTTTTGCTACTGCTTTGGTGCCTAAAGGAAAATGCTCTTAAGCTTCCTAGAGGCCCTCTGGTTTGATTGAGAAGATCTACGAGGCACGTTCTTAATCTCTTTAGACTGAATTCTCTGACCTTTTGATGCTTCTGAGGTTCAGCAAAGTTTGTACATTCATACATTCAACTTTTTCCTCTATGCCATGTTTTCAGAAGTAATCTCTTAATATTTGTGGGTTTTTTTCTATCTGTATAGCTGAGAACTTCCCAAATCATCCAAGTCTCAGTTGCTTTTTGATTAACAGTTCTTGACTCAATTTAATCTCTCTCTTCTTGCATTTTACCAGAAACAGCAAAAAGATACTAGGCAGTACCTTAGATCCCTTGCTCAGAAATCTCTCTAGTTATATAACACAAGTTTGTCACTTACAAATTCTGTTTTCCATATAACTTAAGGACATAATCTATTAAGCATTCTGCTAGTACATTAAAGGATCTCCCTTCTTACAGTTTCCAATAGCCTGTTCCTCACTTCGCTTTGAGCCCTAACCAATCGAACTTGGGTCCTCGGGCTTGGCAGGCAAGCATTCTTACCTGCTGAGCCACCGTGGCCCGCCCCCAGTATGTTCTTAAAGTCCATATTTCTACCAACAATCTATTCACAGTGATTTAAGTTTTTTTAAAGATGATTTAAAATTTCTCTACAGTGCTCCTTACTTCCTTCTGAGCCCTCACTAGCAGAGGCTTAGATGTCCGTATTTCTACTAATAATCTGTTCAAGGCATTCATATTAGGCAGAATGATCTGTTATACACTAATGTCCATACCTTACTCCCTGAAATTTGTGAATGTTGTGTTACATGGTGAAAGCGACTACGCGGATGTGATTAAGGTAACAGATCTTAATGATAGGAGATTATCTGAGATTACTTGGGTGGGTCTAATCTAATGATATAAACTCTTAAAATTAGGCAATTTTGTTTACTCCTGGCTAGAATCAGAGAGATGGGGCAGCAGGGAATGTTGGAGATATTTGAAACATGAGAGAGTCTTAGATTGCCATTGCTGGCGAGGGACCACAGGGAAAGCATGAGAAGGAATGTGGGAACATTTAAGAACAAAGGTCAGCACTTGGATGACATCCAAGGTAACAGGGACCTCAGTCTTACAACCACAAAAAAACTGAATTTGACCAATATCCTGAATGAGTTTGGAAGCAGATTCTTTCCCAGAGCTTCCAGAAAGAAATGCAGTCCTGCCAACATTTTGCTTTCAGCCTCGTAAGATGTTTTGTAAAGAACCTAGATGTCTGACCTACAGAACTGTTTGGGAATAACTAGCAGCCATTTTTTTTAAATGCAATTCTATTGAGATATGTCAGTGGCTCACAGTATCATCACATAGTTGTGCATTCATCACCACAATCAATTTTAGGTCTTCCTTTTCAGCAGTTTTCTGTGTATAGGACTTTTGTGGCCTTGGTTGATTTATTCCTAAATGTTTGATTCTTTTGGTTGCTATTGTAAATGGAAGTTTTTCTTGATTTCCTCCTCAGATTGCTTTATTGCTAGTATATAGAAACACTACTGATTTTTATGTGTTGATCTTGTATCCTGCCATTTTGCTGTACCTATTTATTAGCTCTAGTAGCTTTTTTTTTAACTTTTGTTCCCCTTATTTTTTCTATACCCCTTACCACTCCCTTTCATTGATCACTAGTATTTCAATCTACTCAGTTTATTTTAACATTTATTCCCCCTATTATTATTTATTTTTAAACCATATGTTTTACTTATCTGTCCATACCATAGATAAAAGGAGCATCAGACACAAGGTTTTCACTATCACACAGTCACATTGCGAAAGCTATGTATGCAATCATCTTCAAGAAACATGGCTACTGGAACACAGCTCTACAGTTTCAGCTCTAGCAGCTTTGCAGTACTTTTTTTTTCTACATATAGGATCATGCCATCTGCAAACATCCAAGGATGTTGGTTTTATCAAATCCTTTTCTGTAATAAGTGAGATGAAAATGTGGTTTTTCCTCTTTAATATATTGATGTGATGTGTTACATTAATTGATTTTCTTATGTTGAAACCGCTTTGCATATCTGGAATAAAACCCACTTGATATGGTTTATAATTCTTTTAATGTGTTGTCAGATTCAATTTGCAAGTATTTTATTAAGGATTTTTGCATCTATATTCATTAAAGAGATTGGTCTGTAATTTTCTTTTCTAATATCCTGGCTTTGCTGTTAGGGTGATGTTGGCCTCACAGAATGAGTTAGGCAGCTTTCCCTCCTCTTCAATTTTTTGAAGAGCTTTAGCAGGACTGGTACTAATTGCTTGGTACCGTTCACATGTGAAGCCATCTGGTCCTCCACTTTTCTTTTTTGGGAGATTTTTGATGACTGATTGGATGCCTTTACTTGTGATTGTTTTTTGAGGTCTATTTCTTCTCGAGTCAATATTTGTTCATTCTTTTCTAGGAAGTCCATTCTGTCTAAGTTGCCTAGTTTGTTAGTATATAATTGCTCATAGTACCATTTCATTACCTCATTTATTTCTGCGAGGTCAGTGGTTATGTTCCTGCTCCCATTTCTGATTTTATTTGCATCCTCCCCCCCGCCCCCTTCAGCCTAGATAAGAGTCCATCTGTTTTACTGATTTTTTCAAAGAACCAACTTCTGGTTTTGTTGATTCTCTCTATTGTTTTCATACTCTCAGTTTCATTTATTTCTGCTCTAATCTTTGTTGTTTCTTTCTGTCTGCTTTGGGGTTAGTTTGCTGTTCTTTCTCTAGTTCCTCGAGGTGAATAGTTAATTCTTGGTTTTTGTTCTTTCTTCTTTTCTAATACAGACATTTAGGACAATAAATTTTCCTCTCAGCACCACCTTTGCTGCATCCCATAAGTTTTGATATGCTGTTTTCATTTGCCTCGAAACTTTACTGATTTCTATTGTAATTTCTTCCTTGACCCATTGGTAGTTTAAGAGTGTGTTGCTTAGCCTCCATTTATTTGTGAATTTTCCAGGCATCTGCTTGTTATTGACTTCCAGCTTCATTCAGTTATGATCTGAGGAAATGATTTGTATAACTTCAGTCTTTTTAAATTTATTGAGACTTGCTTTGTGACTCAGCATGTGATCTATCCTGGAGAATGATCTATGAGCACTTGATAAAAATGTATATCCTCTGGCAGTTGTTTTAAGCCATTAATTTTGTGCCATAGAAACCTAATAATGCAAATAAGGCTTTTTTGCATGCTTCTCAAGTTTTCCTTAATTTCCATCTGCTGCCTGGGTCCTAAACCACTCCCACACTTTTAGGTATTTGTTACAGCAGCACCACCATTCAAGGTGCTAAAATCTGTATTACTTTTCTATTGCTGCATGAAAATTACCACCTGTTTAGCAGTTTAAAACAACATTCATTTATAATCTCAGTTCTGTAGGTCAGAAGTCTAGTGGGCTTGGCTGAACCCTCTGTTTCGGGTCTCACAAGCCTGAAATTAGGATGTCATCCAGGCCAGACTTTTATCTGGAGGTTCTGGGAAAGAATCTGCTTCCAAGATCATTCAGATTGTTAGCAGAATCCAGTTCCTTATAACTGCTAAGTCTGAGGTGGTAAAAAGAGGCTGACTTCACTTGACAGCTTTTAGATTCCCACTCCTCTTTCCTGCCTGCCTTGTTTCTTGGTAATCAAGAGCAGGGAGCCTGCAGACACTCATCCTTTGCACCAGTAGGAAGTTCAACTCACAAACACTCCTAGTCCACAGGCAGTAACTCTTCCCAAGCCCCATCTCCATATAAGGACCTAACCTACTTCCTCTGCATTGCTCTTGCTTCCTTCCAGGTGGAACCTGGGTCCTTCTCCTTGGGGAATCCTTTTTATTATTTTTATTATTATTATTTGCATGGGCAGACACCGGGAATTGAACCTGGGTCTCCGGCATGGCAGGTGAGAACTCTGCCTGCTGAGCCACCGTGGCCGCCCTGGGGTATCCTTTTTAAAGGAGTAATGAACTGTATTTGATATTCATTGGTGCCCATGTATCTTTCAAACCAATATCCATTCATTTCTGGGAAGGTAGATACCCAACATTCAGTAAGGGATGCTAGGCACCTAAATAAAAAATAAGTCTCTATTTCCTTACTGGCTGTTGCTCTGGGGCTTCTCTCTGCTCCTAGAAGCTACCTGAATACTTTTTCACGTGGTCTGCTCCATCTTCAAACCAGCGATGGTCTGTCAACTTCTCACATTTTGAAGCTCTCTTACTTCCTCTTCTGCTACTAGCTAGAGAAAGCACTTTGCTTTTAAGAGTCATGTGGTTATATCAGGCCCATCCAGACAATCACCCAGTCCTAGGTCAACTGTGCCATATAATGCAACAAAACTCAAAGGAGTGACATCACATTTGCGCAGGTTCCAGGGATTAGGATGGGACATCTTTGGGGTGTGTGTGTGCGTTTTAGAAATTCCACCTATCACAGTCCCTCTGACTTTTTAGCCCTTGCTCAGTGTTCAAAATAAGTAGGGAGTTTTATTCCCAGTCTCTACCCACTATAGGATACTGGCAGTCAGGACACTGCCTGCCACCAAGACAATGCTCAGTGGGACTGTTCCAAAAGCAGTAGTTGGATTTCCACTATACACTCATCATGGAACAGATCGCCCCCAGCAATATGTCACCTTCACTTGGCCCACTCCTTTTAACTAAATCAATTTCTTTGAAGCCCTAATTTCAAAGTTCCAGGAATAGAGAATCTGGCCCAAACTGGTGTAAGTATCTACCCCTATATGTCTGTGTCCTGGGGAGGAGAGGGATTTTTTTAACATTTATAAAAGTGGCTGCTGAGGTCTATCCCTTTAGCATAGTCAATGGTTATTTAAATTGTCCTGTGGGGTGGAGAGAGTGGAAGTAAATGGTTTCTCAGGGTCACATGGTCTGGAAATTATTGCTTATGTATTTAGTATCTACTGTATGTCATATTCTGCAGGCATCATATTAAAAATAATTCTTTGCTTTCTGTATATGTTATACTATACAATACAAATAGTTAAAAAATAATAATAATAATAATAATTCTGGTGGCAGAGAAATAATAGAATTTCATAGATGCTGTGATCAGGAAAAATTCGTGGAACAGTATGTAAATGGAGGTATGAAGAGATGAGAAGGATTTTCCTGGGTAGTGGGATAAGAAAGATACTCTTGCTTAAGGATATAACATGACCAAAAGCATACACATAGAAAAGCAGTGGGTGTCTTCCAAAAAATAATGATGTTTCTTTCTGGGATGTTGAGAGTATTCTATAATTAGATAATGGTGATAGTTATTGCAAAACTCTACAAATATACTAAAATCCATTGAAATGCATATGTTAAACATATGAACTTTATGTAATGTGAATCATATATGTCTCAACAAAGCTGTAATTACATTTTTTTAATCTGGCATCAGGTTGTGAATGCATTGGAACGGGGCCAAGGTAGAAGTAGAATAACAAGTTAGTAGGTTATTAATTGACTATTAAGTTCAGGTGTTAGTGGAGACAATGGAAAAAAAAAAATCCAAGACCCTAAGCAAAGTGGACTTATAAGATGCAGCAACTCTGGTGGCCAAGAGGAGTGAGAGAAGGAAGAATTAATTGGCTTTGCCCCTCGATAACTCATATAATGGTTGTGCTATAGAGAATGAGTGAGTAGCTGGCACAAGTGAAGGGGTCAACATGGTACTGGGTTTGGAGATCCGTATGGAATTTGGAACAGAAATGGTTAAAGGTCATTGAATGTCCTTACTTTAAATAACAGATAACACTTATATAGCACTTGCTATGTGCCAAATACTGTTTAAGTACTAGACAGGAATTAGTTCAATTTAATCCTCACAAAAACTGTGAGGCAAGAGGTGGGCCATGTTGGCTCAGCAGGCAAAGTTCTTATCTGCCATGCTGGAGACCTGGGTTTGATTCCCAGTGCCTGCCCACGCAAAATAAATAAACAAACAAATAAATAAAACTTTTAGGCAAGTACTAAAAACATCTCCATTTTGCAGCTAAAGAAACTGAGGCTTAGAGAGGCTAATTTGCCCGACATGAAATCTGAATTTATGTTTTCAATCCTTGTACTTTTACTGTCTTTCAAGATAACAAAGTGGTATTAGTCATTTTATAAGTAATATTCATATCCGCAATTCACAATTAATTAATCACTTGTTTATGAACAACAAATTAACCACCATGGAATACTTTACTCTTGATTTATGTAACTTGATTTTAGAATCTCTCTGAAAATGAAACCAGTCACCTCGTTAGCAAATAAACTTGTCACTGGAGGTTGGCACTTCAGACAGATGTTGCAAAGGGCAAGTTTTGGAGGGATTAATGTATCAGCAAAGGGTAGGACTGAAACTCTGCCATCCTAGATGAAAGAAATTGTGCTCTTTGGTCTCTCTCAGACTATTATATATGATTATCTTTGTGGAGAGCACGGGATTTTACTTCTACTAGGCATTATTAGTTTTGCAGCTATCTTTCTGGCATGTTTCCTAAAGTTTCATTTACAAATGTAATTGTTCCTTTAATAATGGTTCATTGTGTTCCCTGATATTTAAAATGTCTTAACTCTATCAACCTCTATGAGATAATTATATTTCCTTTTCTTCCTTTTTCAAAAGGAGGCTAAGGGTGGGCCACATTGGCTCAGCAGGCAGAGTTCTCCCCTGCTATGAGGGAGACCCAGGTTCGGTTATTGGTGCTTGCCCATGCAAAAAAAAAAAAAAAAAAAAAAAAGTGAAAACAAGGAGGCTGGACTGTCTTGTCTGTATTTCTGTGAATGAGGGCTAGAACTCCATATATTCAAAGTCACAAGAAACCAAATGCTAGCACTATTAGGCTTATGTCAAACAACAATCAAAATCCAATGATGTTTCAAAAACATAAATAAGCAAAGAGAAGATCACTTGTAATTCCACCACTAAAACACCATCACTGATAAGATTGTGGAGCATATCTTTCCAGTCTTTTTCTTCTTTTTAAATATACTTGCATTTTAGAACAGTTTTAGTTTTATTGAAAAGTTGAAAAGATGGTACAGAGACTTCCTTGTATCCTGCACCCAGTTTCCCTGAATATTAATCCCTATTATTGTTATTCCCCTGTCTTACATTAGTATGGTACATTTGTTATAATAAATGAGCCAATATTGATATATTATTATTAACTAGATAATGCACTTCATTCAGATTTGCTTAGTTTTTAACTGATGTCCTTTTTCTGTTCCAGGAACTAATCTAGGATACCATGTTACATTGAGCTATCCTGTTCCTTAGACTCCTTTTGGCTATGCTAGTGTGATAGTCTCTCAAACTTCTGTTTTTGATGACCTTGGCAGTTTGGAGGGGTACTGGTAAGAAATTTTATGGGATGTCCCTCAAATGGAAGTTTTGGAAGTTTTTCTTATGGTTAAACCCGGATTATGGGTTTGGGGGAGGAAGACCATAAAAGTAAAATTCTATTCAGGTCACATCATATCAAGAGTATATATTATCAGCATGACTTATCATTGTTGATTTTAACCTTGATATGCTAAGCTAGTGTTGACTTCTCCACTGTAGAGTTAACTCTCCCCATTCAGCCCTTTACATACTGTATTCTTTAGAGAGAAGACTCTGTGCAGCCCATGCTTGAAGAGTAGGGAGTTATACTATAACCCATTGAGGTTGGAGAAACAATCTTAATTAATAAATTAATCGAAATTCTTTTGCGTGGGATATTTGTCCCCTATCTGTTCAATAATTTGTTTATGTCAGTGTGGAATCATGGATATTTACTTTATACTTTGGGTTATAATCTGATGCTACTTTATTTATGCTTTTGCTCAAATTTTCCCAGTTTTGGACATTGGAAGCTTGTTCAATTGGCTGTGTCCATTTGATAAACCCTTGTGCTTGTCTGAAACTGTTGTGTACCCCAGAAATGTTCTTTAATACTGTTTCAAAATTGTCGGGTGGGATCTTTTTGATTAAGTTGTTCCCATGGAGATGTGACCCACCCAGCTGTGGGTGGGAACTTCTGATTAGGTGGTTTCGATGGAGAGGTATCTCCACCCATTCAAGGTGGGTTTGCTTACTGGAGTCCTTTTAGAGGGAACCATTTTGGAAAGAGCTTCAGAGCCCACACAGCCAGAAACCTCTAGAGATGAAAGGAAATGCCCCCAGGGAGGCCGTATGAAGAAGCTGGGAGAGAAAGCTAGCAGACGTCATCATGTGCCTTCTCAGCAGACAGAGGAGTTCTGGACCCGTTGGCCTTTCTTGAATCAAGATATCTTTTTATGGATGCCTTATTTTGACAATTTTAATGGCCATAGAAATGTAAACTTGGAACTTAACAAATTCCTTTTTTAAAAGTCATTCCATTTCTGGTATATTGCATTCTGGCAGCTTTAGCAAAATAAAACACTTATTTTCTGGGAAACAAGATGGTCCTGGATCATCTCGTATATTTTCTGCCCCTGTCCTGGAACCAGTCATTTCTCTAAGAAGCCCTGATCCTTTTAATGAGCATGGCTTTAGAAAGGAAGATGTGGGTGCTAGTAGTGTCTACTTCTCATTGTTTCAGGGTGTTATTGCTTCTAGGTCCTCTCAGCTAACAGAGCAAGGAAATAGTGATGTTCTGTTTTGGAATGATGACATTACACGTGATCTTTGCTTCAAAGGGCTTTTTATCTGCAGGACTGCTGTGCATACTGGAAGAGGTTGGCAGGCTTGTCTTAAAGGCTGGCAGCATCCAGATGTCAGAGTCACCATCTTTTCAACATCATGCCAAACTTTTGTCATGGATCTTTCTCTGCCCACATCTATGCTAATGAAATCCTGTGTGTGTATGTGTGCATGCACATGTATGTATAAAGGCCTAAAATCTGTACAGCTTTTCCCAAAGAGTCGAAGGAACCCCCTTACAAATATAAGACTTGGTGGACATCCTAGAACTTCTGAACTTATGAGGAAGAGAGAAAATAGGCTACATGAGCATGGCTTTTTTCTCTTTTTCAATCTGGAACCATTATTTTATTCAGAGTAACTCCATTTTTACCTGCTTGTATAGCTGGGCTCCCTCACAAGAGTGGGTTTATAAATAGGGATCACCTGCAAAGAGTTTGAAAACACAGTTTTACAGAGGACAAAGGCAGCTTTTTGAATCAGTTAAGGTTGGGAGTAAAATTATAAAATTTAAGGAATTTTCTATGTATAGAGAACTTGTGAGTCTATTTCCTTAAAAGAAGCGATGGGTGTATACATATATCTATGTAAACAAAGGAGAGAATGAGGAAATTTTTCACTATTTTCCACCCATATATTTAATCTTTCAGTTTATACCCATTTCCTCTTAGCCTGTCATTTGTGGTGATCTGAAACAGCTATGCAGCACTTTTGTGTGTGTATGTCAAAACCAGCATGGAGTTTTACCATTTCTGCGCTTCTTTTATCTCTAAAATAATTTAACCACTTCTTTTGGGACTTTAAATGCATGTGGTGTGCATATTTTTATTGTGAAACAATCACAAACCTACTGAAAATTTGCAAGTACAATTTCAAAGAATTTTTTTTCTTGAACCATTTCAGAGTAAACTAGTAATCTAACACCTCATCACCCCTGTTATTTTAGTTAATTTCCTGCAAACTATGGTATAACCATCAAAGTCAGGAAATCAACGTGAAAAAAGTATTACCATCTAATCATCTGACCCCATTTGCAAAATAGCCCAATGATGCCTTCTTGACTTTCATGATGTTGATACTTCAGAAGTTACAGGTCACTCTTATCATAGAATATCCCTCAGTTTAGGTTTGTCTGGTGCCTCTTCATGGCTAGTTTCTGGCTGTACTGCTTTCATGGAAATATCATAGACATGATGCTTGCTTCTCATTGCATCTTACAAGGGAGCACTGATTCAGATTTGTCCCATTATTGATGATGTTTATTTTGATCACTTGATGAAGAGGACTTCTGCCAGTCTTCATTGTAAAGTTGTTCTTGTAATTCACAAGTATTTTGTGAATACGAACTGTGATACTATGTAAATACTAGGTCCTTATCAGACTTTCAAATTATTTATTTATTTATTTATAATCTATGTTCTCAGGGTTTCCTAGTTTAATGGCTTATAGCCCATTAATATCATTATTTATTTTAATACTCTAATTGTCCCAGGTTTGGCCAGGAAGATATTCAGCTAATTGCTGCACCTTTCTAAAATGTCCTCTTCATTCTGTGATCATTTTTTGCTCTTTTTTGGCACAAGATATCCCAGTTTCATCTTCTGTTTTCCCTGCTCCAGCCCTGGAATTGACCATTTGTCCAAGGAGTCCAGATCAACATGAGGATGGTATTTAGACCTACATGATAGGTACATTACCGCAACTGGGGTGTTGGTGCTCACAAATCATCTTCATGGACAGAGATGGAGAATTTACATATATGTACATATGTGCATTTAACTCTCTATTTCTATACTTGTATACATATATATTGAAAATCATGATTTCACACTGATACCTCCAAATTCAATCCAATGCTATAGGATGCATTCTTATTTTCCTGCTATTCATATTTGTAGCTCCATTCTCTGACGGTGAGATATCTGTCATTCATTATGCTTAATATATTTTTTATTTGATCAATCCCCATGAATGTTACCAATTTCCCATCATAACTGCCATGATGCTATGTGCCAGACGTAGCATTTTACCCACAAATACATTAATGTGTATGTGTGTGATAAATGTATATGTAAAGGAATCCATTATAAAGTGGGGTAGATCGAATTACGTATCCCAATTTAGACAAATCCTTAATCTTAATCTACTTTCCTGCACCCTTATTGCGAATAAGATTTCCTGAAGATATTACTTCTACTTAAGGTGCTGCCCAAATGAATAAGGATGGTTCTTAATCCGGGTTACTGGAAGCTTTACAAAGAGAAAGTCAAGGGGAGGAGCCAGAAGCAGGAAGTCCTCAGGAACCAGAAGAGAAAGGAAAAGGCGTCACCTACCAAGTGATGGGAGTCAGAAATAGGAGGCTTTATACAGAGAAAGTCTCTGGTTGGAGTCAGAAGTAGGAAGTCAGTGGGAACCCAGAAGAGAAAGGAGAGGATGTCCCTATGTGAGGAGAGGCTGAGAAAATACAAACCAAGAAACTTCTAGGGTTGCCGGTAGGCAGCATCAGAAGGCTGTCGGTTTCCAGGAGAAAGCAAGCCTTGCTAATACCTTGAGTTTGGACTTCTAGCCTTAAAATTGTGAGCCAGTAGCTTCCTGATATTTAAGTCAACCTGTTGTGTGCGATTTGTCTGAGTGGCCGAGCAAACTAAGACATAAGATAAAATTACTTGACAGTCACGTTGAGCCATATTGTAACAGATTTTTTTTTTTACTGTGTTGAACTATATTTTAGTGAGACTGTTTTGACAACAGTGTTTCTAAATCCTTCTGTTTTATTGGTAGTCTATTATAGCAATATAAATAGCATTATTTATCAGTCCTTCACTTCTATAGAAATGTGTATGAACAGTTTAATCTCTGCTTGTATGGTTCATTTCAGTATTTTATAGGAGAACATACAAATATAGTAATGAATGTAAAGAGAACACAGCTATCTATCCAGAAATTAGCATAGATGAATCTTAGTTCTAGAATTTATTTCTGTGAAAGAAATGAATCTTATTTTTCTCTAAAGGGGAAAATTAGATAAGAAATCCAATTAGTTTCCCAAATATTGCTTTCATCTCTTTAAATCAGCTAGTCAGAGATGTCACCCTATTCCCATCAGAGTATACTGCTTGGATATGGTAGGGGAAATGAATGTCTAGCAGGCTTATATAGTCACTTCTAGTATGAAATGTTATCTGCATTCAGAATGTAACTTTTAAAACACCTGCCTAGAGTGTCCCTTTTCTCACAAGCGCAGTTGCCTCTAAATAAAAATATTTTATTCTGAAGCAGTACCACTTTTTGTTTATTTACAATATCTTACTGAGAAAATATTTTTGATTTCATGAATTTTCTTTGTAGTTGGTAAACTATTATTTCTCTTCCTGCTTTTGAAAGCTTTTTTTTCTTTCCTTCCTTTTTATGTCTCTTACTTCCTTTTGTTCTTCCTTGCTGGTGGTCTCAGTTTTGTTAATTTATATCCTTTCTGGATATGGCCAAGGTCATTGGTAGTGGAAAAATGTGACTGCCAGGAAATCTACCTTTACTTTTAAAACTAAATAACTTGACAGCCTATTAATTTACACTGTTGTCAAATATGGCATGGGACATTTAAGTTTTGTTACCGATTTCTGACATTTAACTTTGTTAAACAGAGTGGAAGATGGAATCCAGGAGCTTTTCCCTTGGTAAAAAAAAAAACAACATTAATTTCGTTATAATATACACCGTTTAAAGTTTTCAAGAACTGGTTACCATGAGCTCCTAGACATGCATTTTTTTGAGAATTGCAAAAGTGTGTCTATTCCACGTGTAAAATGACCTACTTCTGGCCAGTTGGCCAGTTAGAGAAAGCCTGGCAGGTATACTCTTTATAAATGTGAACCACAAATTCAAATTTTTATGAAAAGGTCTCTCATGCTTTACCAAGATAAATTATAAAAACTAATTAAAAATGAACAATTTTCTTAATAACTCCATTTCTGCAATTCTTTGAACTCTGTGACTCAGGAATCTTTCACTCATATGGTGTTTGGTATGCTGTAGTTGATATCCAATATTATTTTTAATTGTCTAGGGATGCATCTAAAGAATGTTAAAAAATATACACGGTGACACACAAACAGTTTAATTTAAAGGTCAGGGGAAATTAAAGATCCAGATACAAATTGGAAGTATAATCAAATGGTAAGACAGACTTCATTTCCTCTTATATTTCATCTATATTTGTTGTGAAACATAAGCCAACAGGCATTTACTAACTAATATATGTTGATGTTAAATAGTTACATGAACATATGATCACAACCATATGATATTGGCTTTCTCTAGACTTATTAGTGAGTTTGTTACAAATGTTTGACAGGGTTTTACAGAAAGGATTTCATGTTTTCAAACAGGAAATTAAGCATCAGCATTGATATTTAGTTTTTGCATTTTATATACAGAAATAACTTTGGTACAAATTGCAATAGAGAAAATCTTGTTTCAGATGCCTTGTTTTTGGGATTTGTCAAAATACATGCAATAAAAGCATAAGGAATTGAGGGCTTCTTCAAACAGTGATTTGAATTTCAGTACATAGTAAACCATAACTTAGTAACATTCTTCATATAAATACGGCATAACCGGATATGTGTTAAGATGTATTTTTATCAAAAGCATAAATACATGTATTTTGGAATACATTAAAGTTAATATTAGGACTTCTGGGAAGATGGCCGAATAGAGTAACTCAAGATTAGCCCTGCTCCATGGAAAAGTTAGAGAAGGGACAGGAGGGCTGACTGAGGTGGTGATTTGGAATTGAAGCTGACCTGGGAAAACCTTCTGCACCTCACATGGCAGCCCTAGATGCAGAGGCCGAGAAACTGAGAGTCAGAGGGCTAGAGCCTGGCGTGGAGGCATGGAGTCCAAAGGACTGCACAGACAGGAGCCAGGGACTAGGAAGTAAACCAGGCCACATTCCTAGAGCACGCTACCTCACCAGTGCAGCCCCGTGACTGGCGACTCACCCCACACCCCATGCACCCAAACCCCGTCACTCGCTTCTGTTTCCTGTGCGCCAGGGAACCCCACCCAACCAGCCTCCATTGCATGTAACTGCTCCCCACCCCCACCCCAAGTGCAACCCAACCCACCTCTCCTGCATCCCTCCTGAGCACTACCTCCCCCTCCCTGTTCCCTGCAGGTTGTTGCCAGCGCATAAAGGCTGTGGGCACTAACCTCCATATCTAGGCTACCCCTGACCCCCTGTCCAGCCTGAGCTCTACACATCAGTTTATGGCACTCCTAGGCCCATGCATGTGCACAGGCCCTCAATCATGTCATTCAGCTCTGGGAACCACATTTTACAGCAGTCCTAGAACTGTGCATGCACACAGCCCTCAGCCACATTGCCTAGCTCTCAGAAAGTGCTAACCCGCACAGCCAGGTCACATCTGCCCCCAATCCACTAAGGCATAATGCTTACCTATTGCTGCAGCTCTACACATGCACACAAAGGGTCCTGTGCCTTAGATTAGCACGCACCAAGGTTATGCACACCAGTCAGTGCACCCGCACAGCTACATCCTCCCTGGTTGCTGGGCACTATGTTCACAAGCATCAGCGTAACATCACCAACCTGCGCCTATACCTGCCCTGAAACAAATCACCACACTGAGTGCCCCACACTGTACCCTGCTCCTTGCTGTACAACCGTCCCACAAATACAAGACCTTAGACTACTGAAAGAAATCAACTCCCAAAATCAATCAATCAATATATTTACATGCCACAAAGACAGCAGAAGATCAGTAAGCATATCGCAATGCAGACAGATATAGCCCTGCCTAATGGCCAAATTAAAACACAAGGGGATACAAAGACATTGGAACAATTAATCAAAGATGTTTATACAATTCTAGTCAATAAAATAAGTGGGATAGCAAGTGACATAAAGGAAATCAAGAAGACAGTAGAAGAGCATAAAGAAGAATTTGAAAGAATAATAGAAAAAATAGTGGATATCACAGAGATTAAAGACTCTATTGTCCAAATTAAAACATACTAGAGGCACACAACACCAGATCTGAAGAGACAGAAGAAAGAATAAATGATATAGAGGACAGGATAACTGACTTTGAAGACTCAAAACGGCAAATGGCGAAAAAGATGGAAAAAATTGAGTTGGATCTCAAGGAAATAATAAACAAAACAAAGCACATAAATATAAGAATCACTGGTGTCTCATAAGGAGAAGAGAGGAGTAAAAGGTTGGGAAGAGTAGTTGAGGATATAATGGGGGAAAACTTCACAACCCTCATAAAGGACATAAATATACAAGTCAAAGAAGTCCAAAGCACTCCAAACAGAATAAAACCAAAGAAGCCTTCTACAAGGAACATACTAATCAGTCTTTCAAATGTTGAAGAGAAGCAGAAAATTCTGAAAGTAGCAAGAGAAAAAAGATCTACTACATACAAGGGAATCCAAATAAGACTGAGTTCAGACTACTCAACTAGTACCCTTGAGGCAAGAAGGCAGTGGAATGACATATTGAAGATCCTGAAGGAGAAAGACTTCCAGCCAAGAATTCTGTATGCAGCCAAATTGTCCTTCAAAACTGAGGTAGAGAATAAAGTTTTCATAGAAAAAACAGCCCTGAAAGAATTTACCAATAAGTGACAGGCCCTACAAGAAATACTAAAAGGAGTTCTGCCAGGTGAAAAAAAAGACAGGAGAGAGAGGTCTGGAGGAGGGCACAGAATTGAAGAGTACCACTAAGGGTAATTTAAAGAATACAAAGAGAAAGAGGGAAAGAATATATAGATATCACAAATAAAATTAAAAAGATAAGATAGTTGATGAAAGAAAAGGATTTTCAGTAATTTAAATTTACCAATTAAAAGATACAGATTAGCAGAATAGAATAAGAAACATAATTCAGCTATATGCTGCTTAAAGAGACTCACCTTAGACACAAGGATACAAATAGATTGAAAGTGAAAGGATGGAAAAAGATTTTCAACATAACTTGTAACCAAAAGAAAGCAGGAGTAGCTATACTGATATTGGACAAAATAAGCTTTAAATGTAAAGACATCATAAAAGACAAAGAAGGATACTATACATTAATTAAATGGTCAATTCACCAAGAAGATATAACAATCATAAATGTTTATGCTCCCAATCAAGGAGCTCCAAAGTACATGAGACAGACATTGGCAAAACTGAAGGGAGTGATAGAGGTTTCAACAATAATGGTAGGAGACTTCAATACAGTACTCTCTTCTATAGATAGACCAACCAGAGAGAAGAACAACAAGGAAACAGAGAAGTTAAATAACTTGATAAATGAATTAGACCTAATAGACATATATAGGTCATTGCACCCAAAGCACAAGGATATACATTCTTCTCTAGTGCTCATGGAACATTCACTAGGATAGATCATATTCTGGGGCACAAAGCAGGTCTTTATAAATTTTAAAATATTGAAATTATTCAAAACACTTTCTCTGATCACAAAGGGATGAAGCTGGATTTGAATAACCACCAAAGAACAAGAACATTCACAAGTATATGGAGATTAAATAACACACTATTAAACAACCAGGAGGCCAAAGAAGAAATTTCTAGAGAAATCATTAGTTATCTGGAGATGAATGAAAATGAGAATACAACTTATCCAAACTTATGGGATGTGGCAAAGGCTGTCCTGAGAGGAAAATTTATTGCCCTAAGTGCCTATATTAAAAAACAAGAAAGCAAAAATCGAGGACTTAACAGCAAACCTGGAGGAACCTGAGAAAGAACAGCAAACTAACCCCAAAGCAAATAGAGAACGAGAAATAACAAAGATGAAAGCAGAGATAAATGAATGGGAGAACAAAAGAACAACAGAAAGAATCAATAAAACCAAAAGTTGGTTCTTTGAGAAAATCAATAAAATTGATGGGCCACTCACAAGGCTGACAAAGAAAAAAAGAGAGAGGATACAAATAAAATAAAAAATGATAAGGGTTACATTACCACAGACCCTGAAGAAATAAAAGAAATCATAAGAGGATACTATGAACAATTATATGCCAACAAACTAGACAACTTAGATGAAATGGATACATTCCTGGAGACACACAAACAAGCTACAATGACTCAGGAAGAAATAGAAGATCTCAACAAACCAATCACAAGTAAAAAAATTCAATCAGTTGTCAAAAATCTTCCTACAAGTAAAGCCCAGGGCCAGATGGCTTCACAGGGAAATTTTATCAAACATTCCAGAAAGAACTAACACCAATCCTGCTCAAATTTTTCCAAAAAATTGAGGAAAACCTAACTCATTTTATGATGCTAATATCATTTTAATACCAAAACCTGATAAAGATGCTATAAGAAAGGAAAATTACAGGCCAATTTCCTTAATAAACATAGTTGCAAAGATTCTCAATAAAATATTAGCAAATCGACTCCAACAGCACATTAAAAGAATTATACACCATGACCAAGTGGGGTTTATACCAGGAATATAAGAATGGTTCAACACAAGAAAACCAATTAATGTGATATAGCACATTAACAAATTGAAAGGGAAAAATCACATGATCATCTCAATTGATGCTGAAAAAGCGTTCGACAAAATTCAGCATCCTCTTTTGATAAAAACACTTGAAAAGATAGGAATCAAAGGTAACTATCTCAATATGATAAAGGGAATATATGAAAAACCAGTAGCCACCATCATACTCAATGGAGAGAGAATGAAAGCTTTCTTCCTAAGATAAGGAATAAGACAAGGATGCCCACTGTCACCACTATTATTCAAAATTATGCTAGAAGTTCTAGCTAGAGCAATCAGGCAGGACAAAGAAGTAAAAGACATCTATTTAGAAACAAAGGAGTAATACTCTCATTATTTGCAGTTGATATGATAACCATGCTTGAAAGATCCTGAGAAATCGACAGCAAAGTTACTTGCACTAATAAGCAAATTTAGGAAGGCACTGGGATATAAAATCAATGTGCAAAAACCAGTAATATTTCTATACACAATCACTGACCTAGCTGAGGAGTCAGTTAAGGAAAAAACTCCATTCAAAATAGCAACTGAAAGAATCAAGTACTTAGGAATGAACTTAACTAGAGATATAAAGGACTTGTACATGGAAAACTATATAACATTGCTAAACAAAATCAAAGGAGATCTGAATAGGTGGAAAGACATTCCCTGCTTATGGATAGGAAGGCTAAATATAGTTAAGATGTCAATTCTCCCCAAGTTAATCTACAGATTCAGCACAGTACCAATCACAATTCCAACAACCTGCTTTGAAGATTTGGAGAAGCTAATTACCAAATTCATCTGGAAGGGAAAGAGACCCTGAATAGCTAAAAGCATCCTTACAAAGAAGAATGAAGTGGGAGGATTAACACTCCCTGACTTTAAAACCTATTATAAAGCCACAGTGCTCAAAACAGCGTGGTACTGGCACAAATATAGAAGCATTGACCAATGGAATCAAATCAAGAGTGCAGAAATAGACCTCGAAATCTGTGGTCAACTGATTTTTGAGAAGGCCCCCAAATCCTCTGAACTGGGAAAAACAGTTTCTTCAATAACTGGGCATGGAAGAACTGGATAACAATAACCAAAAGAATGAAAGAGACCCCTATCTTATACCCTACACAAAATTAATTAAAAATGGATCAAAGACCTAAATATAAGAACTAACACCTAAAGCTTCTAGAAGAAAATGTAGGGAAACATCTTTGACACCTATAATAGGGGATAGCTTCCTAAACTTTATACCCAAAGCACAAGCAACAAAAAGAAAAATAGATGAATGGGAACTCCTCAAAATCAAAAGCTTCTGCACCTCAAAAGACTTTGTCAAAAAAGTGAAGAGGCAGCCAACTCAATGGAGAAAATATTTGGAAATCACACATCAGACAAAGGTTTGAATTCCTATATATACAAAGAAATCATACAACTCAACAACAAAAGAACAAAGAACCCAATTATAAAATGGGCTAAAGATATAAATAGGCATTTTTCTGAAGAGCAAATACAGATGGCTCAAAAGCATGTGAAAAGATGCTCATTTTCATTGGCTATAAGGGAAATGCAGATCAAGACTACAATGAGATACCATGTCACACCTATAAGAATGGTTGCTATTAAACAAACAAGAAACTAAATGTTGGAGATGATGTGGAGAAACTGAGACACTTATGCACTGCTGGTGGGAATGTATAATGGTGCAGTTACTATGGAAGACTGTTTGGCAGTTCCTTAGGAAACGAAATACCAAGTTGCCCTATCACCCAGCAATAGCACTACTTGGTATATACCCAGAAGAGCTGAAAGCAATAACACAACAGACATTTGCACACCAATGTTCATAGCAGCATTATTCACAATCGCCAAGAGATGGAAACAAACCAAATGCCCATCAACAGACAAGTGGATCAACAAAATGTGGTTTATATATATATGATGAAATATTATGCAGCAGTAAGACAAAATGATGTCCTGAAGCACATGACAAGATGGATGAGTCTTGAGGACATATGCTGAGTGAAATTAGCGAGACACAAAAGGTTGGATACTGTATGATTCCACTTTTATGACCAGCAAAAAGGTATAATCAGAGGCTTATAATACAGAATATAGGGGACTTAGAGATACATAGAAGCTAGAGATGGGTGAACCATTAGCTATTGAGGTTGAACTCTAGTGGGTCTATAAGTAATATTATCATATTGAAGATGAACAAGGTTGAAAGGTTTGTATTGACTTACATGTCCCACTGATTAACAGAAATATGAATTAGTTCTTGCAAGAATTATTTCAAGGATATGATTCTTGACAAAGAGTGTTTAAGTGCGGAGTACAGGGGGAAAACTGCTATTGTATGCTATGAGCTATGTTCAAAAGGAAACCACCAGCACTACCACAGCAACAACAGAGGTAAATAATGGGGGGAGGGACAACAGTTAAGATGAGGTTTAGATTTCGTATTTGGTGAGTGTGTTTATTGGTTTTCTTTCTCTTGGGAACAATGAATTTATCTAAAATTGAACATGTTGATGGACTGTGGACTTTGGGTCCTCTACATGATGCTTGATGAATGCAGGTGGCTGAAGGATGCACTGACGGAGAAGTAGATTGGCAAATGATGGTGTATACTTAAGAATGAAGGCTGTGTTGCTACAAAAAAGGAACAAAGTCGTGAGGCATGCAACAATGTGAATGAACATGTGGGACATTTGGTGAGACAAAATAAGCCAGAAACAAAAGAACAACAATGGTATGGTCACCTTTAGAAAATACTTATAAGAAAACAGCAACCTAGATTGTAAGCTTTTATAGCAGACTTATATTAAGCCAGGAATGGTGATAATTATTTCTGGATTTTGAGAGGCTGTTTTATATTTATAACCTGATAGTTAGAGATAAGAACGAAGCTGAACAGGTTGGTGTTAAAGTAATTCAGAACATGGGGATAAGGAAGACTGTGTCTACATTTTAGAACCACACATACTCTTTGAGACCAATGGAAGAAAGGTTTATTTAGTCTGGAACTGAAATTTTCTGTAGTGCATAGTCTAAGTCAACCTATCTGCATAGATCATTTGAACAACTGAAACATAGGGAGTACAGAATAAGAAAGAGGTCCTTTACTCCTGGATACATCCTAAAGTATATTAAGCAGATAATCAAAAATACTGGCAAAGTCCTCTGAGGGATGGGAGAAAATATATCGAAGTAATAAACTTTATCATCAGGGAATCCCCGGATACTGTGTCAAACTTTAGGAACACCCAAATCAATAGGCCATGCCCTCAATCATGAGCTTACTCTTCTGAAGCTTAGGTAGGTAGCAGAGAAGCTTAAACTATCTATAGGCATGCATAAGGGTTACTTCTGGAGGACCTCTGTTGTTGTTCAGATGTGGCTTCAGTCTCTCTAAGCCCAACTCTGCAAGTGAAATCATTGCCCTTCCCCCTATATGGGACATGACTTCCAGGGGTGCAAGTCTTACTGGTGACATGGGAGATGACCACCAGGGATGAATCCAGCCCTGGCACCATGGGATCAACAATTCCATCTTGATCAAAAGAGGGAAAAGAAGTGTAATTAAAGCATCAGTGACAGAAATAGTTCAAATGGAGTCGAGAGGCTACTCTGGAGGTTGCTCTTACACAAGCTTCAGTTAGATCTTGCTACCTGTCATAACCTGCCAATCCCCAACCAGGTCCATTCCAGCCAATCCTAAAGAACACCTAGGGTAATAGATAAGATTCCACAAGGGTTCCATGCACTGGAGTAACTTTCCAGAAACCTACAACCTCCAGATGGGCCCCTGGTCCAGATAAGTCCTGAAAGCTAGCCCTGCCTCTCCAGAACATCAGATAGTTCCATCTCCCTACCCCATATTAGTAACAGACCCTTCCAATATGAGAAATTTAGAATTGCCATAGCCCAAACACTCTAAAGAGAGGAATGGAATGATCAAAGGTGATGGTGGAGTTTTATAGAGAAGATAGGATTTAACAAATGAATATGAATGCTGAATCACTAAACTGATATCTCTTTTGGGCTCTGGTATTTTAGAGCAGCTGGAAGTAAAAACCTAAAATTGTGGAATTGTAACCAATGTCAAAGTCTGAAATACGTTCTATAACTAATTGTGGCACTGCACTTTGAAACTTATAGCTTTTTTGTATATATGTTATTTTTCACAAAAAAGAAGGAAAATAAGTTGATTGTAATGATAAAAATATGTTTAAGCCCTCTAGCCTCCGATATTCTGGAGCAGCTAGAAGGAGAAATCTGAGAGGATCATATGGTAGCATGGCAAACTCTGGAATCTGTCCTGTAACTACTTGTTGAAGAGTGCTTTAAAAACTATTGCTTTTTAATTTCTTTGCTTTGTATATATGTTATACTATACAATTTTAAAAGTTAGAAATAAAGGCATGGAGAAGATATGCTCCTAAGTATATCTGAAGTATGCAGGAATGATTTAATTATCAATACATGGTAGGGACACAGGGAAATCTGAAATCACTAGAAGTTGTGATTCTGGCTTTAAGCTGGGTTTAATATCAAAATTGTAAGTAGTGTCAGAAGCAGTCATATAAAATGAGGTATTTGGAGTCACTGACTATTGGGGTTTTGATTGGTAAATGTGGTAAATAGAGGGATATAATGTTGGTCTTGATAAGTATCTGTTAAAGTGAATAACAGGGGATTAAACTGAGCAATAAAATGAATAGCTGCAGATGCTGATGTTTGACAAGAGGGGCCCCCTTTTTGTATGGGATTCTGGGCATGGAGAGTATTTGTGTGAACAAACTAGAAGGGGAGGAATTTCTGGTCACAGGGTGTGACTTCTGATGATTTATGTGAAAAGGACATTCCAGGGAAAATCTAGGAGAGGTGTGTAACTTTCAAGGAATTTGTGCTTCACAGTTAAGCAGAGCAAAATGGAAATTCTAGCTATTTCACTGTTTAGCCATGTAATATCATACTATTAAGGATTTATGAACCTCTAAAAAAATTAATATTTATCCATTTTCTCATGAAAAGTTATAGGACATATTATTCCTATTGAATCTGAATCAGTGCTTATAATAATTTTAGGTTTTCTTACCTTTTTTTTCAACAAAGAAATATTTTTATTTAGAAGTCACATTCTTTTTTTATAAACAATATTTCGTACAGTTACCTGTTCACTGAAGACTGAGAAATTATAATTATAGCTGAATTATGGCTACCACTTATTGAGCATCTAACATATGCTAATCTCATGTATTCTGTCATTTAAGTCTCATGGTAGCTCACAAGGTAAATAATATTACATTTCTTTTATAGATGAGGAAACTGAGGTTCAGGGAGTTTACATAATCTTTCCAAGGTCCCACAGATAGAAAATAATGGAGAGCCTGAGAAACCAAATCCCTCTAATTAAAATATACATTAAAACCTTTCCCACTACACCTTGCAGTCCTTTAACAAGTTGAATACAATTTGATACATGATTCTCTCTTAGAATTGCTCCCACTGTCCGCAAACTGAAACCTGAACATGATTCCTAGTTCATGCTTTCACTTCTCTGCATGCAGAGTTAAAATTAGTGACATCCAGAATTATTTTCATTAGCCATAATAGGTCCCCAATAAATATTTATTGATTAAGCACAGGATTGACTTCGGAGAAGTATCATTTTTGTTCTTTTGAAGGACAAAGTACCTCAATAAACATTGACCTGCAAAGCGATGTGTGTTGCTGAAGACTTTGGACAGCTCTGGGTCCCAGATCTCTGTAAGCAGCATCTATTAAAAATAACTCATTCATTCCTAAATCAACTTCTCTTCCCTGTGGAGTGACTCTTAGACCACAATGACTTCTTACAAATACAGTATCATTCAGATAATCATTTCCTGGGGTGTGCAGGGATTTTTATGCAGATCATGTTTGTGCAGGTTTCCGTA
This sequence comes from Tamandua tetradactyla, assembly GCF_023851605.1. Taxonomy (NCBI): domain Eukaryota; kingdom Metazoa; phylum Chordata; class Mammalia; order Pilosa; family Myrmecophagidae; genus Tamandua; species Tamandua tetradactyla. The sequence goes on along the minus strand of NC_135331.1, from coordinate 139,611,463 downwards.
TTTTTAATACCTGAAAAGTGAACTCAATGACAGTTACTATTAATGTCTCATCTTCCTCTTGAAAGGCGTCTCACTAAGGTCAAGAATTAAGAAGGTAACTTTTTGTTCCTTTGGTCACTGTCAGAAGAGCTCAAAGATAAATACATTTGCACTGTGCAAAGATTCTAAGCAGCAGTTAGGCACTACATATTCTAATGCATTTTCTATCTGTGAATTGCTGTAATAATAATAATATTTCTAACAAAATGCCAAACATAGCAAATATAACAAATTGGAACCTCCTCCATTACATCAGTTGTATTGGGGTATGGAATAATACATCTCTTTACTCCTCATTGGAATTTCTTTCATTTTATTTTTCTTAAAGCTTTCTCATTTCCCCATAAATTGGTGTGATCACAAGAAAAATAATTATTTTGCATGATGAAATTTGTACTTCAATTGTGGGATAAAATAAGATGCAAATTATTAAAACATCACCCCTTTGATCTCCATAGATCATCCAAAAGTATCTACCATAGGATCCTTTCCCTCTTGCAAGATGTTGAATGGCTGAGGATAAAGTTTGCTTTCCTGGAAACTTAGAGCCCAGAAAATTATTCTTTCCCTCTCGGTTTGTGCTTCTGTACTCTGCAATACATGCTGCCAAAGTTGGCAGTACAGGTGTTCGAAATAGGGTTAATGTTTTCCATTTCAAGGAAGTGGCTGAGGATCCTACAGGGAAAAGCAGCCCTTCAGAATTGGCTTCATCTTGTCGTAAGACACTGCAGCTTGTCCTGCTGGAATCTGGGTTACCTTCAGAAATCCAGTTCATTACCTAGAGATGTGAGAAGTCTTGATTGACCTGTCCTGTTTCTACAGCTAATAGAACTGTCAGCTCTCCTGTCACTCCATCATCACCAGTCCTTGAAAACAATAAAGGCCTTGAAGGTAATACGGGAAGTGGAGCATCCCAAGAGCATAACCTTCTCAAAAAATGAGGCTGCTTTTTGAACTAAGTACTCTACCTCAAATGTCAGAATTCACAGCAAAGAGGAGTAGACATAATACAGCCTCATAATTCTTTTTTTCATCAGTATAATTTTCTTTTCATCTTAGCTTGCTCATATCACTTCAATCTATGACTGTCCCAAGTGTAGTAATGTAAAGTTGAATCTGGCAAGGTCAGAAAAGGTAGTTCATGGTGGCCATGATGTGTGTAGATAACAATGGTTAGTTATAAGGGGTGCTTTGTCTGTTTAATGGAAGACTAAAACCCAAGTTTCAGCAACCAACCATTAAATTCTATTCAACTTAATGAATCAAACAACATATGTTGAACCCCTGATCTTGACTGGCACTGCTTTCTGTGCTGAAGTTTAAGGGATAGAAGGTGCTCTGGTAGGGACTCTTCATGCTTGTAAAACACCCACATGCTCCTTTACATTTCCCAGATTTCCTTGCAGTTGTGTTTGAACCATGTGACTAGGTTCTGACTAATGGGATCTGAACAGAGATGATGTAAACCCCTTCTGGGCCTGGATCTTGGAAACATCTCACATGACTTTCCAGCTCTCTCACCCTTTGCCATGTGATCTGGGAGACCACATGTTCTAGATGGTATCACTATAAGATGAAAGCAACCTGGGTTCTGGGGTTGCTACTTAGAAGAGCACTGCCCTAGAGAGCAACTCAACCCAATTAGACCTTGAATAAGTGAAAACAGTCTTTTGTTTTATCAAGTAGCTGAGATTACAGGGTTTATTTGTTATCAGACCATAGACTATCTCAGTGGTTCCAAGTGTGATTCCCAGACAGATGACGTCAGCATCATCTGGGAACTTGTGAGAAATTTCAGTTCTTGAGCTTCACCTGAGGCCTACTAAATCAGAAACCCTGAGGGAGCCCTCTGCATGATTCTGATGTTTGCTAAAATTTGAGAACCTTAGGTCTAATCTATCCTGATTAATATAGGCAGAATTCTTGATATCAAAGATCTCACAGTTTAATAGACAGATGCCTTTATATCCTAACCTCTTCTCAGTTTTTTCCAGATTTTGTATTAAGCGAAACCTGGACCTGCACTGAAGACGGGACATTCCTTGGAGACATCTCAAAGTAATGCTATTGGTTCTTTAACTCCTCACATATCATACTTTGTGGTTGGATATGGAATTGGTGTTCTCTTTGCTTCTCAATCCTTCTTCCAACTTTATATTCTCTTACCCTTGTATTTAAAAAGTCTGTTCTGTTGAAGCTCAAGCCATTCATTTCTCTCTCCCTCCAGGTTCATGTGATCTGGCAGCACCTGGGTCTCTTTCTTTTATTAATTGATGACTTTGGTATCTGGATTATAGTCTTCACATCCACCATGTGTATGGATCTCTGTCCACATTTATTCTTGTTTAAGTCTTTCCTAACTAAAATAAATTCTTGGACCTCACATACTCCCTTAAGTATCTATCCTATTTTCCCTGTCCCCTTTCACAGCTAAATTTCTTGCAAGAGTTGTCTAAAATTATTGTCTCCATTTCCTTACTCCTCTCAAACCCACTATAATCTAACTAACTTATACCATCAACAAGCCACCAAGATCTTTTTTTGAAGGTTAATAATGTCCTCCATGCAGTTGAACTTGATAGGGTAGTCTCAAAATGCAGTGGCCTGATTTGACTCTGATGATCACACTTTCTTATTTGAAACAATATCTTACCTCTTGTGATATCATGTTCTGTTTTCTTCTTATATTTTCTGATTACTTCTTCTTTGTCCTTTACACATGCTTATCTCACTCAGAGCACAATACTAGACTCCTCCACCATCATTTTTCTCTCATGCTGTGTTCCTTTCCTACAGCATCTAATCTAGAACGACAGATTCAATTATTATGATACCCAAATGTTTTAGAAATATTATTTCTATTCAAGACTTCTCAAAGCATAGTTCCATATGTCCAACTGCCCACTGACTTCTCCTCTTGACTATCTCAAATGTACCTTACACTTAACATGCACAACCCTGAACTCAGGATCTTGCCCCAAACCTGGGCTTTTAAAATTATTATTATTATTTCTTATCTCAGTAAATGAGATTAGTGTCAGTCTACTTGTACTAACCTGAAACCCAGGAGTTATCCTTGATACTGACTTTTCCCTCTCTTTCCAAACCCAATGCATCACCAACTCCTGTTAATTTGAACATATTGAATATCTCTCATTCTCAGCTGTTTTACCAGCATCACTTTTGCCCAAGCCACCAACCACTCTTGTCTGAACTAGCATAATCACCTCTCAAGTTGCTTATTGACATCAATGCTATGTCATTCCATTCTTCCTTTTGAAAAGCTTCCAGTAGCTTCACCTCATTTGCTTTCTTTCTCTCAGGAATTGTAGTTCTATACTCCCTGATGTCCAAAGCTGACATACTTGTTACCTATGTTCTGTCTGACTTTCTTGTTGTTTGTGGTGGGAAGGCAATTCTTGTAGCAGATTATTTTCAAGGCCAGAGTGGAAGTTCCATCTGAGAAACATTTAACCAGCCAGTTCTGTATTTTCTAAGACTTATTCCTATATTATGCGAGATCACTAAAAAATTAAATGCCCATAGAAATGTCTTCATAGAACTGTGAGTTAACATTACATACTCAGCATTTTTGAGGGTTGAGCTTAATAATAGCATATAAGGAATTTTTATATACCCTTTATAAAGCTGTGCTTGGAAGAATTTTTTTCAATGATCCATCTCTAATCATTGCCACAACGATATTTCCTTAGAACCTAGTGCTAGAAAACCTCATCTCTCTCAAATTATTGTTTTGTTTCCTTTCATTACATAGAGACAACAATATAAGGTATGTATCCCTTTTTGTTTTGGGTCCTGGGTATAATGATCTTCCTTCCATGGCTATTTTTCTTTTGCCACGGTTTTAATAATTATAGTATATTCATTTTTTTATTGGGAGCCACAACAAATCCTTTTCAGAAATTGGAAGATTACTACTAATAAAAAATAAGTTGAGACTGTTTAGCAGAGTATTTATGAGCATGGGTCTTGAAAAAATTGGACATATTTGTATTTGCAAATATGAGAAGAGGTTAGAATATTAAGGCATTTCTACTTTGTGGCTGTGTGGCCTTTTGCAAGTTATGTAACTTCATTGATTTTCAGTTTATCTGTAAAACATGGATATTAACATCAATTTCACTATGTTTCTGGGGATTAGTTCAGTGTCTGGAACATAGCGTCCCATGAAGGGTACTAGGGATTGTAGTAATTATTAAAGAATTGCAGCAATTCAAATTGTGTCTTATTTAAAGTCCTGATCAAATAGATTGTGGTATACAAATCACAAAATACCATGCTACAAGTTACCAGTCTTCAATATTTTAGGAAGCCCATATGTGTTAAGACATGAATTTCTTGAGGCATTCTGGGTTTCCATTTTGGATCTTTGAGATATGTGATTCCTTTCAGCAATCAAAATGATATACTGGTCAAGCCAGACACATTTTTTTTTAACTTTTTTTTATCAATTAAAAAAATTAACAAACAAAACATTAAGATATCATTCCATTCTACATATACAATCAGTAATTCTTAATATCATCACATAGTTGCATATTCATCATTTCTTAGAACATTTGCATCGATTTAGAAAAAGAAATAAAAAGACAACAGAAAAAGAAATAAAACGATAATAGAGAAAAAAAAAGATCGTACATACCATACCCCTTGCTCCTCGCTTTCATTTACCACTAGCATTTCAAACTAAATTTATTTTAACATTCATTCCCTCCTATTATTTATTTTTATTCCATATGTTCTACTGTTCTGTTGATATAGTAGCTAAAAGGAGCATCAGACACAAGGTTTTCACATTCACAGAGTCTCATTGTGAAAGCTATATCATTGTTCAATCATCGTCAAGAAACATGGCTACTGGAACACAGCTCTACATTTTCAGGCAGTTCCCTCCAGCTTCTCCACTACATCTTGAACAACAAGGTGATATCTACTTAATGCATAAGAATAACCTCCAGGATAACCTCTCAACTCTGTTTGGAGTCTCTCAGCCTTAGTCTCATTTTACTCTTCCCCCTTTGGTCAAGAAGTTTCTCTCAATCCCTTGATGTTAATTCTCAGCTCATTCTAGGGTTTTTCTCAGTCCCTTGATGCTGAGTCTCAGCTCATTCCAGGATTTCTGTCCCACGTTGCCAGGAAGTACCACACCCCTGGGAGTCGTGTCCCATGCAGGGGGGGGGGGGGGGTGGTGAGATTGCTCGTCATGTTGAGTGGAGGGAGAGGCCACATCTGAGCAACAAAAGAGGCTCTCTTGGGGGTGACTCTTAGGCCTAAATTTTAAGCAGATTTGACCTATCCTTTGTGGGGTTAAGTTTCATATGAACAAACCCCAAGACTGGGGGCTCAGCCTATAGCTTTGGTTGTCCACACTGCTTATGAGACTATCAAGAATTCAACTTGGGAAAGTTGAATTTCTCCCCGCTGTCATCATTCCCCTAAGGGGGCTTGCAAATACTTTTCCAGTCACTGATCAAATTACTCTGGGATTCATCGGGGCATCACTCTGGACAAACCAACAAAATCTCATGTCCTACCTGAGATTCCAAGTACTTATGACATTCAATCAAACTATCTACATGAGTTGTATTAGGAAATGCTCTAGTCAAAATATAAATTTTGTAACAAATAAACATTTTTTGCTTTAGTCTCACACATAAGGTGACATTTTAAGGTATTAATTATCATCTATTTTCAGCACCCTGCAATAATGACATCCCTTTGTTCTTCCTCATGCAAAAAACACTTTTAAAATTTGTACATTGTACATTTCACTATTATTATACACTCTAGGCATTCCTAGATTATACCATCTTGATCTTTAACCTCTATCTTTCTTTCTGATTTCATTTATGTCCCCAGCCCTCCTCCCTCTGTCATTCTCACATGCAGCTTCATTCAGTGTTTTAACATAATTACATTATAGTTAGGTAGTATTGTGCTGTTCGTTTCTGAGTTTTGGTATCCAGTCCTGTTGCACAGTCTGTATCCCTTCAGCTCCAACTACCCAATATCTTACCCTATTTCTATCTCCTGATGGTCTCTGTTACCAATGACATATTCCAAGTTTATTCACTAATGTCAGTTCATATCAGTGAGACCACACAGTATTTGTCCTTTAGTTTTTGGCTAGTCTCACTCAGCATAATGTTCTCAAGGTCCATCCATGTTGTTACATACTTCAAAAGTTTATTCTGTCTTAAAGCTGCATAATATTCCATCGTATGTATATACCACAGTTTGTTTAGCCACTTGTCTGTTGATGGACATTTTGGCTGTTTCCATCTCTTTGCAATTGTAAATAATGCTGTTATAAATATTGGTGTGCAAGTGTCCATTTCTGTCTTTAAGTCCTCTGAGTAGATACCTAGCAATGGTATTGCTGGGTCATATGGCAATTCTATATTCAGCTTTTTGAGGAACCACCAAAATGCCTTCCACAGTGGCTGCACCATTTGACATTCCCACAAACAGTGGATAAGTGTGCCTCTTTCTCCACATCCTCTCCAGCACTTGTCATTTTCTGTTTTGTTGATAATGGCCATTCTGGTGGGTGTGAGATGATATCTCATTGTGGTTTTGATTTGCATTTCTCTAATGGCCAGGGACATTGAGCATCTCTTCATGTGCCTTTTGGCCATTTGTATTTCCTCTTCTGAGAAGTGTCTGTTCAAGTCTTTTTCCCGTTTTGTAATTGGATTGGCTGTCTTTTTGTTGTTGAGTTGAACAATCTCTTTATAAATTCTGGATACTAGACCTTTATCTGATATGTCGTTTCCAAATATTGTCTCCCATTGTGTAGGCTGTCTTTCTACTTTCTTGATGAAGTTCTTTGATGCACAAAAGTATTTAATTTTGAGGAGCTCCCATTTATTTATTTCTTTCTTCAGTGCTCTTGCTTTAGGTGTAAGGTCCATAAAACCGCCTCCAATTATAAGATTTATAAGATATCTCCCTACATTTTCCTCTAACTGTTTTGTGGTCTTAGACCTAATGTTTAGATCTTTGATCCATTTTGAGTTAACTTTTGTATAGGGTGTGAGATACAGGTCCTCTTTCATTCTTTTGCATATGGATATCCAGTTCTCTAGGCACCATTTATTGAAGAGACTGTTCTGTCCCAAATGAGTTGGCTTGACTGACTGCCTTATCAAAGATCAAATGTCCATAGATGAAAAGGTCTATATCTGAGCACTCTATTCGATTCCATTGGTCAATATATCTATCTTCATGCCAGTACCATGCTGTTTTGACCACTGTGGCTTCATAAGATGCCTTAAAGTCAGGCAGCGTGAGACCTCCAGCTTCATTTTTTTACCTCAAGATACTTTTAGCAATTCGGGGCACCCTGTCCTTCCAGATAAATTTGCTTATTTGTTTTTCTATTTCTGAAAAGTAAATTGTTGGGATTTTGATTGGTATTACGTTGAATCTGTAAATCAATTTAGGTAGAATTGACATCTTAACTATATTTAGTCTTCCAATCCATGAACATGGTATGCCCTTCCATCTATTTAGGTCTTCTGTGATTTCTTTTAACAGTTTCTTGTAGTTTTCTTTGTATAGGTCTTTTGTCTCTTTAGTTAAATTTATTCCTAAGTATTTTATTCTTATAGTTGCAATTGTAAGTGGAATTCATTTCTTGATTTCCCCCTCAGCTTGTTCATTACTAGTGTATAGAAACACTACAAATTTTTGAATGTTGATCTTGTAACCTGCCACTTTGCTGTACTCATTTATTAGATCTAGTAGTTTTGCTGTGGATTTTTCAGGGTTTTTGACGTATAGTATCATATCATCTGCAAACAGTGATAGTTTTACTTCTTCCTTTCCAATTTTGATGCCATGTATTTCTTTTTCTTGTCTAATTGCTCTGGCTAGAACTTCCAACACAATGTTGAATAACAGTGGTGATAGTGGACATCCTTGTCTTGTTCTTGATCTTAGGGGGAAAGCTTTCAGTTTTTTCCCATTGAGGATGATATTAGCTGTGGGTTTTTCATATATTCCCTCTATCATTTTAAGGAAGTTCCCTTGTATTCCTCTCCTTTGAAGTGTTTTCAACAGGAAAGGATGTTGAATCTTGTCAAATATCTTCTCTGCATCAATTGAGATGATCATGTGATTTTTCTGCTTTGATTTGTTGATATGGTGTATTACATTAATTGATTTTTTTATGTTAAACTATCCTTACATACCTGGAATGAATCCTACTTGGTCGTGATGTATAATTCTTTTAATGTGTTGCTGGATTTGATTTGCTAGAATTTTGTTGAGGATTTTTGCATCTATATTCATTAGAGATATTGGTCTGTAGTTTTCTTTTTTTGTAATATCTTTGCCTGGTTTTGGTATGAAGGTGATGTTGCCTTCATAGAATGAATTAGGTAGCTTTCCCTCCACTTTGATTTTTTTGAAGAGTTTGAGCAGGGTTGGTACTAATTCATTCTGGAATGTTTGGTAGAATTCACATGTGAAGCCATCTGCTCCTGGACTTTTCTTTTTGGGAAGTTTTTGAATGACTGATTCAATTTCTTTGCTTGTGATTGGTGTGTTGAGGTCATCTATTTCTTCTTGAGTCAAAGTTGGTTGTTCATGCCTTTCTAGGAAGTTGTCCATTTCATCTACATTGTTGTATTTATTAGCATAAAGTTGTTCATAGTATCCTGTTATTACCTCCTTTATTTCTGTGAGGTCAGTGGTTATGTCTCCTCTTCCATTTCTGATCTTATTTATTTGCGTCCTCTCTCTTCTTCTTTTTGTCAATCTTGCTAAGATCCCATCAATATGTTGTGTTTTCATTTTCATTTGCCTTGAGATATTTACTGATTTCTCTTGTAATTTCTTCCTTGACCCACTGGTTGTTTAAGAGTGTGTTGTTGAGCTTTCACGTGTTTGTGAATTTTCTGGTACTTTGCCTATTATTGATTTCCAACTTCACTCTTTTATGATCTGAGAAAGTGTTGTGTATGATTTCAATCTTTTTAAATTTATTGAGATTTACTTTTTGACCCAGCATATGGTCTGTCTTTGAAAATGATCCATGAGCACCTGAGAAAAAGGTGTATCCTGTTGTTGTGGGATGTAATGTCCTATAAATATCTGTTAAGTCTAGGTCATTTATTTTAATAATCGACTTCTCTGTTTCTTTATTGATCCTCTGTCTAGATGTTCTGTCCATTGATGAGAGTGGGGAATTGAAGTCTCCAACTATTATGGTAGATGTGTCTATTTCCCTTTTCAGTGTTTGCAGTGTTTGCCTCACGTATTTTGGGTCATTCTGGTTCGGTGCATAAATATTTATGATTGTTATGTCTTCTTGTTGAATTGTTCCTTTTATTAGTACATAGTATCCTTCTTTGTCTCTTTTAACTGTTTTACATTTGAAGTCTAATTTGTTGGATATTAGTATAGCTACTCCTGCTCTTTTCTGGTTGCTATTTGCATGAAATATCTTTTCCCAACCTTTCACTTTCAACCTATGTTTATCTTTGAGTTTAAGATGTGTTTCCTGTAGACAGCATATAGAAGGATCCTCTTTTTTAATCCATTCTGCCAGTCTATGTCTTTTCATTGGGGAGTTCAATCCATTAACATTTAGTGTTATTACTGTTTGGGTAGTACTTTCCTCTACCATTTTGCCTTTTGTATTTTATATGTCATATCTAATTTTCCTTCTTTCTACACTCTTCTCCACACCTCTCTCTTCTGTCTTTTCATATCAGTCTCTAGTGCTCCCTTTAGTATTTCTTGCAGAGCTGGTCTCTTGGTCACAAATTCTCTCAGTGACTTTTGTCTGAAAATGTTTTAATGTCTCCCTCATTTTTGAAGGACAGTTTTGCTGGATATAGGAGTCTTGGTTGGCAGTTTTTCTCTATTAGTAACTTAAATATATCATCCCACTGTCTTCTCACCTCCATGGTTTCTGCTGAGAAATCTACACATAGTCTTATTGGGTTTCTCTTGTATGTGATGGTTTTGCTTTTCTCTTGCTGCTTTCAAGATCCTCTCTTACTCTTTGACCTCTGACATTCTGACTAGTAAGTGTCTTGGAGAACGTCTATTTGGATCTATTCTTTTTGGGGTGCGCTGCACTTCTTGGATCTGTAATTTTAAGTCTTTCATAAGAGTTGGGAAATTTTCAATGATAATTTCTTCCATTAGTTTTTCTCCTCCTTTTCCCTTCTTTTCTCCTTCCGGGACACCCACAACACGTATATTGGTGCGCTTCATGTTATCATTCAGTTCCCTGAGCCTCTGCTCATATTTTTCCATTCTTTTCCCTATAGTTTCTGTTTCTTTTTGGATTTCAGATGTTCCATACTCCAGTTCACTAATCCTAATCTCTGTCTCTTGAAATCCACCATTGTAGGTTTCCATTGTTTTTTTTCATCTCTTCTACTGTATCTTTCATTCCCATAAGTTCTGTGATTTGTTTTTTCAGACTTTCCATTTCTTCTTTTTGTTCATTCCTTGCCTTCTTCATGTCCTCCCTCAATTCATTGATTTGGTTTTTGATGTGATTTTCCATTTCTGTTCATATATTCTGAATTAATTGTTTCAGCTCCTGTATCTCATTTGAACTATTGGTTTGTTCCTTTGACTGGGGCATGTCTTCAATTTTTCTGGTGTGATTTGTTATTTTTTGCTGGCGTCTAGACATTTAATTACCTTAATTAGTTTATTCTGGAGATTGCTTTCACTTATCTTACCTAGGGTTTTCTTGCTAGATGAGTTTGTTATCTATCTGTTCTTTGACCTTCAGTTCAGCTTTTTCTGGGCCTCTAGCTTAGGTTTTGTTTAACAGAGGGTAATTTTTCAGTTCTTGTTTTCTTGTTTCTTGTCCTGCTTTTCCCTCCCCACCCTTAGGAGGGTCTACATAGGTATTACAGACTCCAGCCAGGTTTTCCTGGACTAAACTGGCCTCCTATCAGGGGGAAGGAGTCACCTGCGTCAGTTTTCCCTGAGGGTGAGACCCAGCAGGTTGAAAGATTTTCCTGTGAAGTCTCTGGGCTCTGTTTTTCTTATCCTGCCCAGTATGTGGTGCTTGTCTGCCTGTGGGTCCCACCAGCAAAAGATGTTGTGGCTCATTTAACTTAGGAAGGTTTTCCTTGCTGGGGGCATGGTGGAGACTGAGGAGAGGTTGTAGGCTGGTTTTAATGGCTTCAAATTGCCAAGCCCTGGGGTCTGAATTCCTTGAGAGAGGGATTCCACCTAAGTTGGGCTTCACCCCTCCCCTGGATAACAGGCAGGAGACAGCCCTTAAAGCAATCTATTTCTGCCTATTTCTGGGACAGTTGCAGCCCGAGTAGTCCCACTGCTGAATCCAGAGGCAGCCAAGCCTCTGTAGAAACAGCCACAAAAACTTCCGTTTCATCCCCTTTCCTCTTTTTCGGTTAACCCAATAAGCGACCTCTGCCTTGACCAGTTTCGCCTGAGCTGGGGGCCTATTTTTAGTAGTTAAGATTTGTTTATTAATGCCACAATTGGTGTTTGGTTGGACTCAGTCCCTGCTACTGTTAGAGTGTCTTTCGTTTCCCTCTGGGAAGCCACCTGTGGGGGAGGGGAGCTGGGCACCGGCTGCAGTGGCTTGGGGAGCTCACGGTTCCGGACACTCGCAGCCGATCCAGCTGGTCCAGACTAGGGTATGCTGTGTGTCTGGTCACTATCCTGGCTCTGGGAGTTGTTCTGTACTGTTTCTGGTTATTTAGTAGTTGTTCTGGAGGACGAACTAAAACACGCACATTGCTAAGCCGCCATCTTGGCCCCTCCCATCAAGCAGTCCAGGCACCTTCTTAAGGGTTCATTGTTGTAGAATGTCCTTGATTAGTGAGCTGAAAGAGTTGTAGATTTTTTTTAGCTCAGCAGTTCTTCTGCTGGCTTTCATTTGTCCTATGGAAATGATACATGAAGAAAACATTAGAAGTTAAGCTAAACAGGCAATGTGGGTGCTCCATATGGAGGGTTAATTAGATTAATTACCTGAGCTTTCAAAGTAATTATAAAAAATATTAATTTCATGTTGCTCACATGGTTTCACGCTTGGAAAAATGCCATTCCTGTATCTTCAGATCTATTACTTATCTAAAGTCTAATCTGACCTAATCTTTTGGGTGATGCTTGTTTGGAAAACATAACTGAATATGGTGTCCTAAAGGGTCATTAATATATAGTATGTCAAGTGAAGCCTGTGCCTTTGATCCTTAAAGAGAATTTTCTTTCCCTCTGGCCACTAGGAAAATAAATTTAGAATCAGTCAAAATAGAATCAATTTATCTCAACATGCAGAGTTAAGAAGAATGAATAGGCTGGAGAGTTGAAGCGTGAAGATTCATGTCATTCTGGTGATGTGCAACTAACAGATTTTCCAGAGATGACCTGATCCATGTGAATACCTGCATGGGTGAGCAAGATGCCATGCTGATTTTCATGACGTGAAAATCCTGTCACCTTTGTTGATGGATTCTTTATTGATGGTCTTCTAGCACCATATACATTGTTATTCTTTTTGTTCTAAAAGAGACAACTGAAAATCATGGTAGTATCAGTGAAAACATTATCATTTCCCAAATCAGCTACTAACAATGATGGTATGTTTTTACCTTTTCACCACTTGGAACTATAATCTGAAAAGAGCTCAGTAAATAAATGTGAAAATAATGTCCTCATAGCATATGAATTTGTAAAGTACACAACACAGTGAAATGGGAAGCAAAATTATTAATTGCTCACTATGATTCACCAGTTCTAAAACACTGTTCCAAGAAACCACAGGGAATTCATAGGACATAGAAGCCTAGTGAAGCTTCTTAATAGAAATAATTAAAAGCAAAAACTATGAAGGCACAGGTAGAGTATCTTGGGGGGGGTTACCATCGTTTTAAGAATAACATGGAACCTGCTAGGAGAAGAGTTTCAATAATCAGATGCATTAAGGATCTCTATGATAACTGGTGCATGCCTTATTAGTAATAGAAATGTCTCTATTGTTTGATCGTGCCCTATGTTTTTTACAGATTTGTAAAATTCCATTATATTCTGTAAATATTTATTGAGCACCTATCATGTAGCTATTTAGCATTTTGTCAGGGACCAAGAAGGCTAGAACGAAGCATTGTAAGATACATATCAGCTAGGAGAAGATCTGACATATGATGACCAAAGGCCAATTTTCTAAATCAATGGTGTATATATTATACATGCTTTCATAATTAAGAGAGTGTTGAGAACACCATGAAATGCAGAATACTGGGGAAGGTTTCACGTATGACATGAAATTTGTACTGGGTCTTGGAGGACAGATGGAATTTGAGTGAGAAGAGAGATATGGAAGAGTTCATTTTTTGGTGGAGAACAGGTTTGGAATAAAGACAGTATGATTAGATAGAGTAAATCGGAATCCCCAAGACATGAGAAAAATATTCTGGTTGTAGTGAAGGATTCACATTTACAAATGGTGGGGAGAAAAGGCTTGAAGGTTTCAATCAGGGTTACACACTAGTAAATGCAGAACCAAGACAAAGAGGTTCTAGTTTACTGCTCTTATGCTTTCTTGCTCTAGCATGTCATCTTCTTCTCCTTCTTCACTATACATAGTTCATCTGTCTTCCCAAATCTAGTACAGCTCTTTATTTTCTATAACTGTAAGTCCCCCCAGCCCATTGTTCTGTGTAGATCCAAACTTAAGTAGCATATTTACTTTAGATAAACTCTTATCTAAGCACATTACACATTAGTCAAAGTTGACCCCCTAATTAGAGCAAAAGTTGATTGTGCCAAATAATAATATTATGGAGAAATAATATTTTACTAACCATAGGTTAGAACAGAAATCTACAATTAATATTTATTAAACTTTCTCAATCCACCTCTGGAAATAGTGGTGATCACTTTCTCTGACCAGAATTCACTTCTGTCTAATTCCTATTCAAATCTGAAGTTCGTAATGTGGAATTTTTCTAACTGATTGAGATTTCATGTTTCTTTGGCCAGTATGGAAGCTCTAGTCAAATTTACCAACCCGCTTCTTATCATTGTCCATGATACACAAATTTTTATTTAATTAAATTTTTAAATGTATTTGTCGTATTATATGTGTTTTTGTAAAAAGTTTCAAACCCTTTTATAAAGGTGATAAGATATTTTTAAAACACATTATCCATTCTAGGTACTATATTAGGTACTGGAGACATAAGCAAAGCAAATCAATTAATAAAGTATAGAAAAGAACATTAAAGCCTTATAAAAATAGTTGAAACTTCTCCACCTCCAAATATATATTAATTAAAAGGGATAATATGGTAGATAGATGTGACCACATACGCTTTCATAGAATATTTTTTTCCAACCAGAGAAGTTGTAGTTTTACAGAAAAATCATGCATAAAATACAGAGTTCTCATATACCACCTTATTATTAACATCTTACATTTGTGTGGCAAATTGTTGCAATCATGAAAGAATATTTTTATAATTGCACTATAAACTACAGTCCATCATTTCATCAGGGTTCATTGTGTTGTACAGTCCTGTGGTTTTTTTTTTTTAATTAGTTTTATTCCGGTAACATATACAACCTAAAATTTTCCCCTTTTAACCTCATTCAAATATATAATTCAATGCTGTTAATCATGTTCACAATGTTTTGCTGCCATTACCACCATCCATTATCATTATTCATCATACCGAATAGAAATTCTGTACAATTTAAGCATTGATGCTCAGTTACCTACCCCCATCCCTGACCCTGCTAACTTATATTCTAATTTCTGACTGGAATTTGCTTATTCTAATTAGTTCATATTAGTAATAGCATACAATATGTGTCCTTTTGTGTTTGGCTTATTTCATTCCAATTGTGACTTCAAGGCTCATCCATGTGGTCACATGAATCAATACTTCATGGCTCAATAATACTCCATTGTATGTATATACTACATATTGTTTATCCATTCATCAGTTGATTGATACTTGGATTGCTTCCATCTTTTGGCAACTGTGAATAAAGTCACTATAAACATTGGTGTGCAAATCTCAGTGTGAGTCCTTGCTTTCGATTCTTTTGGGTATACACAAAAAGTGGGATTTTGGGGTCACATGGTAATTCTATACTTAACTTTCTGAGGAACTGTCAAACTGTCTTCCACAGCAGCTGTGCCATTTTACATTCTCACCAACAATGCATGAGGGTTCCTATTTCTCTGCAGCCTCTCCAACACTTGTAATTCTCTGTTTCTTTAATAGTAGCCATTTTAGTAGGTATGAAATGGTATCTCATTATGATTTTGACTTGCATTTCTCTTACAGCTAATGATGTTCAGCATCTTTTAATGTATGCTTTGACCATTTGTATATCTTATTTGGAGAAATGTCTATTCATGTTTTTTCCACACTTTTTAATTGGATTGTTTTTTTGTTGTTGTAGGATTTCTTTATATAGTCTGGGTATTAAACCCTTATTTGATATTTGGTTCTAAATATTCTCTCCCATTGAGTAGCTTGTGCTTTACATTCATGATACAGTTCTTTGATGCACAAAAGTTTTAATTTTTATGAGATCCCATTTATCTCATTAATCTATTTTTTCTTTCATTGTTTGTGCTTTGGTTGTAAAGTCTAAGAAACCATTGCCTAACAGAAGATCCTGAGGATGCTTTCCTATGTTTTCTTCTAAGAGTTTAATAGTTTTGGTTCTTATCTTTAGGCCTTTGATCCATTTGGAGTTGGCCTTTATTTATTTTGTGAAGAAAGGGTACACCTTTATTCTTTTGCACATGGAGATCCAGTTTTCCCAGCACCATTAATTGAAGAGACTATTCTTTCCCAGTTGAATGGACTTGGCTCTCTCATCAAAAATCAGCTGACCATACATGTGAGGTTGATTTTTGTGCTCTCCATTGAATTCTATTGTTCTGTATGTCTGTCCTTGTGCCAGTAACATGCTGTTTTGATTGCTGTGACTTCATAATAAGTTTTTAGATTGGAAAGTGTGTGTTTTGTAATCTTGTCCTTCTTTGCTATTCAGGGCCCCTTTCATCTCCATACAAATTTGATGATTGACTTTTCCATTTCTGCAAAGAAGGTTGTTTGAATTTTAATTAGGATTGCATTGACTATAAATTGCTTTGGGTAGAATTGAGAATCTTAACAATACTTAGTCTTCATGAATATAGAATGCCTTTCCATTTATTTAGGTCTCCTTTGATTTCTTTTAGGAATATTTTATAATTTTCTGTATATAATTCCTTTACATCCTTGGTTAGATTTATTTCCAGATGTTTGGTTCTTTTAGTTCCTATTGTAAATGGAATTTTTTATTGATTTATTCATTAGTAGTGTATAGAAATACTACTGATTTTTGGGTGTTAGTCTTGTACTCAACAACTTTGCTGAATAACAGTAATGATAGTAGGCATCTTTGCCTTGTTCTTGGTCTTAGAGGGAAAGTTTTCAGTCTTTCTCCATTAAAAAAGATGTCAGCTGTGGGTTTTTCATATATGCCTTTTATTATGTTGATGGAGTTTCCTTCTATTTGTAGTGTTCTAAGTATTTTTATCAAGAAGGGGTGCTGGATTTTGTCAAATGACTTTTTTGCATCAGTTGAGGTGATCACATTTTTTCCTTCATTTGGTTAATCTGTTTTATTACAATAATTTACTTCCCTATAACTAAACTTTTGTACCAGGGATAAATCTCACTTGATCATGGTTTATAATTCTTACAATGTTCTGTTGGATTCAGTTTGCTAGTATTTTGTTGAGGATTTTTGCATCTAAATTCATAGGAGATATTAGTCTTTAATTTTCTTTTCTTGTGGTATCTTTGTTTGTCTTTTATATGAGAGTGATGTTGACTTTATGGAATGAATTAGGGAGTATTCCTTCCTCTTCAATGTTTTGCAAGAGTTTGAGCAGAACTGAAGTTGTTTTCTTGGAATGTTTGGTAAAACTCCCCTGTGGAGCCATCTGGTCTTGGGCTTTTCTTTGTTGGGAGGTTTTTGATTACTGATTCAGTCTTTTTTCTAGTAATTGGTTTATTGAGATTTTCTATTTCTTTTTGAACCAATTTAAGTAGTTCATGTTTTTCTAAGAATTTGTCCACTTCATCTACGTTATCTAATTTTGGTTGGTTATTATTCAAGTCACTATTGATAATGCAGGACTATCTTCAGCCATTTTGCTGTTCAGCCTTTGTAAGCCATATACCTTTTTTGTCTCTCACTGGCATTGATACTTACTTTTATATTCATTTGACTTTTTTGCGTGCTGTATCATGGTGAATACCTTCTCATTTCTAACTGGATATATTTTTTCATCTGTTTTCCCTGTGGTTACCATGGGGTTAAGGTTTAACATCTGAAATACACAGCAATCATATTTGGTTTGATAGCAACTTAACTTTAATAGCATAACGATTTACTTTTCTTATGCCCCTCTGTCCCCCCTACCATTTTTTTTGCACTTGTTCTTACCTATATCTTTGTACATTGCACATCCAAAAATATAGATTTATCATCACTTTTTATGTGTTTGCATTTTAGCACTTGTAAGAAGTAAGAAGTGAAATTACATACCAAACAATGCGGTACAATAATTCTGGCATTTATAATTACCCAAATGGCTACTTTTACTGTCTTTATTTCTTTATGCTGCTTTGAGCCCTTGTCTAGTGTACTTTTCCTTTCAGTTTGAAGAACTTCCTTTAGCATTGCTTGTACGGCAGATCTAGTGGTTATTAAGTCCTTATAGTTTTGTTTATGTGGGGAATGTTTTAATCTCTCCCTCATTTTTAAAAAAAAGTCTCACTGGATATAAAGTTCTTGGTTAGCAGCTGTTTTCTTTTAGCACTTTAAATATTTCATCCCATTGCCTACTTCTTTCCATGGTTTCTAGTGATAAACTGGCACTCAGTCTAATTGGGACTCCCAGTACACAGCATGTTGCTTTTCTCATGCAGTTTTCAGACCCTTCACCTTGTCTCTTGAATTTGACAGTTTGCTCAATATATGTGGGGATATGTTTTCTTCATGTTTATCCTGTTTGATGTTCTCTGGGATTTTTGGATGTGCATAGCCATGTCTTTTGCTAAGTTTCAGAAATTCTCTCTCATTTCTTTGATATTCCTTCTGTCCCTTTCTCTCTTTCTTCTCCTTCTGGGATTCCCATAATGTGTATATTATTACACTTGATGTTGCCCCTCCATAAGTGTTGTCTCTTACACTCTGCTCATTTTCTTATTTTTTTTTCTTTCTGCTCCTCAGCCTGGATCATTTCAGTTGTCCTGTCTTTGAGATAACTGATTCTTTCTTCTGCCACCTTTAATCTGCTGTTGAAACCATCTAGGGAATTTTTCATTTCAGTTATTGCATTCTTCAACTCCAATTTTTCTCTGTGGAGATTGCCATATTCTTCATTCATTGTTTGCCTCATGTCATTTAGTTCTTTCTCTGTGTTTTACTTTATCTCCTTGAGCATAATGAGGATTAAAAAATTCTATGTGTTAAGCACAAAGTCTGGTCCTCTTTACTGATCATTTCTAAATTTTATTTTCCTTCTTTGGTTGTGATAATTTCCCATCTTTGTTTGTCTTGCAGTCTTTTGTTGCACGCTGCACATTTTAATATTTTAAAGTGTTTATGCTGGGATTTAGTCCTTGAGCTCTCTGTTCCTTAAATTTATATCCTGCTAGTGATGCAACAGAGATTTTCTTGGATACCTAGGAGCTAATTAAAACAAACAAACCAAATCAAAATGTACCTTTCACTGTCTTTGCAAATTGTTTCTATTCTGGCTGGAGGTCTCTTTCATAGTTTAGCCCTTCTATCAAGTAAATTAGCCTAAGGTAAATGGAAGGTGAAGAAGCCCTATCTTATTTGAGACTTCATGGAGCTGGAGACAAGCAGACTGCTTCTTTTCCTAGGCCTGTGCTTGCTGGAGGCCTTAGAAATTCCCTGTTTGCATTTTACATAAATTCAAGTAAATGCCCCCTTTACTCCCTTTGAAATAGACTTCCTCCCCCTCCTGAGTGTTCTTTTGAGTGACAACTGCAGGTAGTCCTTTGATCTAGGCTGCTGCCACTTAATTGTTTCTCACACTGTCCCAGCTGTCAGCAAGTTGCTTCTCTGCCCTCAGGAGAAATTCTGGGAGGGTGAGCCCAAAACACATTCTTTGGCCTTGTCTCAGACTATTAAAGGGTGATTGGCACTGACATGCATGTATCCCAGTATACATACAGGGGCCACTTCCCTTCCTCTGGAAGATGGCCAAGGACCCAAAATGTAAGTGTAAACTGGCTCCATTTCACATTGTGGAGAGGGTTGGGAAGGGGCTGATATGTGCCAGGAGCTTCTTTTTTGCGGGTAGTGGTGGTGGTGGTGGTTGAATGTCTGTTAAATAAATGAGTAAATGGCAGCACTATTTAACAGCAATAATTTGGGGAGTGGTGGGGACAAGGTGTAGGGGCAAAATGTGGTTGTTCGTTTCCTAGTCTCAAAGTAGCTGAAAAACTGTGCCTGAGGCCCACTGATCAGTATTATACATTGCAAATACAACAAGAAGGCAAGACTAAAATACTAAGGATGAAACACTATGCATTTTAGAAGGGTGAATCAAAACCTTACAAATTATCCATAATAGTCAGGATCTTGAGACTTGAAATCTGAGTGATTTTCTTCAACTTGGTTTTTCAAACCACAGGTAGGAGTAAAGTTATAAAATGAGGATGCTTGAAGAAGGAACACCTTTTTTGAGGAAGGGGGGGCTTTGCTATTCCTCAAATGATTCAGTACTTTCCCTTGTTTTCATTTTCCACGATGTGTTATTTCTTCTTGTTTTACACCTTTTACTACCCCAATTTGTCTGAGGAAAAGAATGTATTACCAGAATGTGCAGGGATTAAAAAAAGCAAGTCTTATCAATTTAGCCTTTTAGAAATCCTACTGATTTGAAGTAAATAATACCAAATTAAAATTCCAAAGGCTTTCCTCAACCCTTGAAGAGATGCCTCTTACTAGGCTGACCAGGCCATTAGGAAGGTATGAGCAATTTCTGAAGTGTGTAAAATGGAGTAAAAAATCAGTCTTCCATTTGACACTACTGTACTACACTTTGGTTGCCCCCCATCAGGTCTGTTTTTAAGAATTAACATCTTAGAACAAAGGGTAATCCTTAACAATACTGCATTGCTTGAACCCTCTACTTTGTGACTTGAAAGCTTGAGAGAAACAGAGACGATAATAAGTAAGTAAATAAATAAATAAACACAATTTTGGCAGATTTATCAGCATGATCTCGACACAATGGAGGGAGAGAACAAGATTAAAATTGGAAAGAGGTGGAAAGGAAGGGGCTGAAAGGGAAGACAGTGAGAGAAGGTGGTGGGGGAGAGAAGCTTTGGTCTTAAAGCAAATCCAATTTGAAGGAGTGGATGCTGGCAATAGGTGCTTTCTAGAAGTTGAAGGTGCTGTACTAGAAGAGGGCATGGCCTTCAGGGTTTTTCTTCTTCTCTGCTTTGGTTGCTGGCATGGTCATTTTGCCAACACTGCTGCCCTGGATCTTGTAGGTGGATGTTTTGGACAGACCCAGGCCTTCCAGCTCTGACAGATCCAATTCTGAGATGAGTGTCTTCCAAAAAAAAGGAGCTGTACTGCTTACTCACAGGGTCCCTCATAGCTACCTGTTAACAGTGAATTGTTAGTGCGTTCCAAAGGTGGAGGGAGAACCTCTGGGGCTCCAGGTTGTGCTCTCGGATGGAAAAAGAAAGTTGTTGAGTCTTTGACAGCTTTGTTTTCTCACTCCCTCTCCTTCACCAGGGACTGGGTCTGTCTGCTCCTTTCTATGGCTTTTGAAGTTATGTTTTCTTGACTCAGCATTTGCCCATTTAATGCAGCCTCTTTATCGTTTTGAGGAAGGTTACTGTCTTTAAGATTCCTCTTCCACCTTTACCTGAGGGGAGGGTCACCCTCCAAGTTGGCCCCCAGTGATCTGAAGTAGCTGATCAAAGATACTCAACCATCAGACCCCCACCGCCACTCCCTGGAGCATGGAGGAGCAGGTCTCTATGACCTATCCTGGCACCAGCAAGCTGAGTCAGTAGCCCAAGCTTCAGTCTCCATGCTGCCTGCCCTGAGGTTGGGGAAAGGGAAATGTTAGCCACTGTAAGGAAGGTAAGCCTCACCGGCATTTATTGCGGTTTACCAGTCTTGCCCTTCTGCTCCTCCCTGGATGCTGCACAATGCTTTACTCTACTCTGGAGCTATTTCCTGCCGGTTTAATAGGTTTTTTTAATGGAGGACTAATTCCTGGCTTTCCTATAATCCCAGCCCTCAACCTCTTTCATAAAGCACTAATGAGGTTAATACAGCTTTTTCCAAAGATGTTCCGTGGAGCACTACTGGAGGACATGGTAGTTTAAAAAAAATATGTATATATCCTGAAGCCAAATAATGATGGTGCAAAAGCAACGGTGGATAAAACTGCTGGTTCCTTAGCATAATTCAAGGTGGTGGCTTCAAACTGCATTAGTGGTTATTGTATTCTTTATTGCCAGTTTCTTGAAGTAAGAAAAAGAAAAAAAGAAGGGAAAAAGTCAGTTTCCCTTAGGAATGTCTATGATAGAGCAGTAAACTTATTATTAAATCTTAACAAATGAACACATACATTTTTAATATTCTGTGTGACTCAGTGGAAAGCATGCATTAAGCTGTTCTGCTGCATATGAAGTATGATGGCTATCTTGAGAAAAAGCACTCATGGAATTGAGTTGAAGTTGAACTAGCCAGATTTTTTAATGGAACTCCATTTTCACTTGAAAGAATGGCCAGGAAATTAGCTACAGGTCTTGAGACTTAGATATTTGGCTGATATTTTCTCAAAAATGAATAAAATGGTCCAGTTACTTCAAGGAAAACAACTGACAGCATTTGTTGCCAATTATAAAATTTGCACTTTCTAACGAATATTTGAATTTTGGAAAACTTGTATCTGCCACTGTGAGCTTGATAGCTTTTCAATACTTAAAGACTTTTCTGATGAGATTGGTGGTAATATTAGCAAATGTGTTTTTTGATATTGTATAATGAACTGCATCAACATTTGAAAGATTTCAGTGAACAGACATTTTTCAAATGCACAAAATCATGTACAGGTATATTCAAAGTGCAAGATACGTGGGGGATTTTAATATGACAGAGAATGAAATTTCATTAATTTGGTTTCAGACCCCAAATCCCAGTTAGCCTTTCAGAAATGACCACTAGGTGAGTTTTGCTGGAGTATCAAAAGAAAATACCCACAATGATTAGAAAATGATTCTCTTTTCCATTCATAGACCTTGAGTCTTGCCAGATTTTCTTTCTATACTTCAACTAATCCAACACATCACAATAAATTAAATGCTGAAGCAGACAAGAGAATCCAGCTATCTTCTATTACACCAGATTTAAAGAGATTTACAAAAATTGAAAACAATGCTACTCTTTTCACTAAATTTTATTTTGGAAAATATACTTAATTTTCCTAAAAATGTGTTATCTATATTATCATGTTGTTCTAGTTTGCTAGCTGCCAGAATGTGATATACCAGAAACAGAATGGCTTTTAAAAGGAAGAGTTTATTAAGTTGCAAGTTTACAGTTCTAAGGCCATGAAAATGTCCCAATTAAAACAAGTCTATAAAAATGTCCAAATTAAGGCACCAACAAGAGGTTACCTTCAGTCAAGAAAGGCCAGTGGTGTTCAGGGTTTCTCTCTCAACAGGAAAGGTACATGGCGAATGTGATGTCAAGCTTTCTCTCCAGGATTCTCGTTTCATGAAGCTCCCCTAGGGACATTTTCATTCTTTGTCTCCAAAGGTCTCTGGTTGAATGGGCTCTGTGGTTCTAGTGGCTATCTCCCTGCTCTCTCCAAAAATGCTTCCTCTTTTAAAGGATTCTAGTAAATGATTCAACACCCACCTGGAATGGGTGGAGTCATATCTCCATCTAATAAAAAAGTTAATACCCGTAATTTGGCATGCCACATCTCCATGGAGATAATCTAATTGAAAGATTCCAACCTACGTTATTGAAAAAGGATTAAAAGGAAGGGTTCTCCCACAAGATTGGACCAGGATTATAGCATGACTTTTCTAGGGTGCATAATCCTTTCAAACTGGCACACATGTTATTGTTGATTATTGTTATTTTTAAATTAATTAATAAATATTTTAAAATTCTTTTGGTTTTAATTTTTAAAAGACTACATGTAAATAGAAATAACTAACATAATCAAAAGCAATTTGAGATCCTCAGTGATTTTTAAGAACTCAAAGATGTCCTGGGACAAAAAGTTTGGAAACCACTGAAATAGAAGAAACCTGAGGTCACATTCAAGTCTCCATTTATGCATCTCCTATTTGCTAATATGGAAATTAAAATCAGCATCCATAGTTCTATTTTAACTAATGTGAAGAAACAGCCAGTAAAAGTATTAGTAATGTTGTAACTGTGAAAAGCACATCTTTTCTGGTTATTTCTAGGTACAAACATTTCTGGAGAATGGAAATTCTGAAATGTTATTCCTGTCTTATTTTACCAAAAATACCTTGTGTTTGTGTATGAAATAAGAATTCCATGGAAAGCTTGATGATGTTAATATTGAAATAATGTTGCCATACAGATAAAAGCTGAGACTCTTAAGATGAATGAGCCAAAATAGAAATTGAATAGTAAGGAATGTATTCATTATACCTTCCCCAGAGCCTCTTATTCATGGAATTATGACACCTGACAAATGGCTGTTGGGAAAGTGTGCCAAGTGAGCTCCCCTGTTGTTCACAGCTTGTTACAGGCTGGTACGATGCACGCAGAAGACGAATGCATCTTCTCTCACTCCAGGTTGCCTCTACTCATCAAGGAAAACTGCTGTCTCTGCCCATCCTAATAATGACTAGCTTGGACCCCAATGTCAGATCAATGATGTGATTGCTTGATGAGGTTTACATAAACAATATAAGGACAGTGGAGTCCCATCCATGGATTTTCCTGCCAAAGTGATCATACCAATCAAAGCTGAAGAAGCACTGTTTATGGTTTTGAAGGAGATTTTTCTGGGTAGGCTAGACTTAATCACATGAGCCCTTTAAATCTACAACTAGAGGTCAGAGTCAGTAAAGTCAGAGATTTGAAGTGTGAGGAGTCTTTAAGTCTTTAAGACACTGTTAGGGGCTTGAAGATGAAGGGGGCCATGTGACAAAAGGTACCTCTTTTCTTCTACCCAAATTTTCATTTGGTTTTTCTGTCCTTAAATAAGTGGTGTCCTTAATGCTATTACCTACTACAATCTTGCTGCTCCAAGGGTGATTCACAGTCCAGAAGCCCTGGCATCACCTGATGCTCTTTGAAATGGTTGACTCTTGGACCTCCTCCTAGCTCTCCTTAATCAGAATCTGCATTTTAATAGAACCTCCAGGTAGTTTGTATGCATATTCAAGGTTGAGAAGGATTGCTCTAGACTAGATGATTTCAACCATGGCTGCACTTTGAAATCAACAGAGTGTTAAAAACAACAACAAACTTATGCCTGAACAAGATAGCAGAACAGTTAAATCAAAATCTCTGAGGTTAGGACCCTCCATGTAAAAAGAATAAGCATTTTCTAAGCTCTGTCATTGTCACCCGTTCTACAGCATATATTTTTAATAGATGCACTTTGCCTTTATTATGGAAGTCAGTGGGAAAACATGCTGCCCTTCATAAGCAACTTTCCAACAGTGCAAGGTGTGCTGGTGTTACATTGTAAGTGGTATAAGCGGTGCATGGTTGGGCACCATTTTAACTGCCCTTCTGTCCAGTCACATTTTTACAATTCTCACTTTTTGTCTAACCTTAAATTTCTTCATGCATGTTATTCAAAGAAGTTGTGTTGAGAAAGCTGGATTGCCATTCAGTGTTAGGCTGGTAAAAGGCTCATTAGATTTTTCTATGAATCAGAGCTCACCATATAACGTTGTACCTAACCTACTTTAGCTTTTGCTTAGAATGGAATATCACATTTGGTACCATACTAATTAAAGAAAAGAAGATTACAGCAGAGAGAAAACTGTCAATGCTCTCAACATTTTCAATAGTTACAAATGATATTAATATGAATGGTAGCACACTTTCAAGTGGTCATAAGATACTAATTTTAAACTATATTTAATAATTTTCCTTTTAGAAAGGCAAAGCATTTTGTACAATTTGAGTTCCTCTTCTTCATCTTGTAGATTGTACCTGAAAACAGAAAAAAATCTTATTTTATAAACATATAGCAAAGCTATATGGTTTTCTTTAATTTAATGCCTAAATGAATACTTATCAAATGATTTTCACAATATAACCTTTAATTTTGAAATTAAAGGCTTCTAAGAAGCTGTGAAAATTGTATGGAGAGTTTCTTTGTGCCCTCCCCAAAGTTTGTCAATTGACTTTTCTTTTTTTTTTTTTCGCATGGGCAAGCACCAGGAGTCGAACCTGGGTTTCCAGCATAGCAGGCGAGAACTCTGCCTGCTGAGTCACCATGGCCAACCTATCAATTGACTTTTAAGATGTTTTTCCTGGTTATTATAGCATTCTTATCTTTTATATTGTTAATAAAAGCCATAGGGAGGAAAAATAAAGTTTGACAGTATTGGTTTATTTTTATAAATAAGAAAAAAATCCATGATGATTATATTTGGGATACAAAAATCTTTTCAAGGTAGGTAAGAGTTTGGGCTTTGGAGTCAGAAAGATTTCATTGTGCTGGTTAGAGCTGCAAGTAACTTGGCTGCAAGTAACAATGCCAACACAAACTGGCATAACTTGCTGGATTCAGAGACTCAGTGTTATCAGCAAAACTCTCCCTCTCTCTCTCAACTTTTCTTTCCTCTATTTTGGCTTTATATGCAGGAATGATCTCACCAACTTGAAGCTCTAAGTATATGTTATGTTTACAGTTAGTGAGCTCAGAGAAGAAAGGATGTGTCTTTCTTAGAAGGATTCTGATTCTGTGAAGAATCTAGGTGTTGCTCTGAAGAGATTTTGCAGATATAAACTCAGGTTCCTAATCAGTTGACCTTAAGATAGGAAGATTGGGTGGGCCTGACTGCATCATATAAGCCCATTAAATCTGGGTCCAGAAACTGAAAATGGTGAAATCAGAGATGTGAATGTGAAGCATGAGAAGGACTCAACACACTGTCACTGGCTTGATGACGAGGGAGGCTATAGCATGGGAAATGGTGACCTCTAGAATCTGAGAGTGGTTCCAAGCTGATAACCAGCAAAAAAAAAAAAAAAAAAAAAAAAAAAAAAAAATGGAGAACTCAGCCCTACAGGTGCAAGGAACTGAATTCTGGCAACAGCAAGAATGAACTTGGAAGTGGGTTCTTCCCCAGAGCCTCTGATCAGAATTCATCCTAACATCTTGATTTCAACTGTGTGGTACTCTGAGCAGAGTCCAGTCATGCCATGGCAGACTTACGACCTATAAAACTGTCAACTAATAAATGGGCATAGTTTTAAGCTTTCTTGTTTGTGGTAGTTTGTCATGCAGCAAAAGAAAACTAATATAATGCCCATCCTGAATCAATTGTAGGATTCACCAATTGGCCAGCCCAGGTCACATGTCTACCCCTATGTTGAGAAAGCCTAGGACTGAGAGTCCCCAAGTGGAAAGAAGTTGAAGAAAAACAACAAAAACAAAAACAGATTTTGTTTATTTGGTTTGAATTTTTTCTCAGCTACAGTGAGTGATTCTGGGAAAATTACTTAACCTTTCTGTGCTTCAGTTTCCTTATCTGCTTAATGGAAAGAATTAAAGAATATCCACCTTGTAGAGTTGTTGGGTTGCTTACATAAGAAAATGCATTAGAAGTGCCTCATGTAGTACATGGCATGTAGTCTGAGTTCGATAAATGTTGGCTATTATATTATTTTTTATGAGACCAATGCAGTTAAACATGGTAGCATTAGTTACAATTTCAAGGGCTGGAGCAAAGTGTGAATTCCTGGTTGCTCTCCACGTCTACTCTTCAGCCTAGAAAGGTGGTAGCATCAGGGTATTCTGACACTGCATTAGGACTCATTTCTTTTCATCTTTAGTATTTTGGCTTGGGCCAAAATGCTACTTGATACTTGAGAATACTTGAGAATAGATACTTGAGAATGAAGAATGAGCTGCAGAGGATGGCCAAAACCAAAGATAAAAAGAGCTACTTGATTAGAGAGCCACAAAATAATGGGATTCAAAGAGTTTGTTTGTATACTGTGTGATGGGGATCACATTTCATTTTTTTCCATGCGAGTATCCCATTATTACAGTACCATTTGTTGAATTTTTTTGTTTGTTTCCTTGTTTGTTCTTTCTTTGTTTGGGGGAAGTGCATGGCCTAGGAATCTAACCCGGGTCTCCTTCACGATGGGTGAGAATTCTACCACTGAACTACGCTTGCACCCCTGAGTTATGGTTTCTTATAAAGAAATATTTTTTTTTTGAGAATTTGGTGTCTCTGTTAGCCCAATAATCACTCTTGGGAAACAAGATATAATAATAATTACATGGGCCAAAAAAAGGAGACTGCCATGTGGGCATTCTCTACAGGAGAGTACATTTTTAATTTAAAATGTCAGCATATGCTTGTTCTGTATGAAAGCCTATTGCAAAGAGTCCTGGTTACCACCAATTGATTTAAACTCAGATCTCAGTAGGAGCCCACAGATGTTAACTGCTCATTGATGCACTAAAGCCTCCTAAGTTTCCCACAAAGGTTCCAAGTAATTGTCAAATATCTTCTGGAAGTTCTTGATTAGTGAAGTTGTTACTAGGGAAGGTGCTGTGAGGCCTGAACTAATGTTGGACTACATTCTGGAAATGAAAACTTCTTGACATATTTGTGATCTGTAGAGATAAGTACTTAGCTGAAAAGTTCAGGTAATGTTCACGTAGATGCAGTAGCTGAAAGGATTCAGATTTTGTAGGATCTGAAACTTACTTAATTTTGGGGTCCTCTTTTAAGTCAGAGTCAATATATATTTTTTGAAACCAGAGTGAATGGTTTTAATGAAGTACAGTTAAAATAATTGCACTTTCACAAATTTTACAAAATGATATGAATATGTGAGATCAAATGCAAAGACCATTCCAAGAATTACAAGAGGTGTGTATATATATGTGGCCTTGAAGTTTAAGCATTGTTAGATTTGGGGTAATTCCACTTCTGCCCAACAGTGATATTAAATAACCCGATTTTTATCAAAACAAGATGAATTGGAATTTGGATCTTACAGCTTGTTTTCATTCATACTTTTGGCTCATTGAGTGACTTCAAACAATCAGTTGCTCACTTGTGTGGGGGGTCAGAAGCAATAAATCAGGCAATAAATCAGGCCCTAGCAAGAAGAAGGTATCCGGAGTCACAAGATCCAGGGGGGGATGTTCCCAAGAGTCAAAAATTGAACAATAATCATTGTTAAGAAACTAAAAGAATGGGATGTATTGTGCAAGAGCAAATGGCATTTCTCTGCTTCTGTAGATAAGATTGCTTGCTTACAGCTGCAAACCAAGATGTGGCTCAAAAAGATAATATCCTTTTTCCTGCTTCTGTGGATACGCTTGTGGTTTTTACCTTTATAAGCCCCCCTTGAGAACTCCTCGGGGGCTGCTCTCTGATTCCTCCTTCTTGAGTTTCTGAGGCAATCACCAGCCGGCTAATAAGGACTCCTAATTGGCTTGCAAATTGCATTGACTTGTGTGGTCTCTCTTTTGGTGTGCCGCACAACACTTGCAATCTTAGTGCTGTGGTTTGTTTTGAAAAAGATAATTTTTTTCTTTCTTTCAGTGTTGCTGTAGCAACCAATGAATATTTTTAAAACACTGAATATCTTTATTTGGAAAGAAACTTGTGCCAATAAACCATATCACTACATTTTTTTTTACCCTAAATTAATTTTTTTGAGTGACCTCAGACTCAATGGAGTGAAGTCCAAATTTAAAGCCCTCTTTTCATGCTGTTACATGTCTATCAGTACAAGAAGGGAAAAGAGAAAAGTGGTTTTTTTGAAACTCTGTAAAGTAGAGTTTTTGGAGACAAAAATTGAGAGATTTGGAGACAAAATCTATTTAATAAATATTGCATGGTAGTGCTGAGACTGAAGTATTATCAAATACCAATTTAGTAAAAAAAAAAGACAAAAGTTTTAAAGCAAGTATTTCCTGGGTTACTCCAATAAAATTTAATGAAATATGGGTATAAACGTGTATTAGTTAAAACTGAAACATAGTAAACCAACTAGAGAAAGTAGGCTTACTTAGACCAAATATTAGCTCTGAAGATACCTGCAAAAATTTATGCTTTGCCTTCATAAGGCAAGGATACCAAGTGTTCCTTCTGGCTTCTGAGCAAATATGATGGATTTGTTTTGTTTTACCTTAAATTGCTTGTTAACCCAGTTTTCAGCCTAATCAATATATGCTGTTCAATTCTGAATGACTCCCTTGTATGAATTGGGACAACAGCACTGAAAATTTGGCACTTTTAAGACCCACTCCGACTATTCCAGATAGAACTATTTCCTTCTTCCTTTAGATTTCCATGACATAATCCAATACATTTATCTTTATAAAATACCAAACCAAACTGGCTTCGTCCTCCCTTTCTACCATAGCGGTGGGATTTTGGATGTTAGGGAGGTGTTTTAGTTTCTTGGCTGCTATGACAAATGCCACACATGGGCTAGCTTAAACAAGAGAAATTTATTGGCTCAGAGTCTCAGAGGCTAGAATTCCAAATCAAGATATTGGCTAAAAGGCTTGCTTCCTCTCGGGGTTGCTAGTATTCTCGCTGGCTGGAAATCCTTGGGTTCCTTACTTTTCTGTCAATGTAGTGATGTCCTCTCCTTTCTCTTCTGGATTCCATTGACTTTTGGCTTCTGGCACCACCCTATGGCTTTCTCTCTTTATATCTGGATTTCTTCATCTTATAAGGACTGCAGTAATATGGATTAAGCCTGACCTTCATTCAGGTGGATCACACCTTAACCAAAATAACATCTTCAAGAGATCTTACATACAGTGATTTCACACCCACAGGAATGCAGATCAAGACCAAGAGACTATGTCTAAACCGGGGTACATAATTCAATCTACCCCAGGTGGGCTCTCCCAGAAGCCAACCTCAAGGCAGGGATTTGCATGCAAGTGGGTGAGCATTTAGGGGAATGGAGTGAACATAGGGTGTATTTGCCAACAGGTTACCCTGGGAGCTTCTGGGAGATAGTATAAAACACACCTCAGAGTCATCCTCCCCCCGGGGGGTGAAGAAGCTGGCCATTATCTTCTAACCTTCTTAATCTTCTAATAATCTGTCATTGGCTGAGAGCTGCTCTGAAGGCTTTAATCCCGCAGCACACAACCCTCTACTCATGGATAAGGCCAGAATGTTCCTGAGGCTGGAGAAGACCCTCCGGCAGGCAGAGAAGCCAGGTGCTTGCAAGGAAGCTGTGTGCATGCATGGGAACTGTGACTGGTGAAGGAAGAAGGCAAAACACCGAGAACCTCTGCCATATCAGGCAAATCATAATTTCAGCACTGAAAAGAAACTTCAACTTCACCCCACAGAGTTCAGTTTTTCTAAGTGCAGAATGACAGTTATGGATTAGGTAAATTTTATGGTCATTTTCATCTCTAACTTTGTTTTTTGGATTTAAGAAGTTTTATTGACATAGATTCACATACCATACAATCCATCCAAGCGTACAGTTAATGCCTTTTAGTACAATCATAGTACATTCATCACCACAATCAATTTTAGAACATTTTCAATGCTCCAAAAAGAAAAAATCCCATACCCCTTAGCAGTCACCTCTCAATCCCTCTGTCCTTCCCCAGCCCTACATAACCTCTGATTTAATTCTGTCTCTATAGATTTACATTTAAAGTATATTAAAATATTACTGTTAACTATAGAATACAGTTTACTACATTAGATTTTTTTTTCCCACGTACCCTTCCCATTATTAACATAGATTTGTTATAGTTCATGAAAGAAAACTGTGATATTTTTTCTATTCACCACAGGCATTGTCCACCACAGGTTCACTATGTTATACAGTCCCATGTTTTATCCTCTAGCTTTCCTGCTAGTAGCATACCTGACCTTAAACTTCCCCTTTCAACCTCATTCACACGCTAATTCAACACTATTAATTATACTCTTAATAATGCGCTCCCATTGCCTCTATCCATTTTCAAACCTTTGTAATCAACCTAAAAGAAATTATGCACAAATTACACATCAGCTTCACCTTCTCTAACTTTTTCATCCTTTCGTTGCTCTAGATTTTTCATGCATGATTATTCTTCCTCAAAGTAAGATCTCTGCACTAAGTCATGTTCTGTATGTGCTTGGTAGAAGGATATTAACTAGAAGCATAATACAAGTACCGAGAGGCTTACAAATACTTTGGAAATTCACAAATTCAAGTCTTCAGGTCCTATACCAGCATTAGCCCAGGGATATTTTGGGTGCTAAAATGTGTAATGTGAAATAACCTTCTGAATAAAATTAACAGGTCTTTTGAGGTGCTGGAAAAGGAAATCTATACCAAATAAAATCAAGTAGGGAACTTAGTATTCCACCTAAACTTGTTTTTTTTAAAAGACATCTCAACTTGAGCAATTATTGAAGTTAAACAAAGTTAAAGGTTATATATTTAAATATAGCAAGAGAATGATTTTCCATATTTATCTCTGAGGTTTTCTCTCTTAAAAAGGAAACTGGGAAACAGTGTATGGTGCACTTTTCTTCAGCAGCCATATTTGAGCTCTAAACTTGCCTGGCTAGTTTTGTTGATCCGCAGGGGCAGGAGGGAATTATGGGCGTTTGTCTCTGGGCAGCACAGGGTAGTTCATGAGGGCCACAGATACAGGCAAAAATCCCTCCGTGACTCACTTTTGGAGCTGCGCTTCTAAAGCCCAGAACTGGAAGGAGCTATGGTGGCTCTGCCCCTCCTGTAAAGGGCAGGCACCTGGATATCAGGGGCCTATCAGCAGTCCTATAATCACGACACAGGAGCTTCTGCGTGCCTTTCGCACTCAGGGAAAAGGACTGCTCTGGGCCCATCAGGCTGATCGTGGGGACCTCAGGACAACCGTCCACATTTGAAAATTTCTAGCAGATCTGAACCTTGAAATACTTTAAGGGTACTACACAGATGCCATATTTTGAATGCTGGTAAGGACTAGGTGGGAACAACCTGAAAGGACAGAGCAATTGCACTTGAATGGTAGGGATTCTTACACTTCAATCCCTTTTAATATTCATGTGGTGAATTCGTTAAAATGCAGATTACATGGGCCCTTAATAGTTCTGGGGTGGAGTCCAGGAATCTGCATTGTAATGTTTTCCAAATGGATTTTAATGGAGAGGTTGAATGGGCTACACCTGGAGAAACAATTTGTGCGAGAATATTTTTTTTTGCCAGTGTGGATCTGTTTCACTTTACTGATGGGGGAGCAGATGGGGCGGGTACCTGTCTCATCTCTGAGTAGAGAGCAGATGCTGGGAAATGGGCCAATTCCTGAATTATATTGGGAGATTTGGGGGAGAATGTCCCATCTCCTGATTTTGTCTTGCATATGTCTTTTTAAAAAATTTAAATGCTGGAAAACTTTTCTGTGGTCCATATATGAATTCAACCCAAGCAATTAGCGAAACAAAACAAAAAATTGGCTGCCATTATAAATGTCAGAAGCTGTCCTGCCATCAACAAGATTTTTAGATCTAAAAAACAGCATCAGCTAATGCTTGGGAGGATTCTGGACTTGAAACCACCATGATGATTGATAGAAAGAGGAGGAGGCCCTGTTGGCAGATGGTGATTCAACTCAAAGGGCTAAATTGCATGTATTTCATTCTGATCTATTTCTGCACTGCTGCTGTACCCTGTTCTCAGGTTGACTGGCTACCTCCTTTAGGTCTATTTTTAGCATAGACAACAGGTTATTGCTATCACCATGGATGTATCAATGTCACAATTTTAGTTTGCCAAAACTCACATTGAACTGATTATTATGGAATGATTTTTAGTCTGTGCTGGCACAATGTATTCTCATATCTGAGTCGAATTATATTGCTTTTAGCCTATTCTTTTCTTTTGGCTTGTCCTGATTTTAGCTAATGTCATCAGTGTCATATACTCATGAGTGCAATCCACAAATCTGCAAACTCTTTGGAGTGGCGACACTCAATATTTAATTATTTAATCATGGACCAAAGCCCCTTTAAATATGATGTGAGAATTTAGTGAGAGCCCTTAAAATATTTGTGTGTGGTTTAGGCTTTTGGAAATCCAAGTTTGCAATTCCCTGGTTTAATTTTAAAAATGATTCTATTTGGAATGTAAATCCTTTTTTAGACCAGAAAAACAATGGAAAACATTGCCTACAAGTTGGTTTTATTGAAGCACAAGTGGAATACTATTGCTTGTTAGAAGCCAGACTCTAATTGTTGCCTGAGATTGAGGAAAGTGTTTATCTTATTATGTCCAATGTCTAGTATAGTGTCTAGCTCAATTTCAATTCTAATTAATTAACTTATATTCAAGTTCAATTAGTTGTTGAATGAATTAAAGAAATTTTGCAAGACTTGGTCAATGGAGAATATTGGAATAGTAATTTACTAGATAAGAATAAGGCTAATGGGGCAAATACATAGCATGAATGTTGTCATTCCTTATTTTTGATAGATTAGCAACATATTGCTAATTCATCATAGCTCTGTTTATCTTTGAACCACAATGCTACCTCTTAATCACTTTAAACACAGAATTCACTATCAGTCAGTCAGAAAGAGGGTGGG
Organism: Tamandua tetradactyla; assembly: GCF_023851605.1. Taxonomy (NCBI): domain Eukaryota; kingdom Metazoa; phylum Chordata; class Mammalia; order Pilosa; family Myrmecophagidae; genus Tamandua; species Tamandua tetradactyla. Next base: position 139,577,552 of record NC_135331.1, on the reverse strand, counting down.
TAATAAAAAAAAAAAAACGGAAATTTTGTTTTTGTTAATTCAGCACTGAAGCTTAAATAAATAACACTTTCCATTGCAAGGAGGACAGAATTCCCTAGAGACTGTAACCAGATTTCATCGTCCATGCCCACTTTATTAATTGGGGGTGGCTGTCTTTTGCTCTCTCTCTCTCTCTCTCTCTTTTTTTGGATTTCTAAATTTTCTCTATCCAGCAATATTTTTAGCCCAAGGACCATCCTGAGATAAAAGCAGAGAAATGGAATTAGTGGAGTAGGGAAAGGAAAAGGAATAGCAAAGTAGAGAGGAAGGGAGGAAAGGCTGTGGGAGAGAGGAATAAGAGAAGGGTCCATAGTGAGCAGAATTAGAGTATGTCACCAATAGGAACCCCAGGTGCCATTTGGTGACTTCCTGTCCGGCGCTGTTCCGTCTGGCTTCCGATTATCCCCGCCGCCGAGGGAGGGAAGGAAAAGGAAACAGGCACGGACACAATACTCACAGTCGATTCGAGTGCTAATCTTTACTGGGGTTAAGCTTTCATTCCCGAATACAGTTTCCACACAGGGAGAAACCCCGTGGGGGACAACCTCCTTGCGGCCGTCAGGCACGGCTCTCTGCGGGTTGTCTCCTCTCCCCGTCCGGGTAACGCCTTTATATACAAAATCCAAACCCAATGGGCTAACGCCACGTATACAAGGGTGATTGGTAGACAGGGTTGGCGGGCGCGTACGTCATACGCGGAGGCAGGATGCGGGCGCCATCTTGGCTCACTCGATGGGCGGGGGGAACTCTAGGGCAGGCTGCGGCGTGTCCACTAGGCCAAACCCGGAAAGCGGCTCTCTACATCTCCCCCTTTTTGTTTTTATAAGAGGCATGGTCCGTAGACCGTATTCTTGTACCCAGTGTCTCTATTGATGATGGTGCTCCCGTGGGCCTGAGTGGCTCACAACATAGTTTGGTGCTTTGGGGAGTCTGGACTAGGCTCGCGTCATCACACGACGGAGCCTCTGGCACCGACCAGAATGCTCACCTCATATAGAGACCGGAGAGTCCGTGAACTGGATACCACGTGACTCCTCCCTGCAGTGCTCTGCCTTGCAACTGGGTCAAGCGGGGATCCTGAGAGCGACAGCCAGGGCAACGAAAGCGCTGCGGAGGCCTCGGTGCAATGGCTAGAGCCAAGTCCAGTCTGGCCAGGACTGTGACCGCGGCTCCACCGTCGAGGCGGCTAGGCGCGCAAAATTAACAGCCTCTGGCGTCTGCTATATACGGGTAGTGGCCAGGGAGTCCGCAACAAACCTTGCCGACAAGAGCTTTGCCCCAGGTGATTCAGATGAGCCATCCATCTGGGAGGGATGCACACAGGTATTCGAATGGGATGACATAGCTAACATGGTGGAGACACGCAGCTGCTGTTGAGACTGGAACAATCGTTCCAGCAGACATTTGATCACCACTAGCCCCACCAGCAACCCGAAAAATAAAAGAACCCAGGTGGTCAAGTTAGGCCATGAGAACCAGGAGGTGAGTCCATTCCACAAACCCTGGATTACATCCCCGAGACTAGACAGGTCAAACGCAACGGGTTTTAACTGAATGTCCCCTATCTTATCAAGACTCGTTTCTATCTGCTAGGAGAGATTACGGAATGTCGGGAGACAAGCATTCTGCAGCCAGGCTTTAACGCTGGCAGAGGTTTTGGTCACATTGGCTCTGACCTGGGCGACACAGAGTTCAAAGACAATCCAGCGAGCGCCACATATCTCCTGGACCACCCTCCAGAGTCCGTCTATTTCAAGTCCCAGTTCATCTATTTCAGACTGGAGCTGTAATATCGCTTGGGAGTTTAAGTCAATTTGTTGACTCTGGGCCCGCAGTGCGTCTCGAGTAGCATTGGCTAAGTTGTTGACAGCTTCCATCGTCAGGGCGATCTGGTCCGAGGTCCAGGCGTGGAGGACCGCGTCTCCAACTGCAGGGATGAACAAAGAGGCAGCAAGGCCCCCCGCGCGCAGCAGCCAATTTTTTACATTCCTTTTAGTCCTGGAAGGCACTACAGGGTTAGAGAATTGAAAGTTTTTTGTAGAGATAGCTTGAGTGACTGGGCCAACCCAATCAGACGTATTAACGGGGACCCAGACATAGCTGGGGCGGTAAACCAGAATGGCGAAGACAGGATACCCGCTCCAGCATCCTGATAAAGTACAAGGGGTGGCAGAACAATTAAAGGTAGGGTTCATGGAGAGTAGAAAGGCAAAAGGAGGTTGCACGCAGGTCTCCCTGTGCAGAGAAAAGGAACAGTTAGTACTATCATGTTTCCCTACGTCGAGGAGGGAGCACTCAGTTGCATTCCCAACTGCGTCCGTGGAAGTGTTGGCGATGGTGCCATTCAGAAGGTTGAGATACCGCAGGTCGACACATGCCCCTAGGGGATTACAAATCATTTGTTGTGCCCAAATCTGGACCTTGGAGGTGAAGGGGTTAGTAAAGGCGTGACGACATTGGACGAGGTCAGCCCACTGAGCTCCCTCTGAGTAGTTCAGCAAGGGCTTGATGGAGTAGGCGTGAGGGTCGGTGGACCAAACCCACCAGTCATCACCTAGGCGGCGTGGGCGAGACGAGGACATGCACCGGTGCCACTGAAACTCCTGCATCGTGGTTACCTGAAAAAGGTCATGCTCACATGGGGGGAAGAGGGGGTCGGGAGCGTCCCAGTCTTCAGCACACGAACACACGACGGGTCGGAACCCTGTAAGATTGAGGCATCGCTTCCTCTCATTTTTTTCCAGTAAGCCTTGACAAGAAAGGGAAAGATCGGTCACATTGAGGAACTCAAGCAGCACACCTGAAGGCACACGACCACAACCTGTAGGACAAGTCTGGTTAGACCGAGTGGAACAGTTAGCAATGGAGAGGTTGGCAAAAGAGAAAATGAGTGTATCATCGGTAAGCGGAAAGGTCTCATTAAAGGTGAAAATTGACACGTTTCGACTAAAACCCATATGAGTAAGACCGGGCGTATAGGTGCGTGTATAGAATCGGGGGGACATGGGGGAACCCTGTCTGATTCTGGGCGTGGGCGCCCTTGCCCAGTAACATGTCGGCATTCCATCCACCACGCCTTACTGCCGCGTTTCTTGCTGCCTGCTCTTCTGCTAATTCCTCAAACCACGCCTTCCAGTCGATATATCGACCTGGGGGCAAGCAGGCGCGAGCAAGCTGATATATGTCTGCAGGCGTATGGTGTAGGGCAGAGAGGTTCTCGACCATGTTTAGGGTAAAAGGGGCATTTGGGCCGTATTGGTGAACAGCCTGTCTTAATTCTTTCAGAACCTTATAATCATAACCCTCATATTGATTATTACCGGAGGGATTGATAATGACTGGGTACATGGCGGCTGGCTGACTAGCGCTCAGTGCGCTAAAGGGATTCCATTTCCAGAAATGCCTCCTTCTGCTAACCAACGGTGGATGATCTTGGGGGCCTGCGTACGCGGGCGGCGGAGGTAGGCAGAGCGGCCCCTCCTCCGACCAGCACTCGGGGAATTCCGGGTTCCCTTCCGGGTTTTGTAACCGAGGGTCATGGAGGTTACCCGAGCCGGCCACTAGGGGGAGTCCGCTGCGGGGATCAAAGGCGGAGGCATTAAAACTCCTCCCCGGAAGCTTTCGCGCGGTTGTGGGCGCTGGTGGGGCAGAGGGCTGTGAGGGCTTCTCTAGATCAATCAGTGGGGGCTCATCTGGTCCTTCGCTCTCACAATGCTCTGACTCTGAGTCAGAAGTATCTGAGCTAGCATCCGGCTCCAGTGGCTTGCCCTTACACGAGCCGCTCGTGGAGGATGCTGACCGGGACTCTCGTAATGCTTCTCGGGCTTGTTCTAAGACAAGGGTCGGACCGAGGCCCGTCGCGGCCTCTGCCTCAAGACACGCGCGGACGGTTTCCCATATGGGGACTAAGATTGGGTCCATGCATAAGCCCGTCCTACGCGCCCGATCGATATCGTGACCGAGCTTTATCCAACAAGACAAGGTAAGACCTCCGGTGTGCTTAAACCAGGGAGCAAAGGTGGCTACATCCTCAAGAAATCGCAGGAGGGAGCTTTTTCGCACTAAAATGCCTCTCTGCTTCAACAGTGTCTTCAAGGGAGATAATAGGGGTGAACTTTCAGACTGCCCTATTCTTGCAGTCGGCGCTAGCTTCAAGCGTGCTCGATGACGTCTATCGAGCCCTTCCCCCGGGGCGGCCTGAGAACCCACGGGCCCTAACCCTCACGTAATAAAGAAGCACTCACCCCTTCACGGTGATCAGGCGCGAAGGCCGGCCGGAGTCCGTGCACGGTGCTGGAAAAGGTTCCCCGTACGGGCCACCACTTGTCCGGCGCTGTTCCGTCTGGCTTCCGATTATCCCCGCCGCCGAGGGAGGGAAGGAAAAGGAAACAGGCACGGACACAATACTCACAGTCGATTCGAGTGCTAATCTTTACTGGGGTTAAGCTTTCATTCCCGAATACAGTTTCCACACAGGGAGAAACCCCGTGGGGGACAACCTCCTTGCGGCCGTCAGGCACGGCTCTCTGCGGGTTGTCTCCTCTCCCGTCCGGGTAACGCCTTTATATACAAAATCCAAACCCAATGGGCTAACGCCACGTATACAAGGGTGATTGGTAGACAGGGTTGGCGGGCGCGTACGTCATACGCGGAGGCAGGATGCGGGCGCCATCTTGGCTCACTCGATGGGCGGGGGGAACTCTAGGGCAGGCTGCGGCGTGTCCACTAGGCCAAACCCGGAAAGCGGCTCTCTACAACTTCCTACATTGAGCTGTCATGGTTTTCGATTGCCATTTTGCAGCAACTGCCACATTTGGAAGAAAGTTATGACTCCAGGAGTCAAAGTAGCCATAGAATTGAAGGGAAAAGGAGAACCAGAGCTGTAGGATTGAGAGGAGTGCAGGAGAAATTGCCTTCTGGGCATTAATCGTCCCCTTCCTTCCCCCTGCTGTCCCCATCTCAGTGTTGCTATGGGCATTAGGCAGAAGAGAGGGTACCACAAACCTCTGGCTACAAGTTTGCATTATTTATTTGTTCTAATATGGGAGGCTCTGTGTAGGGCATTGGCACTTATTAAGAGATGACTAAGTCCTGTTCTTCACCCTCAAGGGGGTCCCAATCTGGTGGGAAATAGAAGATATATCAACAGTACTTATTAAAAATGTGAGAAGCATGATATATGCATGAACAAAGGGCTATTAATTCTGACTATGGTGGTTGGGGAATTTCAGCTGTGAAAATATTTAATAATACTGTACCTTAGGAGATATTTATTTTGATAGATTGCTAGTGAGATAAATAACTTGCTGTTGAAAGAGATGGTCTAATCTAGTACAGAATTGCAAAGTAGATACAGGAGACCCTGTTGAGATGATGGATTTATTAGGAAGAAACTGTAACACATGAGTATATCTTTCCTCTTAAAAACAATGTACAAAAATAATGTACAATAACTGAACATTAAATTTAATGAAGCATGATGAAAGACATACATAAATGTGTTGGTCAGTAAAAGACAAAGTGCTGTTTCCACAACATCTAATTAAATGTTTACTGATTTGAGTTAAATTTCTTAAAGAAAAAGTCTCAGTACTCAAGATTACAGAAGGATGGTTGTGCTTAAATATTAGTACTCTAGTGACTCCTAATGGTAAAATCCCAATAATAGTCTAATCTTATTTATGTGAAGCCATCTAATCAGTCTGGGGTTTGTGGGTATTAGTTTTTTCAGTTCTAATTGTTCCCTGAACCATCCAAAGGAGTCAGAGGCCCAGATAAAGAAAATGCCATTCTTCTGTAAGAATGTGCTTATATTGCGGACCTATTGCCTATCGTGGAATTTCATTAACTGGATTTTCCAGAGGGTAGTTCTGTTTTATATGCCCAGTGATTGCTGTATTGATCTTCTCAGGGGGTTGGCAGGCATTTTGTGGCTTAGGGTTGCCTAAAACATTTGGGAGGAATGTTTAATTTTAGCACCATTTCTGAGTTCCATTCTATTATCTGCTCTGAAGTCAGGCCATCAATCCCCAGGGAGCTTATATTAATTAAAGGGCAAAGTTCAGGAGACTGTGCTTCTTGTTTCACCAAAAACCTTTGATATGAAATTATGGCTGGCCCAGAGTATGTAGATAAACAGTTTAATACAGATTTTGTGTAATTTCAGTTTATGTAATGAGAAGTTAAAGTAGCCTTTGGAACAGAAAACTTTAATATGAGATCATTGTGAAGATACCGTTTGCACTAGATTTTTTAGATGTGGTGTTAAATATCACTTGAAGTAGGAAGTATCAGTTTGGTCAAACCCATTACAGACTTAATTGAGAATGAGATGCGTTCAAGAAAGTGGGTGACTTGGCAATATGAACATTACAGAAAGGTAGAAAAACCTTCAAATCTGAGAAATATGAACCGCTGGTAAGACTGACAAAATAGATTTGAATCTATAGAGCAATACGTGGGTCGTTGTTTGTATTTTTCCCCCTAACCCTTCTGGTAAAAAAAAAGAAGCATTTTATTCCAGGATTATGTTGTCAGCTTTCATTAGTTTCTTTTTCCTCTCCTTTTACATGATTGGTTACTATTTATCAACTTTCATGTTTTTTAAACTCTTCCCAAAATATGAGCAATGGTGGCATGTTTCTCTTGAGAAATTCATAGAGCAAAGTAAACCTGTATTTCCTTTCCTTTTGTCCCTTCCCTGAATTTGCAATATAATCTATTAAAAAATGTTTCAGTCTTAAAGAATGAGCTTACACTCCCAAGTTATCTTTTCAGAGATAGAAGGATTGTTAGGCAAAACCCTGCATGATTCAGGTTGTGGTAGAATAATCTCATACCATCTTTGATATAGTAAAATATATTTATTTTATATAAATATTTTATTTTACCATATAAAATTTGTATAATTGATTCAGAATTTGGGGTGTTAAGCATTACAGTGCTCACATCACAAAAATTGCCATATTGGGATAAAATTGACTTCATAATGCAAATATTAGATGAGTTATTTGTAAAATTAGACAGAAAGCTATCATTAGCTTTCTGAAAATACAGATAATAACTCTAATTATTTTATGATAAAAATGCTCACTTTTGCCTTGATGATTGTTGATGAGGTTTCAAATTAGTAAACCACAGGCCAAATCTAACCTATAGCCTCAAAATAGGCAGCCCCCCCCTTTTTAATTCAAGACACCTTTTGGCTATATGGTGAAAGGGAGATTACTCTTCCACCACTGTTCCTGAGCTACCCACTGAGAAATAGAAGCAATTTCTTATGTATCCCTTCCTGAGATATTTTGTGATATGTATATATACACATATGTGTGTCTATTCCCAAACCCCACCTTTATATAAATGATAACATTCTATACACACATTTCTACGCCATCCTTTTCTTTCTTTTCCTTCCTTTCTTCCCTCCCTAGCCACCTCTCACCTCTTCCTCTCTTCTTTCTTTCCTTCCAATTTATCTTAGATTTCATTCTATTCCAGTACATTATTTTTCTTTATGACTCCATCGTATGGATGTGCTGAAATTTTATTCAACATTCCCTGACTTCTAGTGTCTGCTCTGACATGTAAAAAGTAATTGCTCCATTCTAACAAGAAAAAATTTGAAAAACAACAATTCTTCTTAGATCTATTAGAGAACTAAGACTGTGAATGATCTAAATAAACCAAATAAAAGGCAGAAACCATCAGAGTGGATTAAAAAATAAGATATAATCATATGTTGTCTATAAGAAACTTACTTTAAATATAAAGCCACAGATAGATTAAAAGTAAATAGATAAAGAAAGTTATACCATGGAAACAGTAACCAAAAGAAAATAATGTAATGGTATTACGTTAATTTTAGACAAGCAAAATTATCATGGGTAAAGAGCAGTATCACATAATGATAAAGGTGCCAATTCTTCAACAAGACTTAGCAATCCTTATGTGCCTACAATCAGTGTCAAGATACATGAGGCAAAAACTGAGAGATCTGCAAGAAGTAGACAAATACATTATTATGGGTAGAGACTTCAACACGCTTCTTTCAGAGATCCAGCAGACAGAAGATCAGTAAAGACACAGTTGAACTGAACAACACCATTAATCAACTAGATCTAATGGACATTTATAGGGTATTTCATCCAACAGCATCAGGATATACATTTTTCTCAAGTTCACATGGACCATTCATGAATAGGCTATATTCTGGGCCATAAAACACACTTCAGCAAATTAAAAAACTAGAAAGCATATCATTTATGCTGTCAAACCACAATGGAATTAAACAAGAAAGCAATAGATAAAAGACAGCTGGAAAATTCTATAGTACTGGGGGATTAAACAACATGCTTCTAAATAACGCATGGGTCAAAGAAGTCTCAAGAAAAATTAAACACTTTTTGAACTAAATGAAAATGAAAGTACAATTTATGAAAGTTTGTGAGATGCTGCAAATGCAGGGATTAGTGGCAAATTTATAGTGTTGGCTGCACATATTTGAAAAGAGTAAAGATCTGAAATGAATAATGAAACTAGAAAATGAAGAGGAGACTAAGTCCAAAGTAAGCAGAAGGAAAGAAATGATGAAAATTATGGTAAAAATTGGTGATATTGAAAACAGGAAAAACCATAGAAAAATCAACAAAAGCAGAAGCTGGTTCTTTGAAAAGATAAAAAAAAAAAGACAAATCTTTAGACAGGCTAATGAAGAAAAAAAGAGGAAAAACACAAATACTAATGTAAAAAATGATCACATAGATCCTTTTTATAAATAATTTTTAATTGTAAATGATAATGAAATCAGATTATGAACAACCCTATGCCCACAAATTGGATAACTTAAATGAAATGGACAAATTCCTTGAAAGACACAATCTACCAAAATTCACACAAGGAGAAATAAATACTTTGAATAGGCTTCTATCTATTAAATGAATTGAATAATCAATAACCTTCCAAACAGAGAACATCAAGCCAAGATATTTCATTGGTGAATTCTTTCAAACATTTAAAGAAGAAATGATGCCAATTTTCTACAATCTCTTCCATTCCTCTACTAATAGCCATTTCATTTTCTCCCAAACATTTGTTATTTTAATTTCTGAGCACATATGAACAAATACCATATTGGATACATGAGTATAGGACAGGAGTAGGCTATATTTCTTGAAGTGGTTTTGCTGAGTGAGAGAATCTGAGCATTTGCATTTATGTTAAATTGTCCTCCATAGTGGTTGTATGAATTTTCACTCCTGGCAGCAATGCATGAAGATGCATTTTTCCATGCATTTTCTCTCATCCTTGCCAGCCCAGAATATTATCTAAACTTTGATCTTGGCCAGTTTAAGTTAAAAATATCATCCCAGTCTTGTTTTAATTAGCATTTTTATCAAATGAGGTTTAATATCTTTTCAAATTTTAAGAGCCATTTTTATTTTCTCTTCTGCAAATTCTTCATATCCTTTGCTCGATTTTAAATTCAGTCATTGGTCTTCTATATATTGAGTTGTAAGGGCTCCTTTCATGTTAGGAATATTAGCCATTTGGGATATGTGCTGCAAATATTTTTCACCATTTTTATTTTGTACTTTGCCCTTGTCATGTGGTGACTTTAGCCATGTGAAAATTTTGTGCTTTATGTATTTGAAATTAACAGTCTTTTCTTCCATAACTCCTGGATTTTGTGTCATACTAGAAAATCTGAGTTATACATAAAAAAATCCCTAAGATGTTTTCACTTGGCACTTTTATGGTTTAGTATTTTACTTTTAAAGTCTGAATTCACCTAGAAATGATCCTGGTTCAAAATGTGGGTATTTTTTCCCCCACATTGCTACCCATTTTCCTACCACCATTTCCTTCCTCCTCACTGATTAGAATGACACCTTTAAAACATCTTAAATTGTCTCAAGAATTTGGATCTATTTCTGAACTCAATGCTCTATCTGTTCATATGCCAGAACACTGTTTTATTGAGACTTTATGTTTTTTAATTTAATGATGGTATTTCCCCCTCATTTCTCTCCATTTTCAGAGTTATTTTGTATATTCATATGAACTTGTTTGGTTCCCCCCCAAAATTTGTGTTCTTATGGGGATATTATTGAAGATATAATTAACATAAGGCTTTTTTTTTTACTTCCTTTTACATTGATTATAGCATGCCTTTCTGTGTGTTCATGTCTTCTTTATTTTATTCAGTATAATTTTAAAGTTTTCTTCATAATGGTATTGCACATTTCTTAAGTTCATCCTTGGCGATATGACATATGAAGTCATTTCTTCCATCTTCTACTTGTTATTATTATTATTATTATTTTTTTTTTTTTTTTTTTTTATTTTTAGGGAGGAAGGGAAGGAAAGACAGAGAAGGAAGGAAGGATGGAAGGAAGGAAGGGAGGAAGAAAGGGAAACATCTTTAAACATTTTCTTGTTTTTATTATATTTTGTTTGTTTGTTTGTTTTTTACATGGGCTGGGGCCGGGAATCGAACCGGGGTCCTCCGGCATGGCAGGCAAGCACTCTTGCCCGCTGAGCCACCGCGGCCCGCCCATTGTTATTATTTTTGATCTCAGGAATTTATTTTATCTAATATTACTATAACTGCCCATAGTTTTTTAAGCCATTTTTTAGTTGTTTTATATATATATATATATTTTTCTTTGTGTATATATATACGTATACACACAAAGAAAAGAAAGAAAAAAAGTAATTTTCAAAGCACACTTCAACGAACAGCTACAGAACAGTTCCCAGAGTTTGTCATGGGCTACCATGCTCTCAACTAGCTTTTTTCTTCTAGCTGCTGCAAAACACTGGGGGCTTAATCAGAGTCATAATAATAGAATCATGAAATATCTGTCCTTTTGTGTCTGAATTATTTCACTCAGCATTATGTCCTCAAGGTTCATCCACATTGTCATATGTTTTGGGACATCATTTTGCCTAAATGCTGCATAATATTCCATTGTATGTATATACCATATTTTGTTTATCTACTCATCTGTTGAAGGACACCTGGATTGTTTCCATCTCTTGTCAGTTGTAAATAGTGCCACTATGAACATCGGTGTGCAAATGTCTGTTCATGTCACTGCCCTCAACTCTTCTGGGTATATACCAAGTATTGGTATTGCCAGGTCATAAGACAACTCAATATTTGGTTCTCTGAGGAATCACCAAAGTGATTTCCAGAGTGGTTGACTCATTTTACATTCCCACCGACAGTAAGTAAGTGTTCCAATTTCTCTGCATCCTCTCCAACATTTATAGTTTCCTATTTGTATAGGTGTGAGGTGATATCATATTGTTGTCTTAATTTGCATTTCCCTTATAGCCAGTGAAGATGAACAGTTCTTCATGTGCTATTTAGCCACCTGTATTTGCTCTTCAGAAAGGTGCCTATTCATTTCCTCTGCCCATTTTATAATTGGATTGTTTGTTCTTTTGTTGGTGAGCTGTATAATTTCTTTGTGTATAAAGGATATCAAGCCTTTATCCAATATGTGCTTTCCATTTTCTCCCATTGAGTTGGCTGCCTCTTCACCTTTTTAACAAAGTCCTTTGAGGCACAGAAGCTCTTGATCTTAAGGGGCTCCCATTTGTCAATTTTTTATTTCACACCTTGTGCTTTAGGTGTAAAGTTTAAGAAGCTACCTCCTATTACTAAATGTTGAAGATGTTTCCGTACATTTGATTCAAGAAGTTTTTTGGTACTGGCTCTTATATTTAGGTCTTCGATCCATTTTGAATTAATTTTTGTATTGGGTGTAAGATAGAGGTCCTCTTTCATTCATTGAAATCCATATTTCATATTGAAATCCAGTTCTCCCATGCCCATTTATTGAAAAGATTATTCTATCTCAATTCAGTGGATCTGAGGGCTTTATCAAAGATCAAATGTCCATAAATTTGGTGGTCAATATCTGCACTCTCGATTCTATTCCACTGGTCAGTCCTTCTGTCTTTGTGCCTGTACCATGCTGTTTTGACCACTGTGGCTTTAGAGTTAGCTTTAAAGTCAGGAAGTGATAGACTTCCCAGTTCACTCTTCTTTTTTAGGATATCTTTAGCTTTTTGAGGTCTCTTTCCCTTTCATGTAAATTTGATAACCAATTTTTCCAAGTCTTCAAAGTAGGTTGTTGAGACTTTATTGGTATTGCATTGAATCTGTAGATAAGTTTGGGTAGGATTGACATCTTGATGATATTCAACCTTCCTATCCATGAGCATGGAATATCTTTCCAACTATTTAGGTAATTTTTTATTTCTTTTAGCAATTTTTTATAATTTTCTGTTATAAGTCCTTGACATCCCTGGTTAGGCTTATTCCTAGATATCTGAATGGAATTTTTTTCCTTAGTTGTCACCTTAGATACGTCATTGCTTGTGTATATAAATATTACTGACTTCTGTACATTAATCTTGTATCCTGCCACTTTGCTGAATTTGTTTATTAGCTCAAGTAATTTTACAGTAGATTTCTCAGGACTTTCTAAGTATAGGATCATGTCATCTGCAAGTAATGAAAGTTTTACTTCTTCCCTTCTTATTTGGATGCCTTTTATTTCTTTCTCCTGTCTAATTGCTCCAGTTAGTACTTTGAATACAATGTTGAGTAATAGCAGTGACAATGGGCATCCTTGTTTCATCCCTATTTCAAAGGGAATGCCTTCAATTCACGCCACTCCAGTCTGCCATCTTCCTGGAAGTCTACCTGTTATTGTTATTATTTTTAAACTTTTTTATTGTATGGTATAACATATATACAAGGCAAAGAAATAAAAAAGCGATAGTTTTCAAAGCACTCTTCAAGAAATAGTTACAAGATAAATCTCAGAGTTTATCAGGGGCTTCCATATGATCCTCTCATATTTTTCCTTCTAGCTGCTCTAGAATATAGGAAGCTAGAGCACTTAAATATTTTTTTATCATCACAATTGACTTTTTTTCCCTTCTTTTTTTGTGAACACTAACATATATAGAAAACTGTTATTTTTTAAATATGAAACCATTCATTTCTATTATGTTAACTTTAAATGTAATTTTTATATAATCCCCTTAGTGAATTCTTTTATTATTTGTAGTTGATTCTCCTGGGTATTCCAGGTATATAATTATAGCATCTTTAAAAAAACCTCAAATTACCTCTTCTGACTGTTCATTCTTGGCAAATTCTTACTTATTTTTTCTCTATGTGATTTGTCATGGACTAAAAGATGTCTCTTACTACTAGTTTGTTTCTAGGCATTTTAAAAATATTCTATAATATCTGCTTTATTTATGATGCTGCTGTGTTGTTTGGTGCATAAGTATTTGTAGCAATTTGATCTTCATTGTGAATTATATACTTTGTCATCATAAAATAGGCTTCTTTGTCTTGTTTAATGCTTTTTGGTTTGGATTCCACTTTGTCAGATGTTAAAATTGTAAGCCCTGGTTTCCTTTTTTCTGTTATAATGCTGTCTGACTTTTATTTTATATCTCATATATATAGAATTGGGTTTTGGTTTGTGATTCAGTTGGATATTTGTCTTTCAATTAGTGAAGGCCATTGGATTTACTGGTATGACATATTTTTAGTCTTGATTATGTCATACTTCAAAACAGTTTTCCTATTTTAAAAACCCTTTCACTTTGTGGTCTGTTTTCATTCAATTCTCTGTGCAGTTCTTCTGATATTAAGAAGTTTGCATTTTTATTCCAGTTACCTTTAAATTGTGCTTTCTAATGATACCGTTAGTTTCTCCATTTTTAGATCATACTTTCTAGTTTCCTACAATGAGCATCAATGAAATTAGCATGCTCTCTCTTCTTTTCTCTCCCCTTCTTCAACTTTATCATCATATTTCAATAAATAACAATATCTTTCTTAGTGTTTTCCTTGGTACTGCTAAATTTGTTTAAATTTATATATTTTTTTTATTTTTACAGTGAAATATATTCAGTGTTCACCATAGTTTCTCATGCTATAATTTTCCCAGTGATATTTTGGTTGGGTGAAACTTGCCATACAGTTGATTTTTCAAGGAGGGATCATGATAACAATATTCCCTGAATTTGTGCATATTCTAAATGATTGACTAAAGCTTTGTAAAATTTGAGAGTAGCTTGACTGGATAAATATTCCTTGGCTCACACATTCTTTCTTTGAAAACATTATAGTTATTGCCTTAAAGGCTGCATTGGATTCTGTGGAGAGATCTGAAGTCAGCTTTATTGTTTTTTTTTCATATGCTACTTGATATCTTTGCATCACTTCCCCACAATTTTGGATTTGTTTTTGAACTTCAGTAGCCTTTCTAGGATGTGTCTCAATTTTTTTCATTCTGGAATAATTATTCCTGCCTCAGTGTGTACCTTTTTTTTTTTTTTTCCATGGGCAGGCACTGGGAATTGAATCCAGGTCTCTGCATGGCAGGAGAGAACTCTGCCTGCTGAGCCACCATGGCCCCCTCCCCCCAGTGTGTACCTTTTAACTCTAAAAGAAAAACAAATCAGATAGACGTCATATTTGTTATAAAATACATTATTTAAAATGTAAAATCAGGCCCCACCATGGTCAAAATGTCACAGTGATTCACTTCAGGACATTTTCCCCACATAGATGCTTTAAGCAATCAGAAAGAACTAGCAGAAACAGCTTTCTCAAAGCCCCAGAAAATAGCTGAAGACTGTAGTAACAGAGTGATATCAAATCAGCATAAAGGCTACTTAAAAGCAGGAGGAACTTGTGGTGTCTTAATTGGCCCCTCCCTCATTCCCTCACTGGCATGGTGTGGAGGTGAACTATGCTCCTGGGCAGATACCTGGTCCTGGTTTTGGAGGGAGCACAGTAATTTTTGTGTACATACTGGGAGCAGGTATGTCTAGCCCAGTGTGTTTGATGGTGGCCTGAAGGACTTGCTGCCCCAGAATTTGATCTGCATGTAGAAGGTGACTCACCAGACCCTCCTACAGAATACTGTGGGAGAGCAGTCAAGTCATGCTGTCTGGAGCAAAAGATTGCTGGCTGTAGAGTATAAAGTGCAGTGTCAGGATGATAGGGAAACTGTTTCTGAGTGAAGAGGGGACATTTGTATCTATGTAATTGTGGGAATTGTGCATGCCCAAAATAAGACAAATATACAGAAAGAATCAGGGCAACATCTACACTTTGACTTGGAACTATTCTCTAAACTCATTATATGGATACACCTTGAAAGAAAGCACTCCCACAGCTCAGTCTGCAAAGACTGGGAAAGTGCTTTCTTTTTTCCTTCTTTTTTTTGTTAGCCACTGATATTCAAAGATCTGTCATAACACTATATGGATACAACTTTAAGGAAGAGACACTTTAGAGTCTAAAGTGAAAACTCATAATTCAAGTTTCCATAAAAAAAAGTTACAGAACATACAAAAAAAAAAAAAATAGAAGAGATGGCCTAAGCAATGGAAAACAATAAAGCATTAGAAACCACTAGTGAGGAGGACCAGACCTGGGGCATTCCAGACAAAGACTTTTAAAAAATGGGTCCTGAACATATTCAAAGAACTAAAGGAAAACATGGTCAAAGATCCAAAGGCATAAGAAAAATGATAGATCAACACAAACAGAATATCAGTAGAGAGAATGGAATTATGAAAGGGGACCAAAGATAAAGACCACAATAACCAAAATTAAAATTTCCCTAGAGAGGATCAACAGTAGATTGGAGCTGGCAGAAGAAAGAATCAGTGAACTTGAAGATAAGACAATTAAAATCATTCAGTCTGAGGAGCAGAAGGAAGAAAGAATTAAGAAGGTGAACAGAGCCTGAGGAAGCTGTGGACATCATCAGAATACCAAAGCACATATTGCAGGAGTCTCAGAAGGAGAAGACAGAGAGAAAGGGCCACAGAGATTATTGAAAGAAATGGTGGCTGAAAACTTCCCAAAGTTAACCAAAGACATGATCGCATCCTTAATGCTTAACAAACTCCTAACAGGATATATCCAATTAGAAATAAAGATCTCCAGTGAAGGTAATGACATGGGTAAATATAAATGCAAGTACTATTGCAATTTTGGTTTACACTTGTTTTGGTTTGCTAAAATGCAATGATAAATCAATGGTTTTGGACTCAAAATGTATAAACATATAATTTGTGACAGGAACTACATAAAGGTGGGTAGATGGTAGAGTAGAGGAACATAGTTTGCATAAATTATTGAAGATAATTTGATTTCAATGCAAATGAGATTGTTACAGATTTAGGATGAAAAATTTTGGCCACATGATAACCACAAAGAAAATATCAGAGAATATGCAAGCTCGTTGAGACAGAAATCAGAGTTTTGGTTGCTAGGGGTGGAGGGCAGATTGAATTCAGAGTTAATGCATAATGGGTGAGATGTTTGGGGATATGGGAAACCACAGCACATTGAATGTGATGAATCCCACTGAATAGTAAGCTTGGGAGTGGATGAAATGGGAAAATTAATATTTTATATATGCTCCCGCAATTAAAAAAGTGACGGTAATAATTAAAGGCAATACATGATCTTAGGAAGGTTCTAACAAGAGAGGAGAGAAGGGGTGGGCCACGGTGGCTCAGCAGGCAGAGTTCTCGCATGCCATGCCAGAGAACCGGGTTTGATTCCCGGTGCCTGCCCATGCAAAAAAAAGGAGAGAAGGCTCAAAAGAGTATTATTGGAACATATGAAAAAATTGTAATATAGACTGTAAGCTTTATATCAATGCTAAATTTCTAGAACTTGATAACTGCACATAAGGTGGAGACATTAGTGAATATCTTCATTCTTATGACATGTACATGGCAGTATTGAGTGTACATGGAGCATGATGTATTCAATCTACACTCAAACATTCAGAAAATCGGTTGATAACTAGATAGACAGATAGATGGATGTGCAGATAGATGGACTGATACATTGATGGATAGATTTGAATGATATGGCAAATATGGCAAAATGTTAAGGTTAGAGGATACGAGTATCTGGGGGTGGGGCAGGGAAAGGGATATGTTGGAGTTCTTTGTGTGGGTTTGTATTAGTCCTGTAAGTTTGAAAGTATTTCAAGGTAAAAAGTTTTTAAAAATATAAATATTATTCTACCAATGCACAATCAATGTTTAACTTTTCCATTTGTACTAAAATATACATTCAAAGTTATTTTTAACTTGTCAATGTCTATATGAATAATGGATAAATGTTCATAGGTTTAGTATATCCAACAAAAATTTGAATGACATGCTAATAATAGCATATATTAATCATTCTAAGCATTCCTATGCTTTATTTTATTTCATCTTCAAAACAACCTTATGGGTAAATACTCTCTTTAGTCCTATTCTGTTGAGGAGGACACTGAGACTTAGAGAAGTCAAGTAATTTTCTCAAAATTAGTAAGAGGTAGAGCCAGGATTAAACCCAAACTGACTACATAGTCAAAGCTCATAACCACTAGATCACCCAGTTAACTAGCCAGAGGGAACCTTATTTGGATACCTTTTTGGATGTTGAACTGTTATTTGAGCTACCAATTTATCTTTCTCATAAAAATGGTGTGATTTGAAAGTATTTGAAGGAATTTTCAGAGCTTTATTATCCTTCAATTAGCCTTTCTCTACTGGGGACAGTTTTGCTTTCCAGGGGGCATTTGGCAATGTCTGAAGATGTTTTTGGTTTTTACAACTGGGAGTTCTGCTGGCATCTATTGGATTGAAACCAAGGATGCTGTTAAACATCATACAATACAAGACAGCCCCCCCAAACAAAGTACACATATCAATAGTGCCACTGTTGAAAAACCCTGAATCAGATGAAAATTTTCTATATCACTTAATATGGTGCCATAAAGCAGAATATGTACAGTAGCTATTGACTAATATTATTAATGAAAATGGTATTTAAGTTTCTTTTCCCTAAATTCTAATATTCTTTAGAATTTTATTGCTTCAGTGCCAAAAAAAGGACAAGAATTCAGCTACACTTTATTCAAGATTAGACCTGGTTAAAAAAATATTCTCTCTTTTTTTATTTCAGTGAATGTTTCAGTAATAGTTGTCTAATCATAGAATTAAATAAAGGCTGTTCATTAAGAAACTTCATCTCCATTTTTAATCAAGAGCTCTAAATTAATTATTTCCTGATTGCATAGTAAAGTATTTATGAAAATTAGTAAAAATTGTTCATTTTTCTGTGAGGGTGAAGAAAAAGGTTGTTAGAATAATGAAATTGGACAGAATTGTCTGTTTCTATTTAAAAGACCATTTTATTAATTAGTCTTTCCCTCAGAGCATGAGAGCAGTAGTGATCGAAATGTGCTCAAGCTTATGAGAAGTTTATCTTTCAAATTCTAACTCACACTCTAAAACAAAATAACAATAGTGACCTGTAGTTGTAATAGAGTCTGGGTGTTACCTCCAAGTCAGGCTTGCTGCCAAAACTGTAATTTAAGAATTACTGATTGTGTATTCTTTTCCCCCACATATAGGTCACATGTGTCCAGTGCGAGAACTTGAATTAGTTGCCTCTGGTAAGGGGAATGGAGATGTGTCACAGTATTCTAACCACAATATCCTCTTGAAAGTGAAAGGGAGATGCCCAACAGGGACGTTCCTAATATCTGGCTCCAGTGTTCAAAGTGACTGGTTCACAATTGCCCTATAATATAATACCAGAGGCTACTAGTAAAACATTTGGGAAGTTTTAAAAATTTCTCTGGGAAATGACTCCTATTGTATGCTTTAATGATCTTTCAGAATGATTTCTTTAAAAATCTGATGATAAATCCTTCTTATGTTAACGAGTTCTCTTAGCAATTGAAGGAGACTGATTTAGCAAGGATGAAGTGTGAATTTTAGACAAAAATAAGGAGCCTAGGCAAGGTGTTTATCAGTATGAATTCCTCTGAGAGCTGGTAAATACTGTTCATAAGAAGTTCTCCAGCTAAAGGTTTCCATTAACAGGTGTTCAGTTGTTAATTGTCTTTCTTCAACAAGTAGTCGTGGAAAGGTTTCATGGCACCAGAGTTCTTTTTGTGTGTCTCCTCCATCCAAATTCAAAGACATTACTAGAACATCTGGAGGACAGTATGACAGATAGCACAATCCTTCTGGTACTCGCATTTCCATGTGTCTCTCGATGTCTTCTTAATTAGGATGCAAAGTAAAAGTGACAGAGATGTTGCTAGCAGCTGGCACCTCTATAAGAGGGGCAGATTTAGCAATTGGGGGTGTAGCATAATAATTCATATGTCTTGACAGACAGGAACACTTTAAAAATGGAACGTTGCAAGATTCTTTGCTAGTAAGATGTAACTTCCTTGCTACATTTTGCAGTTTTGTGTGATGAGAATAAGTGGGGGCTGCTCAGGTTACAATAGATCTCTAACTTCCGAAGGACTCATAAATTGAGTTCAAGGGAGTAGTTTCTGTAAGAAATAGTGGGAAGGATTGAGATATTTCTTTGGAAAGATAACCTGAATATAGTAGTGTAAAAATGTCTTCAATTTAGTCTAGAAGTTCTTGGTGATGGAGTTTATTGCATCTATTAACTGGTGAGGATTTTTAACAGGTGGAGGGCAGAAAAGCAGACAAGATGTTTGAATCATGGTATCAGAAGGTTGTAAGATTTAGGATTAAATCATTCAAGTCTACAGATTAGGAATTCATATTTCCTCTTTTAGGTTCTAGAAGGCTTGATTGGGCAAAGAAAATATAATTTTTGTGCTATGTCCAGTCACCTTTAACACATCTAACCAAAATGTGAAAAGCCAGTCTTTTCGCTGGTAAAAATTCATCAAATTGTATACTCATGACTTCTTTTCTTTTCTGTATATGTAAAATTCAATAAAATATTTCAAAAAGTCACTTGAGTGTTTATTGTTCACAGTACCAACTTAACAGTATGACTTTCTCACCCTTTTGATTAGTCAATTTTTTGTTGTTGTTGAAATAACTTACCTGCCATTGAAGTATTTTGACAGTAGATAGAACATAGGCTTTTATGGCCCACAATGTTTGCCACTTAATAGCTTTATGTAATCTTGGGCAGGCCATGTAATCCCTCCGAGGGTGGGATTTCTTCCTCTGTACAATGGGACTGATAACACTTGGAGTGTCCTGAAGGTTTGTGATAGTGTATGCAAAGTTCCCAGCCGAGCATCTGGCACATGATAAACTCACCATCATTGGTAGCTAATAAGATGATGATGATGGTAATGATGTAACACGTAGGACTGTAGGAAATGGAAGGGAAATAGGATTAAAAGAAGCAGAAACGCACATTCAATGGTTTAAATATATGTTGGATACTTACTATCCTAGGAAATTTGGGAAATATGAAAAAAATCAGAACTGCATCATGCTAGCAGTTAGTCTCAGATTAATTTTATTGTCCCAGGTCAGGTTTATAACGTTCCTGGACTGCATTCTAGGCATGGGAAGTTCCTGCTGGGGTGGCCAAGACATTTTCCATGGACCTCAGCTTCTCTAAGCACTCTTACACTGGGAGGAACTGAATCATCTTGAACTCCAGTCAAGTCTCCTAGATTAACCTTTGTCTACATCTCTCCCAGGCTTTCAGGGATAAAGAGAGCTCTGGAACCTTGCCTCTGATTTCAGATGCTCTCTCCTGCCTGGACCTCTGCTGCTAGTCTACTCTATTGATGGGCGTTTGTCCAGTATCAGGACTGGAAGCAGGAGTCCTCCAGTCAGACTCCTAACATAGCCTGCTAGGTTGTAGCCTACTTCTCTGTGGGGCCATTTCTAGTCTGGTTAGTTCCTTCAGCTTTTATTTCCACTCAAATTAAAATATTCCATCCTTTTACATGTCCATGAGCCCCTTGTAAAGTTTTACTCTCCTTTCAAGGCCCAGCGTAAGCATTGCCTCCTGAGGAGATTCCGTATAGATGTTCCAGAAAAGATTTTTATTCCATTCTTCATGCCCCAGAGTAGTATTTAGTTCATACTTCTCCAATAGTATTCATTACATGCTATGGTTTATGGTTGCCTGGGTGAAGTGGTAAGTTTCTTGAAGATAGGAAATGCCTACTTCATCTCATTCCAGTGTCTACTAGAGATTACCATGTACTAATTATTAAATACATATTAAGTGAACTGGTTTAAAAGTCTTATCATTTGTGTTCAAAAGTTACCTATAATTATTATAGTCAATGATTAACTCTCTGTTCTAGGAAAACAGAATAAAAGTTACTTAGTTTGGCTTTGGCGTGTATGGGGCCAAGGGAAGAAGAGAAGTACATAGAGGGCTTATAACTGAATGTGGATGTATAGTGGCTGGGAATTTATTAATGGAAGTATAAAGCATCTCAGTTCTCCCTGCTCTGCTCCTCACTGTAGCTGCTACTTCTCTTGAGAGTTAAAGTTGTTGTCAGGATTTCTTTCTTCCCTTGCATTATTGGGAGATGTAATTAAGAGTTTAAAAATAAAACTGTTTCAAAGTTCTACCCTTATGTTGTGTCAGTTTTAGGATAGGAGGAAAATGCTTCCTTTACTGAATTTTTATCATCATAGGAATACTCCATAAATTTCTTGGCCTCTTTCTATACAAAGCCTGCCACTGACAGGCTCAGCCAATCTTTACACACTCATTTCCCTTATTCTTTTCCACTCAAATTTATTCCAACTATATTTCTATGATATCCATACTGTCATATTTCCAGCATAAGTGTTTCATGATAAGGAGACTGTTCTAGTTTGTAAGCTGCCAGAATGTGATATACCAGAAATGGAATGGCTTTTTAAAAGGGAATTTAATAACTTACAAGTATACAGTTCTAAGGAAGTGAAAGTCTTCAAATTAAGGCAATAAAAAGAGGTTACCTTCACTCAAGAAAGGCTGATGGGTCAGGAACACCTTTGTCAACTGGGAAGTCACAAGACTGACATCTGCTGGTTCCTTGCTCCTGGGCCCCATTGCTTTCAGCCTCTGTTCCTGTGGGGGTTCCCCACTTTGCTTCTCTGGGCCTGGCTTTCATCTCTTGGCTTCCCTTGGCTCTCTCCAGGTTCTGGCTTGCTTAACATCTCATGGTGATGCCTGCTGGGCTCCAAGCATCTCCAAAATATCCGTGTCTCTGCTTTCTGAAGCAACTGTTCTCCAGGCATCTACATCTGTTCTCTCTGTTGGCTCTGAAGCTTCTGTCCTTTCTGATTCTCTTCAAAATGTTTCTACTTTTAAGGGATTCCAGCAAACTAATCAAGACCCACCTGGAATGGTTAAAGTCACATCACCATCTAAGAAAAAGGTCATACCCACAATTGGGTGAGTCACATCTCCATGGAGATAATCCAATTAAAAGTTTCCAACCTACAGTGTTGAATCAAGAATGGATCAGGATTAAAACATGGCTTTTCTGGGGTACATAATGTTTCCATACAGTACAGAGAGACTAACCACCATATATAAAAGGAAATGGACTGCAGAAACGTCACTGGATTGAGAATCAGTAGGCTTGAAATTTAGTCCTAGTTCTTCAATATGAAACTTTAGGCAAGTTCCTTAATCTCTTGGAGTCTCAACTTTCTCATCTGTAATTATAACAAAATCTACCTCACAGTGTCTCAGAGATAAAATGGGTAAAACATCTGGTACAATGGCTAGACACAGTAGCCATTCATTAAACAGTAGAAGTCATAATTATTATTATTGCTACTATTAGTTGTATTTGGTTCTTTTCTCTCCTAATAATACAGTTTCAACCTAGGTGTTTTCTTTTCTAAATTTTATTTGACCTCTCACCCTTTCTTTACAGTTATATCTCTAGTTGCCCACAAAATATGCATGTTTCATTTATCCTAACACTGAAATGATCCATTGAACATTGGAATCTATCATTCAAATTGTTCATTATCTGTCTCCCCCAAACAGTGTCTCAGCCCACTTTCCTCATTGCTGTCAAGAACTCCAACATCCTTCTCGTCATTCTCCTGAACACATTGAGTCATGCCTCTTCTGTTTTCCACCTACATACAGATTTAACTAATCCTTTCTCAGACTTGTCCCTTTGTACAGATACCATCAAGTCCTAGAAATTGGTATCTTACATTTTATATCATTCCAGCAGCATGAAATACTAGACTTTTGTCTCAGTCTTCTTTTCTAATTCAAGCCACAATACTACTGAGATCTTCCTCCTTGAAGGCTGACTTTATTATGTCACTTAGTAACTACAGCATCTTCAAAAAACTCTGCTGTACAACACAAAGATAATAACATCTTGGACTTGTCTTTATTTTCAAGCGATAAAATCTTTTACTACCAATTTATCAGAGACAAGTTAATATTTTTAAAGGAGATTGTTGCTGAACACTACAATGGATTCAAAACAAAAATAAACATTTCAAAAAGCATAAATGCAGTAAGACTTTTTTAAAGTGAAAACCATAATCCAATCTATTCACACAATTTGTGGGATCTGAGACTTCAATTTCCTTTCTCTGTCTGAACCTTGAGGTCGTGATGGCTGGTAAAATGTCCTTTCTCTCTCAGAACCTATTTCCTCTCTTTTTTTTTTCTCACACCTAGGTGTGTACCCAGGGTGGTGCTATCCTCAGATCCTGGACCAGGCTACACCTCAGATTTGGCCTCTGGATTCCTTTCTTGGGCCACTCAGCCTGTGCTGACCTGCTGGGCGAAGAATATACCGACCAAGACTGCCCCGCCCCACTGCGTGTGATGGGTTCTGACAGTGGAATGGGTTGAACAGTTTCCTCCTAAATTCATGTCCAGCCAGAACCTCAGAATGTAACTTAATTTAGAAATAGGGTCTTTGTAGATGTAATTAGCTTCCTGGATTTGGGGTGGGCCCTAAACCCAATGGCTAGTGTCCTAATAAGAGCAGAGGACCCAGGGGCAGGGAGAGGAAGGCAACATAAAGATGAAAGCAGGGATTTGAGTGATGGTCAGCGAGTCAAGGAATGTCAAGGATTGCTGGAAACCACCAGAAGCTGAGAGAGGCAAGGGACAGATTCTCTCTCAGAGCCTCCATCAAGGAAATAATTCTGCCAACACTTTGATGTTGAATTTCTGGCCCCCTGAACCGTGAGAGCATGAATTTCTGTTGTTTTGTGCCACGCTGTTTGTGATATTTTGCTATGCCAGTTTTATTAGCCTAAGATAGACAGACAGTGGCCATGGTCTTCTGAGGACCAGGATGGTCCTGTTTCACTGGCAGCTGGGACAGTGAGCACGATTTTCCTAGGAGTCTATTGCCAGAACATGTGCACTCCATTTTCCTGTTCTACTATATCCATGCTTCATAGGAGCCCTCCCATTCTTTCCAATCCAGTATGAGTGATGGCTCTAATTAGATAATTTGCTAAACGAGAGTCCAGGCCCTGGTCCTGATAAGTAAGCATGCCTTTCTAGGCTTTTCTAATGCCATGCACCTCTCCATGGAATCCCTATTGGTCCTTTCTGGAAGACTGATCTTAAATAATTCTCATTTTTACAGGCTATGTCCATAACCCCGAGGAGGTATTTTGCTTTTCTGTTACAAAAAAGCAATGACAGTGTCTTTCAATTTTTACTTGACCCTAGTATCTGTAGGCAACTTAGTTCTTAACAACAGGCTAAGGATGCACGTTACCTGGCCACATCTGATTGCTCTTTATCTGCTGTTCTTAGCTTTATCTGGAGCCCTTATTTCTAAAACCTGCTGAGTCTTGTCTTGTTCAGCTCCTGCAGCTGCTGTTAGGTCTCAGTTGCAGGTCTTAAACACAGTTATCAAGAAAGACAAATATGTTTCTTCCAAAAAGAAAACAGTTTCCACAGTTCTGCCTCACCAAAATCACTGCGGTGGTAGATTCCCACAGAGAAGCTAAGTGTCGCCACTCAGAATGACACAGGTGTCCAGGGACTGGCCAGTGTTTCCTAACAGAACTCCCACTCTACCTCTTTTCAATTCTTTGAAGAAATAATTGCCTGAACGTCCCATCTTCACCTATTCACAGAACAAACTTGAATCGTGTTGAAGTTCCTAGAGGATTTCCTTTACTTGAAATAAAACAAGCAAACAAAAACATTTAATTAACTCAGTTTTAATTTCCTTTGCTCCTTTTAATTATTTGCCACTTCTAACTTGAATCAGGACCCACAGGTTCTCAGTTTCCAGAATCCACGTAAGGTTCAGATTGAGTGATGTTAGAAAATATGCCCCCTGCCAACTCTTTTACCCACTTTGCCCTTTTTCTCTGATGCCCACTTTATCACTTTCACCTCAGTTTCTTTATGTCCATAGGTGCTAAACAAATCTATTTTTAATTTCCCATGATGCCCTGTTTTTTTTTAATTTCTTCTTCCTGGCTGTACTAATGCGGTGGTTAATTTTATGTGTAAACTTGGCTAGGCTCTGGAGTCCAGTTGTTTGGTCAAAAAGTATAGATGTTGCTGCGAAGGTACTTTGTTGGTGTGGTTAGCAGCTATTAACAGGTTACTTTAGGTAAAGGAAATTACCTTTGATAGTGTGTTAGGCTTCATCCAATTAGTGAAGGCCTTGAGAGGAGAAACAAGCAAACAAGCTGAGGTTTCCCAGAGAAGAAGATATTATGCTCCAAGACCATAACATCAACACTTTTGCTTGAGTTTCCAGCCTTCCCTCTTATTCTTGTTAATTCCCCCAAACCATGTGTACAAATTCTTTAAAATAAATATCTTAATATATATGCATACACATATCCTATTAGTTTTGTTTTACTGGAGACCCTTGATATACATGTCAGTCAGAGAGAAAGGCAGAGCAAGCGAAAGACAGAAAGAGAGAGAGAGAGAGAGAGAGAGAGAGAGAGAGAGAGAGAGAGAGAGAGAGAGAGAGAGAGAGAGAGTGAGAGAGAGAGAGAGAGAGAGAGAGAGAGAGAGAGAGAGAGAGAGGGAGAGAGAGAGAGAGAGAGAGAGAGAGAGAGAGAGAGAGAGAGAGAGAGAGAGAGAGAGAGAGAGAGAGAGAGAAGAAGAAGAAGAAGAAGAAGAGGAGAAGAGAAGAGAAGAGAAGAAAAGAGAAAAGATAGATTCTGCTTCTTTTCTAATCCTCTCCATCAATCTATAGACCTTATTTCTTTCCAAATAGGGTTTTGAGATGCCACTTCCCAGGAAGTTAATAATCACAGCTAACATTCATGTAGTGATGCGCAGCTCATAAAGCTCTCTTATGAAAGTTATCAAATGAAACTCACCTAGCTCAGTTCACTCTTCTTGATGACTCCTCAGAATTTTTACACCCTCAGCACGATTGTAGCTTTTATTTGTAGAGAGATAATCAATTTTGTAGGTTCTCTGCTATTTCTGCGTATAAAAATCAGTCTTCCAACAAATTATTTCTTGAAAACAGTAATTATTTCATTTCTTTTATAATTCTGGATACCTTTTACTCAATGAGTGTCACTTTTGAATGGTTGTAGTTAAGGGAAGTCTAAGTAGGCAAAAGGGAGACCTTGACGGACGCAGGTGTGACACGTGGGTGTGTGCCGTCAGCCAGGGAAGGAGGATGAGCTGGCCTCTGTGATGGAGCCCTGAGCGCCACTGGCGGTTGAAGCATTGCTGTGAGACATTGTGGGCCCTGAGCAAAAGGGAACACTGCTGGACTTCCGGAGAAGATGGCGGCTTAGTAAGACGCGCGGATCTTAGTTTCTTCTCCAGGACAGCTACTAGGGGAGTAGAAACGATACAGAACAGCGCCCAAAGCCACAACAGAGATAAAAAAGACAGTGTACCCCATCCTGGAACAGCTGGCTGGCTGAGAGAAGCCGCTTGAGTGAGATCGCCGAGGCGCGCGGGTGGCGCTCCCTTCCCCCTTCCCGGGCCGGAGTAACTCCCTTCCTCCTTCCGGGGCCGGCTGGGAGAATTGGAGAGGCAGTCCCCTGAAACCGCGGCGGCTGGTGGACACACCACGCGCGGCCCCCCAGACCAACTGAGAGAATTGGATCGGAAATCCCCAGGCCGGGGAGAACGGTGACGGGCGGGGGAGGCCCCTTCCAAACCCGTGACTCCCCGGGAACGTGCACTCTCCCGGGCGGGCCGCTGCTGCTGGGGCCCTCCCGCCACGCTTGTCGCCCGGGCCGACTAGAAATTCGGACGGGCGCTTTCCCGGGCTGCGGCGGCCAGCAACCCTCCCTGCGTTCGGTCCCCGGGCCGGCTAGAACTCTTCCAAGCCGCTTCGGCTAGCAAACCTCCCGGACAGCGAGAGTTTTCCAAAGTTAAAGGTCCCACAGCACCTTTTACTGGTGGGACCCGCAGACAAACGTGTGCCACGAGCGCCACCTACTGGGCAGGATAAGAAAAACAGAACCCAGAGATTTCACAGAAAAATCTTCCTAACTTTTGGATCCAATACCCAGGGAAATCTGTCTAAATGTGCAGACGCCAACAGAAGATAACGGATCACGCTCAAATAATTGAAAATATGGCCCAGTCAAAGGAACAAACCAATAGTTCAAATGAGATTCAGGAGCTGAGACAACTAATGCTGAATATACAAACAGAAATGGAAAACCTCTTCAAAAACGAAATCGATAAATTGAGGGAGGACATGAAGAAGACATGGGCTGAACATAAAGAAGAAATAGAAAAACTGAAAAAACAAATCACAGAACTTATGAAAGTGAAGGATAAAGTAGAAAAGATAGAAAAAACAATGGATACCTACAATGATAGATTCAAAGAAACAGAAGATAGAATTAGTGATTTGGAGGATGGAACATCTGAATTCCAAAAACAAACAGAAACTATCGGGAAAAGAATGGAAAAATTTGAACAGGGTATCAGGGAACTCAAGGACAATATGAACCGCACAAATATACGTGTTGTGGGTGTCCCAGAAGGAGAAGAGAAGGGAAAAGGAGGAGAAAAACTAATGGAAGAAATTTTCACTGAAAATTTCCCAACTCTTATGAAAGACCTAAAATTACAGATCCAAGAAGTGCAGCGTACCCCAAAGAGATTAGACCCAAATAGGCGTTCTCCAAGACACTTACTAGTTAGAATGTCAGAGGTCAAAGAGAAAGAGAGGATCTTGAAAGCAGCAAGAGAAAAACAATCCATCACATACAAGGGAAACCCAATATGACTATGTGTAGATTTCTCAGCAGAAACCATGGAGGCTAGAAGACAGTGGGATGATATATTTAAATTACTAAAAGAGAAAAACTGCCAACCAAGACTTCTATATCCAGCAAAATTGTCCTTCAAAAATGAGGGAGAAATTAAAACATTCTCAGACAAAAAGTCACTGAGAGAATTTGTGACGAAGAGACCAGCTCTGCAAGAAATACTAAAGGGAGCACTAGAGTCAGAACCGAAAAGACAGAAGAGAGAGGTATGGAGAAGAGTGTAGAAAGAAGGAAAGTCAGATATGATATATATAATACAAAAGGCAAAATGGTAGAGGAAAATATTATCCAAACAATAATAACACTAAATGTTAATGGACTGAATTCCCCAATCAAAAGACATAGAATGGCAGAATGGATTAAAAAACAGGATCCTTCTATATGCTGTCTACAGGAAACACATCTTAGACCCAAAGATAAACATAGGTTGAAAGTGAAAGGTTGGGAAAAGATATTTTATGCAAATAACAACCAGAAAATAGCAGGAGTGGCTATACTAATATCCAACAAGTTAGACTTCAAATGTAAAACAGTTAAAAGAGACAAAGAAGGACACTATATACTAATAAAAGGAACAATTAAACAAGAAGACATAACAATCATAAATATTTACGCACCAAACCAGAATGCCCCAAAATACGTGAGGAATACACTGCAAACACTGAAAAAGGAAATAGACACAAATACCATAATAGTTGGAGACTTCAATTCCCCACTCTCATCAATGGACAGAACATCTAGACAGAGGTTCAATAAAGAAATAGAGAATCTGAATATTACTATAAATGAGCTAGACTTAACAGACATTTATAGGACATTAAATCCCACAACAGCAGGATACACCTTTTTCTCAAGTGCTCATGGATCATTCTCAAAGATAGACCATATGCTGGGTCACAAAGCAAGTCTTAACAAATTTAAAAAGATTGAAATCATACACAACACTTTCTCGGATCATAAAGAAATGAAGTTGGAAATCAATAATAGGCGGAGTGCCAGAAAATTCACAAATACGTGGAGGCTCAACAACACACTCTTAAATAACAAGTGGGTCAAAGAAGAAATTGCAGGAGAAATTAGTAAATGCCTCGAGGCAAATGAAAATGAAAACACAACATATCAAAACTTATGGGATGCAGCAAAGGCAGTGCTAAGAGGGAAATTTATTGCCCTAAATGCCTATATCAGAAAAGAAGAAAAGGCAAAAATGCAGGAATTAACTGTTCACTTGGAAGAACTGGAGAAAGAACAGCAAATTAATCCCAAAGCAAGCAAAAGGAAAGAAATAACAAAGATCAGAGCAGAAATAAATGAAATTGAAAACATGAAAACAATAGAGAAAATCAATAAGACCAGAAGTTGGTTCTATGAGAAAATCAATAAGATTGATGGGCCCTTATCAAGATTGACAAAAAGAAGAAGAGAGAGGATGCAAATAAATAAGATCAGAAATGGAAGAGGAGACATAACTACTGACCTCACAGAAATAAAGGAGGTAATAACAGGATACTATGAACAACTTTACGCTAATAAATACAACAATTTAGATGAAATGGACGGGTTCCTGGAAAGACATGAACAACCAACTTTGACTCAAGAAGACATAGATGACCTCAACAAACCAATCACAAGTAAAGAAATTGAATTAGTCATTCAAAAGCTTCCTAAAAAGAAAAGTCCAGGACCAGATGGCTTCACATGTGAATTCTACCAAACGTTCCAGAAAGAATTAGTACCAATTCTCCTCAAACTCTTCAAAAAAATCGAATTGGAGGGAAAACTACCTAATTCATTCTATGAAGCCAACATCACCCTCATACCAAAACCAGGCAAAGATATTACAAAAAAAGAAAACTACAGACCAATCTCTCTAATGAATATAGATGCAAAAATCCTCAATAAAATTCTAGCAAATCGTATCCAACAACACATTAAAAGAATTATACATCATGACTGAGTAGGATTCATCCCAGGTATGCAAGGATGGTTCAACATAAGAAAATCAATTAATGTAATACACCATATCAACAAATCAAAGCAGAAAAATCACATGATCATCTCAATTGATGCAGAGAAGGCATTTGACAAGATTCAACATCCTTTCCTGCTGAAAACACTTCAAAAGATAGGAATACAAGGGAACTTCCTTAAAATGATAGAGGGAATATATGAAAAACCCACAGCTAATATCATTCTCAATGGGGAAAAATTGAAAACTTTCCCCCTAAGATCAGGAACAAGACAAGGATGTCCACTATCACCACTATTATTCAACATTGTGTTGGAGGTTCTAGCCAGAGCAATTAGACAAGAAAAAGAAATACAAGGCATCAAAATTGGAAAGGAAGAAGTAAAACTATCACTGTTTGCAGATGATATGATACTATACGTCGAAAACCCGGAAAAATCCACAACAAAACTACTAGAGCTAATAAATGAGTACAGCAAAGTAGCAGGTTACAAGATCAACATTCAAAAATCTGTAGCATTTCTATACACTAGCAATGAACAAGCGGAGGGGGAAATCAAGAAACGAATCCCATTTACAATTGCAACTAAAAGAATAAAATACCTAGGAATAAATTTAACTAAAGAGACAAAAAACCTATATAAAGAAAACTACAAAAAACTGTTAAAAGAAATCACAGAAGACCTAAATAGATGGAAGGGCATACCGTGTTCATGGATTGGAAGACTAAATATAGTTAAGATGTCAATCCTACCTAAATTGATTTACAGACTCAATGCAATACCAATCAAAATCCCAACAACGTATTTTTCAGAAATGGAAAAACCAATAAGCAAATTTTTCTGGAAGGGCAGGGTGCCCCGAATTGCTAAAAACATCTTGAGGAAAAAAAACGAAGCTGGAGGTCTTGCACTGCCTGACTTTAAGGCATATTATGAAGCCACAGTGGTCAAAACAGCATGGTATTGGCATAAAGATAGATATATCGACCAATGGAATCGAATAGAGTGCTCAGATATAGACCCTCTCATCTATGGACATTTGATCTTTGATAAGGCAGTCAGTCAAGCCAACTCATTTGGGACAGAACAGTCTCTTCAATAAATGGTGCCTAGAGAACTGGATATCCATATGCAAAAGAATGAAAGAGGACCCGTCTCTCACACCCTATACAAAAGTTAACTCAAAATGGATCAAAGATCTAAACATTAGGTCTAAGACCATAAAACAGTTAGAGGAAAATGTTGGGAGATATCTTATGGATCTTACAACTGGAGGTGGTTTTATGGACCTTAAACCTAAAGCAAGAACACTGAAGAAGGAAATAAATAAATGGGAGCTCCTCAAAATTAAACACTTTTGTGCATCAAAGAACTTCATCAAGAAAGTAGAAAGACAGCCTACACAATGGGAGACAATATTTGGAAATGATATATCAGATAAAGGTCTAGTATCCAGAATTTATAAAGAGATTGTTCATCTCAACAACAAAAAGACAGCCAACCCAATTACAAAATGGGAAAAAGACTTGAACAGACACCTATCAGAACAGGAAATACGGATGGCCAAGAGGCACATGAAGAGATGCTCAATGTCCCTGGCCATTAGAGAAATGCAAATCAAAACCACAATGAGATATCATCTCACACCCACCAGAATGGCCATTATCAACAAAACAGAAAATGACAAGTGCTGGAGAGGATGCGGAGAAAGAGGCACATTTATCCACTGTTGGTGGGAATGTCAAATGGTGCAACCACTGTGGAAGGCAGTTTGGCGGTTCCTCAAAAAGCTGAATATAGAATTGCCATACGACCCAGCAATACCATTGCTGGGTATCTACTCAAAGGACTTAAGGGCAAAGACACAAACGGACATTTGCACACCAATGTTTATAGCAGCGTTATTTACAATTGCAAAGAGATGGAAACAGCCGAAATCTCCATCAACAGAAGAGTGGCTAAACAAACTGTGGTATATACATACGATGGAATACTATGCAGCTTTAAGACAGGATAAACTTATGAAGCATGTAATAACATGGATGGACCTAGAGAACATTATGCTGAGTGAGTCTAGCCAAAAACTAAAGGACAAATACTGTATGGTCCCACTGATGTGAACAGACATTCGAGAATAAATTTGGAATATGTCATTGGTAACAGAGTCCAGCAGGAGGTAGAAACAGGGTAAGATAATGGGCAATTGGAGCTGAAGGGATACAGACTGTGCAACAGGACTAGATACAAAAACTCAAAAATGGACAGCACAATAATACCTAATTGTAAAGTAATCTTGTTAAAACACTGAATGAAGCTGCATCTGAGCTATTGGGTTTTGTTTTGTTTTGCTTTGTTTTGTTTTGACTTTACTATTATTACTTTTATTTTTGTTGCTACATTAACATTCTATATCTTTTTCGGTTATGTTGCTAGTACTTCTAAACCGATGCAAATGTACTAAGAATTGATGATCATGCATCTATGTGATGATGTTAAGAATTACTGATTGCATATGTAGAATGGTATGATTTCTAAATGTTGGGTTAATTTCTTTTTTTCCGTTAATTAAAAAAAAAAAAAGAGAGAAGGGGTAATTGGAGCTGAAGGGATACAGACTGTACAACGGGACTGGATATAAAAACTCAGAAATGGACAGCACAATACTACCCAATTGTAATGCAATTATGTTAAAACACTGAATGAAGCTGCATGTGAGGTATAGGGTTTTTTTTTTTTCTTTCTATTAATGTTTTAATTCTTATTCTGTTGTCTTTTTATTTCTTTTTCTAAATCGATGCAAATGTACTAAGAAATGATGAATATGCAACTATGTGATGTTATTAAGAATTACTGATTGTACATGTAGAATGGAATGATTTCTAATTGTTTTGTCAATTCTTTTTTTAATTAATAAAAAAACTATAAAAAAAAGGGAACACTGCTCTCATCTTTATGGAAAATTTTGGTATTTTGTTCATCATAGATTATTTTGGCATTAATTTTGGTTTTTAAAAATATTGCATTGAAATATTGTCTCTCTTGATGAGTGTTTTGGCACCTTGCTTGCCTCACCCTAATCTGGATTGTATGCTGAAGCCTCATTATCAAACACGGGAACATCTGCTTGTGTCTTTTATCTGTCTACTGAAAATGAAATAATAGAGATTTATGACTCAACGTAGTGGTTATCAGATTTTGGCAAGCATCAGAACCCCTTGGAGGTCAGATTGGTGGGTCTCATCCCCTGTTTTGGTAGGTCTGGGTGCATCCACAAATCCGCATTTCCAATAAGTCTCCAGTGATGCTGCTGGATGCTTATGCATGGAACTCCCTTTGGGAATCACTGCCTTGGAGACTACTCTATGTCTGAGATTGTTCTGTATGGAGAAAGCGGGCAGTCGAGGTTATATTCCTTTATTCAGTCTCTGAATAACTTTTTTCTCTTTCGCTTCCTCCTTCCCTCCCTGCCTGCCTTCCTTCCTGTAAAAGAAGCCATCATAGCATAACAATAAACACAATTACATCTTACTTTAAGTAAGACAATTACCAACTTTTGTTTTTTTTTTTACAATGACTCTTTGAAGGCTTACAGCACTGTGTGTTTTTGATAGGGAAGTGGTGGAACACAGTCCTCACTGAGCACAACTATTACAGTGACCATGTTCAGTACTGTTTATTGAGTAAATGAGTTTATTCATATAAAGCACTTAGAAAAGTGCCTGGTAAATAGTAAGCACTCAGTAAAGGCTGTTGGAGTTATCATCATCATCACATTACTATGTTCCAGCCCTGCTAGGGGCTTTATATGTAGCGTCCTTATCCTCAAATACCTTGGCAAGTTAGGACTTCTTCCAGCTTTACCTGTGGGATTCTGAAACTGGGGGAGGCTAAGTAACATGTCCAAGGTCACACAGCTAGAGAGTTGAGACAAAATATCATCCCAGTTCTTTTGGATTCCAAAGCTCTGAAAAACACTCCTTGGGAACGAGCAATAGTTTTACCAAAACTGTTGCATGGAAAGAATGAAAATATTAAACATCAGGATTTTTTAAAAGGCATTATAAAACACCCAAGTAAAAAATGAATTTTATCAACCTCCATAAAAAAATTATGTATAATTACACGCCATAATCATGGGTCTAAATATTGCAAATAGTTCATTATGCATATTTGTACAAATTACAAAATGAGCTCTAATTATTCCCATGATGTAAATAAATGATAAGTGACTGAATGCTGCCTGAGAAACATAATGGAATAATTTCAAGTACATTATTCTTGTTAAAGCAAAATAATTCCATGTTATTGGAATTAAATTCCACCTAACCAAGGGATTAGCATTTCAGTCATGGCCACAGTTTCCTAAACTGCCCTGTCTGTCTCTACCACTTCATGAGATTAATACAGTTCTGTACAACTCACAGACTTGGGAACTCCACCCTTAGTATAGTGTGGTGGTTAAATACTTAGGCTCTAGAGACAGAAGGGATTGCATTCAAATCCTGTGTCTATTCATTATTTGCTGTGTTTTGACATGAGGCACATTAATTAACCCTTCTAAGCCTTGATTCTTTCATGTGTGCAGTGGTAATGAAATGATGTGTGTACTCACACATTGCATTTTTTTATCTTCACAACACACACATATACACACTTAACATGTCATCTGGAACACAGAAAGGAATCAGTACATATTGCTTCTGTGATCAGGACCAGATTCTCGCGGATGTTTTCTCAGGATTGAGTTTAAGATTCATTACCTGGGGAAAATGGAAGTGAATGTGTGTGGAAAACAAGAAGTATTTCATATCACACCTCCTGAGTAGACTGCCCTCTAAGTAATCTTTTTCATTCATTGAACACTTATTTTCAGAACTTTTGTATAGTCTTGGGGAAACAAAGGACATTAAGACAGGCCCCCTGCTTCCTCTCCATGGAGGGCAAAGATGGATATGTAAACATATGAACTAATGAACGAGACAGTGAGTGCTATAAAAAAGGTACAAACACTAAGGTGCTGGATATTTTTGGTCTCCAAAGTAAACTATTTAAGAGCAAATAAACCTGGCAGAGACCTGCAGTTACATTCAAATCAAGGCAAAATGAAACCTTAGGGAGGTCAAGCCAATATTCCATCTACACAGAGTTGGTATATCTTTCTGTGACTCCAGGTGGGAAGGTGAATGTCGATGCTGCAATGCTGGTGTACATAAAATGAGATTATATCCAGACTCTTGGGCAAGGCATAACTCTAATTTCAGTTGCTGATATCACCCAGCAGAAAAGAGCACGGTATCAAAACTGTGTTTTATGCCTCCAGGGCTTCATTTCAAATCTCCATTAACCAAGAGAGCCAGATGACTCCTGGCCGCTGTGAATAATAGCCTAATAAGTTGATTTAGAAATTAGAGGATGTTAAAGAAACATGGGCTAACTGTGAAAGGTTCTCATGGCTCTCAAGGGATGATGAGATCCTTATTTTAGACACTGAGAGTCCCCTGTGAATTTCCTGGGAGCAAGTTTCCTGTCTTATTCGTCTTTGTGTCCCTCAGATTTGAGCAAAGATCCTGGCACATAGACACTCATCAAAAGTTTGTTGAATTGAATTATTATCATTTAAAGGCTTTCAAAATACTGGGTTGTCCCATAAAGGCATTATCTTAATTAAACACAAAAGGCTTATAACACAGAAACAAGAATCAATTCCCAGATAATTCAATATTTTTAAAGGGTTGTAAATTAATACTCTAGAAAACAGCTTTAACTAGGTACTTGCTAACATATTTATTAGCAAATATATTGAATAAATTACAGAAAATAATAGCATTTAGTATTTTTTATAGGAATGCGATGCTAACAACTCTCTATCCATCAAGAAAATGTTTTAATTTTTTTCCTTCAGAAATGATAAATAAGCTTAAAGCTCAATTGTTCACTTTCTTGACCAGTGCTTAGTTCTCTCATAATGTTCTTATTTTTATAATTTTCTGGAAAATGAAACTCTTTTCTTTGACTACCACTCCCAATTCTGACATTTGGGATACATTTTTCCAATCCTCTTTCTATATATGTACAAACCTATTTTTGCATTTCTATAACATTTAAATGCAAAACTGATCTTTTTACCTATTTATTTTCGGTGATTCAGAGGTCTTTTCTTAGGACTCAGTCTGTCTGTTCAAGATCCAATGTAATTATATATTTCCCTCTGCTTGGTATGCCCCCCTCCCTACCCTATCTGTCATTTATTTCTACCTTTATGTACTATCTTTCCTGCCAGACTGCAAGCTCCACAAGAGCTATTGTCCTCTGGTATTTATCTAATATGTAATACAGTGCTGGTCCCATAATGGGCCCTTGATTGATAGTGATTGGATAAATGAATTAAATAATAATTAATAAATAAATGAATTAATAAATAAATCCAGATGACATTGTGGATATTCTCCCACAAGGGCCTTGAAGTCACCTTCCCTTCTTCCTGCATCAGCATAGTGCTCCACTGCATGGGTATTTTACAATTTTTGAAATAAGATGTATTCTCAATTCCCTGTTGGTAAGGGACCATCCTTATTGTATTTCCTCATTTTAAGCTGTTGTTTACAAAAATTTAAGTTGTTCTAGATGTAGTGAAAATATTTAAGCCATAAAGAAAAAATATAAATGGAAAATAAAAGTTAGCCCTCCCTACCCCTAATTCCATTTCTCAGAGGGAATGCTAGTACTGTTTTTAACTGCTTCTGTTTTTCAATCTTTATAATTTAAATGAAATGCATATGTTTCAGAATTTATCGATTTGGATGGCACCTCTTGATTCTTAACTCTGAAAGAGGAGAAATTTAGTGCCTACATTATCGCATACCACCACAACGCCTTCAATTTCCTGCTCTTTAAAAAAGTTATATTCTTATTTTTCATGGTCAAAGTTTATGATATTTAAAATATGATCATTACTATGATTGAGTATTCCCTGATTTATCTGTAGATTGACTTTAAAATTTTTAACCCCCCCAAAAATAACATTTATAGTATTAAAATATTCTTCATTTACAAATCATATTTTCTCATTGTTTTCACCTCTCCAGGCCCCAAGAGACCTATAATACCATGTTCCGGAACTATGCATATTATTGGGAAAAGAGTTGTCAAAGGACAATGAATTTGAAGCTTCAGATTATTTTTCTTCTTTTAGATAATACTCAGCTGCCATGATTTATTGTGTATCTCATGCCATAATTTTTCTTGCATTCTTTCGTTTTGTTGGAGCGTTTTCTAAAGAAGCACTTTATATATGGGATGTGTGACTGTAAACTTTATGAATCTGTACATGGCTGAAAATATTTTAATTTTACTTACTACACAATATTTGATAGTTTAGATAGGTATAAAATTCTCGGTGAAATTGCTTTTCATTGGAGCTGTGAAGGTATTGTAAATTGGTATTTGGTATCTGGTGTTGCTTACGAGAAGCCTGATGCCTGCTTGTTTTTCATTTCTTTGTGGGAAGCTGTGGGTCTTTAAAATTTAATTTTCACTAAGTAATACATGATTTACTCCAAATTGTTGATGTTTTGATTAAAGAGTCAAATAGCCTTATAAGGCTTATCAAATACAGCAGTCCTCCCATCCCTTATTCTCTTTCCACACTTCCAGAAACAAATGTTTTTAATTATTTTGGCTGTTTCTTTTTGTATATACCCATTTTTCTTTAAGTAACCTGTTTTACTGCTACTCGTTTTTTGTTTGTTTGTTTTTTCAGTTTGGGGCATTGATTTTCCATTGTTTTATCACTTGCCCCAAGAGATCTTCCATTTCTACTGTCTTTTCTGATAAAGTTATACATAATTTTGTCTAGATCAATATTGTATTTCCATGATTATGATCATGTAAACTTTTTCCAAAGCTCTCTTGCAGTTTTACTCTACCTTTAGTTATTAATTTAATTATTTTTTGTTAATTTTTGATATAAATAATTCATTAATTTGTATCTAAACTTTCTGCTATTTTTTTAACTCTCTCCCTAATATTTCTGAGCCTGTCTGATGTGACATCAATTTTACCTTTGGGGGAATTCTCCACTGGAGCCTATTGAATGCCTCCAATTTTGACTTGGTTCTCTCTAGCTCTGCTGCATAGCTAGAGAAGTTTTTGTAGTTATGTAAGCTGAGCTATTGAAAAGTTTTCTTTCACTGTCACTTGGGAATTCCCCTCACTTCATTCAGGTTAAATCCCTGGCCTCGAGAATTCCATTTATTATTTCTTGTTTCATTCATCCTCTTACTAGAGTCCTTTATAAGAGAATTAAATTCAGACAAAGAGGGATAAAGCTAGGGAAGCAGGAAGCTGAAAGTAATGAAACCTGGAAGAGAAGAGAGAAACAGCAGATGCTGCCATGTATCTTGCCATGTGGCAGAGGAGCCAAGGATCGCTGGCAACTGGCCTTCAGGATGAAAGCATCACCTTGATGATGACTTGATCTGGACATTTTCCCAGACTCTAACCATAAGTAAATAAATTCCCACTTTTCAAGCTGAACAATTTCATGATATTTTCTTTAAGCAATCTAGGAAACTAAAATAGTAATCCAGCCCTCAGCTATGTCTTCTTTCCTTCAGTCCAGAGACTATGTGTTAGTCTCAGATTGCTGGATCAGTTGTCATTTGTCTTTCTGTTTTCAGCTTTGAAAATTTTGTTGCTGTAATATTTCTTCCTGTTCTTTTTATCCCCATTGATTTAATGCCTTTTTTAAGACAAAATTTTTCAATCCATTCATATCTATTATGGTTAGTGATATATTTGAATTTATTCCACTCGTCATATTATTTTGTGTTTTCTAGTTTCCATACTTTTAAAAATATCTTTTCCTTCTGTTTTCTCTTCCTTGGATAGATCATTTCTCTTTGTTCCATTTCTGCCTTTCTACCCTAAGACTTGGAAACTTCACAGTCTTTACATTTCTAATCTTTTGGTGGCTAGTCTTTAAAATGTAATATTAAAAATAAAACACTTTATTCTTGGTATCATTAAAAAAATCAGGATCTGTGTAGTTCTCCAAAAAAGGATAAGAGTCTCTGCATGTTTTTCTTTCTTTTTTCTTTTCCCCTCAGCTATCTCTCCTTATGAGATTGCTTAGAATCTTCATTTCAGATTCTTAAGAATATGTTTATATTTGACATACATTATTTTATTTCTATTATTATATAGCACATGTATAGTACATATTATATAACATTATATTTATATATTTGTATTATACTGTTTATATTATTACTTTTTTTGATCAATCTGTTTTACTCAGATTCATTTTTTTGTTTGTTTTTCACTGAAGTATGCCTTTAGCAATTTTTGAGAGAGGGTACATAGGTTAAAAAAAATTCTGCTTCTTTCCATGTTGACAAATCTCTTTATAGTGCCTCATGCTTGAATTATAGTTGTCATGGTTAGGGACATGTGTCAACTTGGCCAAGTTGTGGTACCTGTTTATCTGGTTGGGCAAGTGCTGGCCTGTCTGTTGCAAGAGGACATTTCATAGGATTAGATCATGATCATGTCAGCTGCACCCACAGCTGATTCCATTTGTAATCAGTCAAAGGGGGTGTCTTCTACAATGAGTTATGCTCAATCTAATCACAGGAAGCCTTTTAAGGAGGATTCAGAGGAGAGAGGTTCCATTCCTGCTTCGGCTGGTGAGCCTCTCCTGTGGAGTTCATCCAGACCCTCCATTGGAGTCATTGGCTTCACAGCCTGCTCTGTGGATTTTGGACTTTGCATTCCTGTGGTCACGTGAGACACTTTTATAAATTTTATATTTGTAAGTGTTCCCTGTTGATTCTGTTTCTCTAGAGAACCCTAACTAATATGATAGTTTTCAAGGCATAAACTTCTAGAATCAAAATAATTTCCTACATGACTTTTATGAGATGGCCCCATTGTCTCTTGCATGAAGTATGGGTGCTGAGAAGGCCTATGACAATCTGATTCTTGTTTTGCATTTGGAATCAGGATATTTTCCCCCTCTATGAAGCAATTGAGATTTTTTTCTCTAACTTTGGAGGTCTGAATGATTACCATCTGTGCCTTTTTATTCATCTTGCTTGG
Source organism: Tamandua tetradactyla (assembly GCF_023851605.1). Classification (NCBI taxonomy): domain Eukaryota; kingdom Metazoa; phylum Chordata; class Mammalia; order Pilosa; family Myrmecophagidae; genus Tamandua; species Tamandua tetradactyla. Next base: position 139,537,337 of record NC_135331.1, on the reverse strand, counting down.
CACTTAATGGGTCCTTCCATCTTGAGGTTGCCTGTCTTCTGTTGTGGAAAATTTTCTTTGATTATTGTTTTGAGTATTTCTTCCTTTAGTACTATATCATCTCCTCTCTGGCATAATTAGGTAAATATTGAAACCCCTGGTCTAAACTCTGAGCCTCTTCACTTTTTTGTTGTACACTCAATCTCTTTGTCCTTTTGAATTGTGTGGTGGAGGAATTCCTTAGTCTGATCTCTAGTCCATGAACATGTCTTTCATTATCCATTTTGCTGCTTAGCTACTGAGTTTTTATTTTTTATGTTAAGTGATCAAGTTTTTAGTTTTTAAGACTCAACTTGATTCACTCTATGGGCATTGTATTCATGTTTATTTCTTTGAGGATATTAATTACACCTATTCTAAAGTTTTAGTCCATTTGCTCTGTTTGCTCAGGAGGCAAGTGTTTCCGTGTTACAGCTGGTGCTTATACTGCTTAAAATTGGGTCTACCTTAAATGTTGATGATTGTATTCTTTACATTGGAGACCCCCTGTTACCTGTCTCTGAAGCCTACTTTTGGAAGAGGGTCAGCATGTGCTGCCTGATGACCTATGTGCTCCATTGACCATGGAAGAGGGGCTGATGTACTTATGTCTGGTTAGTTTCCTGCCTATAGGGGGTGCCTGTTTTCTCTGGGTTTTATATAGGTCTCTGCCCTGTGTCTGTGACCCAGAGACCTCGAGTGCACAGTCATAGTTCCCTCTAAGGGCCGACACTTCTGTTGCTCACAGCATAGCCCAGGGAAGGGGTAGGGTGCTCATCTCTGTACCTTCCCCAAGGCCCACTGCAGTTACCAGTCCCAGAAACTGCATTTCTGGTATTCAAACACCCTTGAACCTCCTTTCCTTTTTTTTCAATAGCCCTTTTCTACAGGTGCTTTGGTTTGTGGTTTCCTTTTTTAATCTGACCCCAATTTTCATCTTTCAGACCTCAAAGTTTCTGTTCCATTGAGATCACTCCTTGTTTTCTACTGTAGAAATGAAAGAAAAAAATATTATTTTTAGGGAAGGGGAAGGAAGGCAAGGCTGCAGTCTCTGCTCAGTCTGCCATCCTGAATCTGAAGCTCCCCAGCTACATAAAGGGTGTTTTCAGTTGGGGCAAAACCCATTGTCTTCTATGTTCCGTGTGGAAACAGTACAGCATGGTTATTAGAAACATGTTTTCTGGAGCCAGATTATACCTGGTGATGAATTCCTCATCTACCATTTATTAGCCATGTGATCTTAAGAAGGTTACTTAATCTTTCTGTACCTTAGTTTCTTTGTTTAACAAAAAAGTACAATAATAGGACCTACTTCAGAGAGTTATTAGGAGGATTCAATGAGTACTTAGCTCTTTGTAGGTCCTCAATAAATGGTCATTATTACTCAGAAAATCGGCAGAAGACAATTGGCGCTGTTGGTTCTCCATGCAGTTCTTTATTAATTCCCTTGATGAGCACCCCATGTCCCATTTCTATTTTTCGCATTAGTTGACCTAGATCTTGGAGCTATTTTCCCTCCTACGTTTTTATTGTTCATCTGATCATATTTGTTTTTACTTTTCCTGATTCTGTGGACTTTCTGTTCTGCTTGCCTCCTTTCTTGTTAGTATTGTTATAAGCTCATTTTTAAAAACAATAATTTTCTAACATTTCAATAACACATCAAGAGGAGGGAGGATAGGTAGATGCATGAGCTTGGTTGTTCATCTTGAATTTAAATTTTTCACCATGAGTTTCTAAACTTTCTGGCTAGGATTGTAACATAATCTGTGGCTATTGGCTGTGAAACAGCATTTTTTTCCCCTGCATGCTGTACTACTTTACAGTTGTTTTTTTAATGAGTTTTTGTTTGTTTTAATTAGCTTGCATTTCGATGCCACACAGTTTTTCCTTCTTGTGACGAATCACACAACAGCATGGATATTTCTGAAACTCAGCCAGTCATTGAGACCAGAATATTGGCACCTTCAGATCTTCTGCCATAAGGCAGAGCAGCAGGCCCTGTTTCTAAGTTAGCCTTCTCAGTGCCTCACAAACCTACACATTCTGTTTCTCTACAGTTCACAACTAGGAAAACATGATCCTTTCGAGAAATTTTTCTTGCATCTCACCAAGAGAAAACACAGAGCCTAGGACTAAATAAATCTCTTTAGATGAAGCATTTAGATAGAAAAGGGCAAAACAAGAGTAGAGTGTAGTAAACTCAGACTAATCTGAATTTATTAGATTAGAAGACACTGATTCGAAAGGGCCCATTTTGCAAGAGATTGAAGCAAGCTGTATTAATGAATAACACTCTGTAGTAAATCATGCAGCTTATGTGTTATTAATACTTGCCTTTTTAAATAGGGTTTACATGGAAATGAATTTATGAGTGAAAATAGTAAAACATTATTTAAAAGGAGGGGCTTAAATTACGAAGAACTATATAGTCACTCATTTTCAGTCTAGTTAAAGTATTGTGACTGATGTATGGTGTTGAGAAAGATGTTTCGAGTTATGGAGGATTAACATAGATACTTGCTTGCTTGCTTCCAACAACCAAGGACAGTCTTTCCCTTTTCTGAAATGTAATAGTCTTAGATTTAACTGTGTGGAGCACATTTCTGTAAATAAAGATGCCACTGATAGTCAATCTGGAGAGAAATACAAATAGCTACTGGAAAGCTGTTTTCCAAATCCTTAAAACTCTGGTTTTAGCCAGAACTTTCTTACAAAAGACTTTGCTTTCACATCTGTAATTACTAAGGTGTATAAATAGCCCCCCAATTAAAGCACAGTACTTTCTTTATTCCTTCCGCTTGAGAGATGGAAGTAAACTCGACACCAGGGCAAGACCTCGTCTGTAATACTCCCATGTCACTCTGCCTACTTTGCTCAATTTAGAACCCACTGGATTGGGTCTATCTTTACAGTCTTTGGGGGGACGTCTGCAACTAAGTGTTGACCATTAGATGTACTGAAGCCTGCGGAATATTGAACCTTGTAAGTTTACTCTCCTGGGCTGCAATTCAGCAGTACCCTGCATGACTTGCATTTAGGCCACTCATCAACAACTAATACTAAGGATGGGCTAACAAAGTGATGTTAAAATAAATCCCATCTTGAGTCTCTATTAATTAACTGCACAAAGAAAGTTTTAAAGATGAGTGTGAGCCTACTGGTATTTAACATCCTGATTTTCCAAGAATTGGATCTATATGTATGTTTTTTATTTGGCTGGTGAAAGAGCAGGCTCATAGTCATGAGGCCTGTGGCATACTATTCCTAACAGCTTTTCTACCCTAGAATGGGAAAGCTGATTTTTTCCCCTTTTGATCAGAAGTTTTCAACTCACTCCAGGGATTTCTGAGAATTATATTGGGGACATTTGGGGGACATGGAGAGAGAAGACAAGTTGGCTGGAGACCAGATGCTACCTCATCCCACACCCCGCACATCTTCACCATCACATCCATACAGCTTTCACTGGTTTTAAATAGATTGTGTTTCCATGTAACATTTCAATTGACTAAAGATGGCCCTCCTTCTAACAAAATAAAACAAACAAAAACCTCTCATGTTTGGAAACAGCTACCTTCAATTAAAATGTGTGATTCTTTACATTCTGAGAACAAAGATATGCCTGAAGAGAATTTTGAGATCTTCTGAAAATAAATTCAGCCAGATGAATTGAAACCCCTGTACTCCCTAAATGCTTCCCCAGGGATTTGGGGGGAGAGGGCAGGGGCAGCAAGGGAGTTGGAAGTCACACATTTTTACCTTCAAGGAGCTGACATGTCTAGTTTCAAGTTCAATTGATATTGAGACTCAGTCAACATTTATGTAACTCTTAGGGTGTGTCTAACCCCCTGCTGTGAGCTTTTGTGCATTGTGGTATCTGCTCCTCACAGCACCTTTGAAGTATACATTACCTTCCCCATTTTATAACCCAAGAAACAAGGGCTCATGGAGGATTAATATTTTGCCTCCAAAGACACAGCTCCTAAGTGGTAGGATTCAAACCTGTCTCCTCCCGAGTTTTTCACTACAACATAAGTCTTAGAACTTAAAACTCTGAGACTTTATATATATTATATCCCACCTTTCTATTATTGCAGTTTGTGATTAAAAGTAATTTTAGGTAAAAGAAATCTACCCCGGAGGAAATGAGTCATATGCAGTGATCCCATGGAGATGCCTTTGCATTTTCCAGGCTTTCCTATCCCTCCAATAACAAGCCACTGAAGCTTGGTGACTTTGGGAAGTTAGAGTGTGAGGACACCTGGATTTGAGAAATCATGGGGCTATTCAAGGAAACTGTGCTCCCAAGATAAATTCTCCATTTTGAGGTTTTTCAAACGAGTCCGATATTAATAAAGTGCATCTTTAAGGGCTATTACAGATATTGATTATAACCTGAAAGAAATTTCCCATCTAGTTTGCAAGGCAGCTTGTAATAAAAGGTAGGTTTTATTTATGAGTATTTGTTTAGGTTTTAGTAAAGTTTTCTGATTTCTCAACATGATTATATGTGGTAGCATCTTAATAGCTTATGTGTGTTTTTCTCAAGTTCTAAAATAATAAATATCCAAACTGTGCCCAGAAAAGTTATATATCAAATATATTGTTCCAAATTGTGATGCCTTCTCAGCACTATTTAGTATTATTGTGCATTCTTGCCTTTTTTAAAAAGAAAATTGAATTCTCACTTTGTATTTATAAAACAGTAAGTACAAGCTGACTTGTTAAATACAAGAGCTACTGCAAATATTTCTTTGAAGAAATGAAAACACTGAATCAGCAATGCTACAGCAAAGTTAGAGTCACATGAGGCTGAATTTATTTTCTCTGTCCTCTCACATTAAATAGCTGCTGCTTTGTTCTGAGTCTCCTCCTGGATTCACTGCAGATTTTCCACACATAACCTACCTATAATTTTCTTAGACAAAAAAAAATCATTTAATGAACATACTTATATGCATGGTGTGTGTGTTCATATATATTTAAAGTTATGAGTTGTCCAAGTCCCTACTATAATTTCCTGATCACTATAGGATAGTGGAAATCATGTCAGTTCTTAACCACCAGAGCGCCCCCAAAAAGAAAATCTCTTAGTGGAATCATTCTCAACATTTTTAAGAAACAAATTTTAGGGGTTGTATGAGGTAGGACAAAAAAAAAATAAAAGAAAAAAGGTCCAGAGCCCAGTGTGGTAAAAACTGTCCAGGGTGCCAAGTTCGCTAGGTTTAAAGTCCATTTCTGATTTTACTAATTGAGAGGCCTTGGCAATCCTGTCTTCCCTTAATGCCTCAGTTTCCTTTTAGGTAAAATGGTGCTAGTAGGCTCTTAATTCATAGGGACATGATACTAACAGCTGTTACTTATGAGTTCTTTCTCCTTGCCAGCCACCATGGGAAATGCTTCTAATGCATTTGATTATTTATTCTTCCTGACAATTCTGAGGTAGGCATTCTTGAATTTCACAGTTCTCAGGGAAGGTAGTCAACCTTGTCCAACATTACACAGTGGTGAGTGGCTGAGCTCGATTCAAACACACCCGTGTTAGGGGTAACTTCTATGTGTCTGTAAAATTGCTTTGTAAACTGGAAAGCGTTATCATAGTTAAGGCATTTTCTGTTGGGGAAAGGGAGAAAGAAAGAGAGGAAAGGGATGGTGGAAAGAGGACAGGAAAGAGAAAAGAGAACTAGGAGCATGAGAGTCAGAACAGTGGCTCTTGCTTCTGTTTTTATGCCTCACATACCAACCAGAGAGAGGACCAGGGCACAGGGGTGGAAGGTGTCATACATTGTGTGCCGGCCGTGGGGTTTGCAGGGCAACGGTGCACACACGTGTTCACAGTGTACTAAAACAGCTTCTCTCAGCACATCCTGGACTCCTTGGTTGGCAGTTTGCCTCTTTGGGACGGAGAATGCTAAACTCTCCCAAGCGCCTCAATCTACCCTGCGGAGTCCAGCTTGCCAGACTAACGTTAAAGGTGGCAGCGCCTTCCTCCGAGAACCCAGATGAATTAACAAGGCATGTGAAAAAAGAAGCATTCACAAAGTCCTCCTTGCACCTGGCCATCAGCGACTGACGTCGAAGGAGACAAGGGCTTTATTTATTTATTTTTTTGCATGGGCAGGTACCAGGAATCGAACCCGGGTCTCCGGCAGGGCAGGTCTCTGCCACTGAGCCACTATGGCCCACCTGATGAGGGCTTCTAACCAGCTGCATGCAGAAGCTTTGTGCCTGGTACACTGTGGACTATCCATATGATGGGTTATTTTCCAGGACCTCTGTTTTTCACGTGCTTTTTGAAAATCCAGTATAGGGCAGTTTAGCCAGATAAGAGTGGGTGCGTTTAGGGCAATATGGCTGTAAACAGGGCAGTTCGCTGGAAATTGACGTCCCCCCCCCAAAAACTGGCAAGATCCTTGCAGATGACTATTTTAAAACTTTCTTTTGATCTGTTTAAATAAATGTTCTTCATTCACTTATGTATTATTGATTGCAAGGAGCCCTACCCGACTACTTTGCTTCTCAGCTTCAGTTCTCACTCAAAAGGAAATGATTCTTGGAAAGTAATCTCCATCCATAGAGGGGAAAAAGGAGGAATTTTTTTTTCCTTTCCATTGCAGGTCAGAGCCACAGAGTAACAAAACCTTTACAGGCTGAATAATCAGTCTTCGGTAATTGGGTATTTTCTGCAGACATAGAGGACTAAACTGAACAGCATTTTACAGAGACTAAAAGATTTCTGATAACAATAACTAAAAATTAATTGTGACATGAACAGTTGCTAAGTATTTTCACAAATCTCATGTAATTTGACTCCAACATTTAATATAATTTTAAAAAGTAACAGCAAATGTTTCTTGTGTCTTACTTTGTGTCAGGTAGTTATACTAAACACATTAAATGCATAATTTCATTAATCCTCAAAACAGCCTTACGTTTGCTCTGTTTTACATTTGAGGACACGGGTTCAAAAGAGTTAAATGATTTCCCCAATCACCACCTTTGGTGAATGGAAGTCTTTCTATTTCCTCTGCTCCTACTCCTGGGATGCCTGCAAATGGCTGCGGTTGAATCATTACTTAAGAGGCTAACCTACATCTTGAATTTTGGATTGTCTTTGGAAAGGTGAGGGGTGGGAGTGGACTTAGCCTATGGTCTCCATACATTCTGTGGCATGTCAGTTCTGTAGAGTGTTAGATGTTCTGTGGGAGAAAAGGCTCAGAGGTCAAGTGAGGTTTTAAAATGTTGAGTTATACAAAGCCAAACTAGTTATTTTGTTTTGTTTTTTAAAAAGTTTTGCTTGTCAGGAGCCTCATGTTTCACCAAATAACAATTTGCCGCTACT